>NC_071400.1:101128490-101428490 GCF_022682495.2 Desmodus rotundus | reverse complement strand
CCCTCACGCCCCCCAGCTAAATTGGCCTCCCACCCAGCCCCACCCACATCTGTGGCCCCCTCTTACCTCCTGTGCACGTTTTTGTCTATTTTCTCTGGATTTAATGTACTATTTTAGGTTCCTAATATGGGTACAAAAATTGTAAATTTGCAGCTTTTATTTCTGATAATCTGCATTGAAGGGTGAAGATTTCTTACATGAGTTTTGGTATGTAGGATCTTTATCACCATTCATTTTCAATTATTTTGTAATTCAAATCGTGTTTTACCTTTGAGGTTGTTTATGAGGATATTTCATAACTCCCAAATATAAGGACTTTCCAGAGTCCCATTTCTGGAAACTGAATTCTGGCTGGAGTGCAATGAGAACACTTCAGAAACATTGTATACAATTTCACTGCTGCGATACTTGTTGAAACTGGCTTCATATTGGCTTGGCCAAACGATAGAAACTTTTGGGAAGATGGAATTATGAAGATGCCTGCAATATTGCAGAAATCAGTGGAACAAAACGGTAAATACATTGTTCAATACACTTATTGGTGAAAATGAAAAACGTCTCTTCCTTTGCGTCTTTGCATACAAACTGGATGAACCTTTTAGCCAAGCAAATAGTAGTGTTCCAAGTGTGCTTCTCTGCTGCCATCTCGTGGGCATTTCAGGAATAACATGTTAGTGGCAGGTGAGCAGGAAAAGTGGTTGACTGTAGTAGAACATCAAAGAATGTTGACTGCAATGTTATTTAGACGTGTATTTAGTAACTTTTAAATATCAGGACTTACTAGTTACCCTTAGTTCCTGATTTGTATATTAACAGCAATGACAGTAAGGAACATACTGTATGTAATTTCAGTCCTTTGAAATCTGTTAAAACTTGCCTTAGCGCAGGATTGTCCCTTTGAAAATTGTCCCAAGTGTGTCTCGCTGCTGCCACCTCGTGTGTCAGTTGGGAATAACAGCTTCGCGCGGGCCGGCAGGAAAAGTCATTGGCTATAGTGAGTTATCTACTAAGGGTTTGTGGAATGTTATTTGAGAAGTGCCTTTCATTACATTTAAATGAAAGGACTTTCTAGTTACCTTTAGTTTCTCAGTCCTACATTCCCAGCCATGAGAGTGAAACGTATTTTCTATAATTTCAGTCCTTCGAAGTTGGTTGAGATCACAGGGATGGTACAATAGGGTCATTTCCAAATGTTCTAACTGTCCGTACTGCTGCCATCTCGTGGGCATTCTCGGGAATGACATCTTAGTTGAGGCAGGAAAAGTGGTTGGATCCAGTGGAATATCAATGACTGTTGATGGCAGTGGTATTTAGAAGTGCGTTTCAAAACATCTAAGTGTAAGGGCTTTCCAGTTACCTCGAGACTGGTTTCCAGAGTAATGGCCAAGGGAACAATAAACGTGGTTTATGGGACATTTGTTGGAACTGGCTTTATACTGTAATCAACTTGTTAAAACTTGCAGGTGTGCTTCAAAATCACTTGTCATTGGCTCTGTGTGTTGCAGCTTCCTTAAACAACGTGGAGGTAAAATTTATTATAATTTTGCACGAAGAGGTATAAAAAAAGAAAGAGTAAAATATAAGCGCCATGTTATGGCACGCAGGAGACAGGCAACATACTCAAAGTATCCGAATCAAATGTCAAAAAGCATTTGCAGCAGCTTGATTATGTTAATGTCTTTGATGTTTGGTTTCCACAGAAGTCTAGCTGGGTCGTGGGGATCCCATCTTGACTGAATTTCCACATGCGGAAGGGAAACATTCCATTTCCAAGACAAAGTGTGAGGGGATGAACTGTTGATATTTCACAATAATGCGGAACAGGAGATATTGAAGGAAGCCCAGGAACCACCAGCAGCCCCTCCAAAGGGCGGTCTTCATCCGAAGGAGGTAATGTCCTGCAGTGGGAGCTCCTTGCAGAAACCCAGAGGACTTCTCCCAACATGTACTGATCTCTGTTAGACCAAGTGAAAGCCACCTGAGGGAAAATGTCCAGAATTTGTTAGGAAAGACGGGGGAGCTTCAGGATAAGGCAGGAGCGCACCTGCTTCTCTTTGGTGAGCAGGGGAAGACTGTTCCAGCCTGGCTGGGCAGTCATGATTCATCCGCAGTCCTCACCAGAGCTTGCGCCTTTGCATGACTCTTTAGTTTGCTCTTTGGGAATTTCTCTTTTTGGAAAGAAAGTTCCCTTCCCTGGAAGACTGCAGAAGACACTTGGAAGAGTTCTCTGGTCTGAAAGAGAACAATGTTGTGGGACGATGGAACGGTGAAGTAGCTTCAAAGGTGGCAGAGGGCAGTGGAACAAAACGGTGACAACGTTGTCCAGTGGTTGTTTAGTCCCGTTGTTTGAGGGAAAATGAAAATTGTGTCTGTCATGGCATTGATGGTGAGAAGCAAACAAAATTTTTGGCCAAGCCATTAATACACTGTGTTCCAAATACTGGTCTTTGCTGCCATCTTGTGGCGATTCGGAGGAATGACACGTCAGTACAATTCAGCAGGATCAGTGGTTGATTCCAAGGGAATATGAATGACTTTGGATAGCAGGAGTATTCAGAAGTGCATTTGAAAATGTCTAAAAGTCAGGGCTTGCCAGTTGCGTTGTCACTGGTCTCCAGATTAACCGCCAAGAACGCAATAAGCATATTTTATGTGACATTTCTTGGATCTGACTGTGTAGCGTGCTAGAGGCTGGTTTCCACAAGTTCCAGGTATGCTTGAAAATCACTTGTAATTTGGTTTGTCTGATGCAGAATCCGTAAACAACGAGGAGGTAAAATTTATTTAAAGTTCTCTACGAAGAAGTAAGAAAAAGTGAAGAAAAATACAAGCACCTTCATTTTATGTATATGCCCCTCCAGACATGTTACGGGGCTCGTTTACTCAACTTTCCCTAGAGTGCGTTTACTATTTTCGGGTCCTCGTTCAGGTAAAAAGCAAAGGAACCTTTGAGGGAAGCCAATAGCAGAGTGTGTGTTCCAAGTGTCGATCTCTGCTACCATCTTGTGGTTATTTTGGGGAATGACACCTCAGTACAGGTCAGCAGGATCAGTGGTTGATTCCAGGGGAATATGAATGACTTTGGACAGCAGGGGTATTCGGAAGTGCATTTGAAAACGTCTAAATGTCGGGGCTGGCCAGTTACCTTGTCACTGGTTTCCAGATTAACGGCCAAGATCGGAATAAGCATATTTTCTGTGACATTTCTTGGATCTGCCTGTGTAGCGTGATAGAGTTGGGTTTCTTCTACAAGTTCCAGGTATGCTTGAAAATCACTTGTAATTTGGTTTGGCTGATGCAGAATCCGTAAACAACGAGGAGGTAAAATTTATTTAAAGTTCTCTAACAGGAGATGAGAAAAAGTGAAGTAACATACAAGCAGTTTCATTTTATGTATATCTGCCTGTGGACATGTTTACGGGCTCGTTTACTCAACTTTGCCTAGAGTGCGATTACCTTTTTAGGGGCCTCTTTCGGGTAAAAAGCAAAGGAACCTTTGTGGGAAGCCAATAGCAGAGTGTGTTCCAACTGTCGGTCTCTGCTGCCACCTGGTGGCCATTCTTGGGAATGACACCTCAGTGCAGGTCAGCAGGAAAAGTGGTTGATTCCAGTGCAATGTCAATGACTTTGGGGAGCAGTGGTATTTACAAGTGCATTCGAAAACATCTAAATTTCAGGGGTGTCCAGTTACCTTGCGACTGGCTTTCAGGCTAAGGGCAAAGGAGCCACTGATACGTTTTATGTGACGTTTCTCAGAACTAGCTCTGTAACGTAGTAGCGTCAGTCTTGGACAAGTTGAAGGTGTGCTCGAAATTCGTTTGTCTTTGCTTTGTTGCAGCTTCCTTAAACAACGTGGAGGTAAAATTTATACATAATTCTGCACCAGGAGGTGAAGAAAGAAAGGCAAAGTAAAATAGCAGCGCTATCGGTGTATGTACTCATGTTTCCTCAACTTTGCCTGGACTTCCTTTTCCATTTTCGGTTTTTCCTTCATGTGCAAACCTTGTACATTTCCATTTTCTGCTTCTGACCTCTGCATTGAGGGTGAAGGATCCTTTATCAAGAATTGGTAACTAGCATCTTTAGCGTCATTCGGGTCAGGTTATCAAGTAATTCACATGGTGGTTCATTTTGGAGCTTCTGTAGGAGTCTCTTTCGGAAGTGCTGAACAACAGAACTGTCTATTGGTCTATGCTCTGTGAATATTAGGTTAAATGCTATGGGAACAAAAATTGGGCTGTATACGATTTTGTGGCTGTGATGCCGGTTGAACCTTGCCTTAAATCGGGTCAGCAAAAAGGCCTCTTTGGCCAAAAAAGCCTGTTTGGTGAGAAAGTCCATTTGGCCAATAAGTCTGTTTGGCTGAAAAGTCAGTTCAGCCACAAGTCAGTTCAGCCTGCAGCCCCCCTTCCACACCCCCACCCCATCACCTGTCTCTGGTCGCCCATACCTGCCCTTAACATCATTCAAAACCGTTTTTATTAGACAGTACAGTGTCTATTATATCAGCTTTGCCCATAGAGCCCCCCGTCCACCTCAGATGAGAAGAAGTCTACCGAAACATGATCTGCTTGGGGAGGAAAGGTGGCCGATCTCTCCAAGGAGAAGGGCTAAGAGCCTTTTCCTCAATGGGCTTTTATTGGGTGTGATTTGCACAGGAATACAGGTAAAGCTCATCAGTCATGGTCAGGCAGTAAGAATCAAACAATAGGTAACATTCAAAGAACTCTGAGGGCTTCTTCTCAGTCAGGGTCAGTAGCTAAAGGGCTATGAAACTTTGGGAAACAAACTCATTTCATGCTTGGACCCTTAGGAGAAAATTGAGGGCATTCTTAGCAAAGCAGGTTTCACAGGGTTTTATATATTTTTTCTTAGGCCTGATCACCCCGGGAAACCCACCCTTTCCAGCACAGGGCTGCACCACCCTCTGTCATTGTTTCAGGCTTCAGTCAGGCAGGGGAAGTAAGGCAGCCAAGAGGTTAGGAGACTTCTTGCAGACAAAATGTGGACTCAGGCTATGTCAAAGCTGAGGGGCGAGGGTCCATCCCCCCTTTTTCTATAGCTCCCCAAGTCCTTCCCTGAGGGCCTCTTCCTGACCATGCCTGTCTGAGGTCATCCCGCCCTTGAGGAATCTTGCCCGTCATTGGCTAACTGGTCAGGCTCAGGGTCAAGCAGGGTAAAGTAAAGTGGGCAGGGGCAGTGCCCCTCCAGGGACATAAGCTTTGTCTCCTTAATGGCTTATGGTCCCAAGGTCTTTCACTCAGCTTTAGCCATGGGGGATTACAGCTTCTGAAACCGGGCATGGCGCTTCCCAACAGCTGCATGCTTTCCCTACTGCCCAGAGGACCACACGTTTTTTTGGAGACCACTTTTTCACAAGCATGTCTCCCACCCACATAAAGGCAGAGTGCAAAAGGGTAGAACCAGGGACTGCCGGCCAAGATGGAGTATAGGGAACTGTTCCACGTGGGGGAAGTGCAGCCCAGATCCCACTCTGAAAAGCCAGTGGGAACCAGGTCTGGCAGGAGGGGCCACGCCCATGGACAGCTACTTCTGTGGGGAATCAGGCCTGCCCTGTACCTAGGCTGCTCCGAGACTTGCTTCCCAGAAACTCCCACACCCTAGATTGAGGCAGCAAATGTTGACTGAGTATCTTTAACTTCCTAAAGTCTGTGCTAAACCACCCAAGTATGGAGTGTCACCAGTTCAACCACTTTCCCCCCCAGAACTGTAACATCCTTCTCTTTGATGTAATCAGCAGCCTTCTATCCTTGGTTGTGTGTAAAAGGTAGTCACCTACAGTGAGCAAGGGCACAGTAAATGTGGACCATCCTCTATGTAAACTGCCCAGAAAAGCAGTAAAAGCCTGTCCAGGCAGGGATCGGGCTTTCTCAGGGGCTCTCTCTGGCCCTCACGCCCTCTCTCACTTAGAGTGGCCATGCCATCCCTTTTTCCCCACAGGATTTTTGTAGTCCCTGTGAATTTGTGTATTGCTCCCACAGCACACAGATCCCGCGGGCCAGGATCCGCATCAAGTTCACAGACACCCGATGCCAAAGCATACACAGGCCCTGGAGTCTAGAACCTGGACCCTGGAGTAGAGCCCGAACCAACAGCTGAATGCACGTCAATTTGAATCACAAAGTAAACTGAATGGTGATAAAGATACTGCATACCAAAACTTACGGAAAACATCTTCAGCCTTAAATGCACCGTATCAAAACTAAAAGCTTAAAATATACAAGTTTTGTGCCCATACTTAGAACCTAAAATAGTCAATTAAATCCAGAGAAAGTAGACAGAAACGTGCACGTCGACATCTCCGCCAAGTGTATGTACATAAAATGATAGCAGTTCTGTTTAACTTTTGGGGTAGAATTGTGAAAAAAAATTTTCTCACTGTTAAAGTAAGCAGCAACAAAGTAAACTAAAAATGCTTTTCAAGCACACTTAGAGCTTTTTAAACCATGACTATAGTTAGCTATAAACCAGGTTTCCACAAATGTCTCACAAACTATATATTGCTCTCTTTGCCGTTGATCTGGAAACCAGTCACAAGGTAATTAGAAAGTCCCTCTATTTAGATGATTTAAAACACACTTCTAAATACCTTCCCAAAATGAATCACAGTCAGACTGGGAAATAATTTACATAGAAAAATAATAAAAACCCTGCATACCAAACCAAGATCTTTCTGCTTTCAAAAATGATAAAAGCTTCAAACTGTTCCTCAACCAAAGGTGATTTCTGCAGCCAAAGGGGCTTTAGGCAATGTGCTGAGTCATTTTAGACTGTCCTGAGGGGAAGGGAAGCCAGGATGTGGGCAGTGAATAGAGGTACTGGATGCTAATAAGCACCTACATGCACCTCCAGGTGAATGAATTATGTGGCCCACAAGGTCCATAGTGCTGAGAGTGACAAACCCTGCTCTGTTCCTGAAGGGTCCCTTAGAATACAAACAGCATGTCCCTTTGCATCCTACGCCTGAAATGCTGCCTTTCTTGGAACAGGAAGCATGGAAGCTAAAACTTAAAGAATAAAAAAGGCCAGCCATCTGACAAATGTCGGGGAGAAGTGTCCCAGACAATAGATCGGGAGGCAAGGAAGACCCGTCCACTTAGGAGACCAAATCACACTGTGATTAAACACAGTACTCGTCTGAGGATCCCTGCTTCTCTCCACTGCTCCTATGTCACTGTAATAACTTCTTCATAATGTCACTTAGAACAGAGATTCTTACTCATTAGATTCCACATTTCACCATCTCCAGTTTTCCTCTTTGAAAATGTGGACATTTGCCACACTCTGTGTTCCTCAGATTACCTCCCCGGGGCACATTCCCTGTAACAAAATACTTCTGATTTCTAGAACACCATGCTTCCAGGCCCCAAACTCATTTAAAATGCTAAGAAGGATGTTACTATTTTATTGAGTATGTATGACTAACAAAGAAAATGTTTCTGTCTCCTCACATTCCCTCACTTCCTGTGTTCTTTCAGGCTTTAACTATTTCTAAGTCACCTACAGCTACAACCATTTAACGATCGTGATTGCATGAGGCATGTTTACCTTCGTAACTCATGAGAATCATAGGAAAAGTATCACCAAAAGAATTTAGTGTAGTGATGGGAAAATAACATGCAGAAATAAATATGCAGAAAGAGTAAATTCAAGATACAATTTTTTAAAAAGACCCAATAGCAACAAAACAGGTAAAAAACAAACTGGGAATGAACTTAACAACAATGGACAGTATCTGTATGAACGAAATTGGAAATTGCCACCCAATAACAGAAACATAAACAAATGAAAAATATCATCTTGTTTTTGGGTTAAAAAATGGGTAACATTGTATATCCATGAACCAAAGTTATCTATAACTGAAATATACTCTAGATAAATATAGAAAAGTGGTCACACAGTAAGTGGTCAGCTAAATTGAGACCTGAGACATGTACCCCAGAAACACCCAGGCCCCCCTTTTCTGCTCCCCACAGCGGGGCTGTATCTGCCCTCCACCCTCCCACCTCATAGCCCCCACACAGCTCAGCTCCTGTCCCTGGGTTGCGTTGCTTCCATCAACTTGGGCTGTGAACAACACCTCGGGACCAGCAGCCACTGGCAGCCGGCAGCACCTAACTTCCAGCCCATGTGGTTGCTCATCTCTCCCCCAGAATTGCAAGCCCTTCACGCCCCCCAGCCTAAATTGGCCTCCCACCAAGCCCCACCCACATCTGTGGCCCCCTCTCACCTCCTGTGCACGTTTTTGTCTACTTTCTCTGGATTTAATGCACTATTTTAGGTTCCTAATATGGGTACAAAAAGAGTAAATTTGCAGCTTTTACTTCTGATAATCTGCATTGAAGGGTGAAGATTTCTTACGTGAGTTTTGGTATGTAGTATCTTTATCACCATTCATTTTCAATTATTTTGTACTTGAAATTGTGTTTTACTTTTGAGGTTGTTCATGAGTATATTACATAACTACCACATATAAGGACTTTCCAGAGTCCCATTTCTGGAAACTGAATTCTGGCTGGAGTGCAATGAGAACACTTCAGAAACATTGTATACAATTTCACTGCTGCGATGCTTGTTGAAACTGGCTTCATATTGGCTTGGCCAAACGATAGAAACTTTTGGGAAGATGGAATTATGAAGATGCCTGCAATATTGCAGAAATCAGTGGAACAAAACGGTAAATACATTGTTCAATACACTTATTGGTGAAAATGAAAAACGTCTCTTCCTTTGCGTCTTTGCATACAAACTGGATGAACCTTTTAGCCAAGCAAATAGTATTCCAAGTGTGCGTCTCTGCTGCCATCTCGTGGGCATTTCAGGAATAACATGTTAGTGGCAGGTGAGCAGGAAAAGTGGTTGACTGTAGTAGAACATCAATGAATGTTGACTGCAATGTCATTTAGACGTGTATTTAGTAACTTTTAAATATCAGGACTTACTAGTTACCCTTAGTTCCTGATTTGTATATTAACAGCAATGACAGTAAGGAACATACTGTATGTAATTTCAGTCCTTTGAAATCTGTTAAAACTTGCCTTAGCGCAGGATTGTCCCTTTGAAAATTGTCCCAAGTGTGTCTCGCTGCTGCCACCTCGTGTGTCAGTTGGGAATAACAGCTTCGCGCGGGCCGGCAGGAAAAGTCATTGGCTATAGTGAGTTATCTACTAAGGGTTTGTGGAATGTTATTTGAGAAGTGCCTTTCATTACATTTAAATGAAAGGACTTTCTAGTTACCTTTTGTTTCTCAGTCCTAAACTCCCAGCCATGAGAGTGAAACGTATTTTCTATAATTTCAGTCCTTCGAAGTTTGTTGAGAACACAGGGATGGTACAATAGGGTCATTTCCAAATGTTCTAAGTGTCCGTACTGCTGCCATCTCGTGGGCATTCTCGGGAATGACATCTTAGTTGAGGCAGGAAAAGTGGTTGGATCCAGTGGAATATCAATGACCGATGATGGCAGTGGTATTTAGAAGTGCGTTTCAAAACATCTAAGTGTAAGGGCTTTCCAGTTACCTCGAGACTGGTTTCCAGAGTAATGGCCAAGGGAACAATAAACGTGGTTTATGGGACATTTGTTGGAACTGGCTTTATACTGTAATCAACTTGTTAAAACTTGCAGGTGTGCTTCAAAATCACTTGTCATTGGCTCTGTGTGTTGCAGCTTCCTTAAACAACGTGGAGGGAAAATTTATTATAATTTTGCACGAAGAGGTATAAAAAAAGAAAGAGTAAAATATAAGCGCCATGTTATGGCACGCAGGAGACAGGCAACATACTCAAAGTATCCGAATCAAATGTCAAAAAGCATTTGCAGCAGCTTGATTATGTTAATGTCTTTGATGTTTGGTTTCCACAGAAGTCTAGCTGGGTCTTGGGGATCCCATCTTGACTGAATTTCCACATGCGGAAGGGAAACATTCCATTTCCAAGACAAAGTGTGAGGGGATGAACTGTTGATATTTCACAATAATGCGGAACAGGAGATATTGAAGGAAGCCCAGGAACCACCAGCAGCCCCTCCAAAGGGCGGTCTTCATCCGAAGGAGGTGATGTCCTGCAGTGGGAGCTCCTTGCAGAAACCCAGCGGACTTCTCCCAACAAGTACTGATCTCTGTTAGACCAAGTGAAAGCCACCTGAGGGAAAATGTCCAGAATTTGTTAGGAAAGACAGGGGAGCTTCAGGATAAGGCAGGAGCGCACCTGCTTCTCTTTGGTGAGCAGGGGAAGACTGTTCCAGCCTGGCTGGGCAGTCATGATTCATCCGCAGTCCTCACCAGAGCTTGCGCCTTTGCATGACTCTTTAGTTTGCTCTTTGGGAATTTCTCTTTTTGGAAAGAAAGTTCCCTTCCCTGGAAGACTGCAGAAGACACTTGGAAGAGTTCTCTGGTCTGAAAGAGAACAATGTTGTGGGACGATGGAACGGTGAAGTAGCTTCAAAGGTGGCAGAGGGCAGTGGAACAAAACGGTGACAACGTTGTCCAGTGGTTGTTTAGTCCCGTTGTTTGAGGGAAAATGAAAATTGTGTCTGTCATGGCATTGATGGTGAGAAGCAAACAAAATTTTTGGCCAAGCCATTAATACACTGTGTTCCAAATACTGGTCTTTGCTGCCATCTTGTGGCGATTTGGAGGAATGACACGTCAGTACACGTCAGCAGGATCAGTGGTTGATTCCAGGGGAATATGAATGACTTTGGATAGCAGGGGTATTCAGAAGTGCATTTGAAAATGTCTAAAAGTCAGGGCTTGCCAGTTGCGTTGTCACTGGTCTCCAGATTAACCGCCAAGAACGCAATAAGCATATTTTATGTGACATTTCTTGGATCTGACTGTGTAGCGTGCTAGAGGCTGGTTTCCACAAGTTCCAGGTATGCTTGAAAATCACTTGTAATTTGGTTTGTCTGATGCAGAATCCGTAAACAACGAGGAGGTAAAATTTATTTAAAGTTCTCTACGAAGAAGTAAGAAAAAGTGAAGAAAAATACAAGCACCTTCATTTTATGTATATGCCCCTCCAGACATGTTACGGGGCTAGTTTACTCAACTTTGCCTACAGTGCGTTTACTATTTTCGGGTCCTCGTTCAGGTAAAAAGCAAAGGAACCTTTGTGGGAAGCCAATAGCACAGTGTGTGTTCCAACTGTCGGTCTCTGCTACCATCTTGTGGTTATTTTGGGGAATGACACCTCAGTACAGGTCAGCAGGATCAGTGGTTGATTCCAGGGGAATATGAATGACTTTGCATAGCAGGGGTATTCGGAAGTACATTTGAAAACGTCTAAACGTCAGGGCTGGCCAGTTACCTTGTCACTGGTTTCCAGATTAACGGCCAAGAGCGCAATAAGCATATTTTCTGTGACATTACTTGGATCTGCCTGTGTAGCGTGATAGAGTTGGGTTTCTTCTACAAGTTCCAGGTATGCTTGAAAATCACTTGTAATTTGATTTGTCTGATGCAGAATCCGTAAACAACGAGGAGGAAAATTTATTTAAAGTTCTCTAACAGGAGATGAGAAAAAGTGAAGTAACATACAAGCACTTTCACTTTATGTATATCCCCCTGTGGACATGTTTACGGGCTCGTTTACTCAACTTTGCCTAGAGTGCGATTACCTTTTTAGGGGCCTCGTTCGGGTAAAAAGCAAAGGAACCTTTGTGGGAGGCCAATAGCAGAGTGTGTTCCAACTGTCGGTCTCCGCTGCCACCTCGTGGCCATTCTTGGGAATGACACCTCAGTGCAGGTCAGCAGGAAAAGTGGTTGATTCCAGTGCAATGTCAATGACTTTGGGGAGCAGTGGTATTTACAAGTGCATTCGAAAACATCTAAATTTCAGGGGTGTCCAGTTACCTTGCGACTGGCTTTCAGGTTAAGGACAAAGGAGCCACTGATACGTTTTATGTGACGTTTCTCAGAACTAGCTCTGTAGCGTAGTAGCGTCAGTCTTTGACAAGTTGAAGGTGTGCTCGAAATTCGTTTGTCTTTGCTTTGTTGCAGCTTCCTTAAACAACGTGGAGGTAAAATTTATACATAATTCTGCACCAGGAGGTGCAGAAAGAAAGGCAAAGTAAAATATTAGCGCTATCGGTGTATGTACTCATGTTTCCTCAACTTTGCCTGGACTTCCTTTTCCATTTTCGGTTTTTCCTTCAAGTGCAAACCTTGTACATTTCCAGTTTCTGCTTCTGACCTCTGCATTGAGGGTGAAGGATTTTTTATCAAGAATTGGTAACTAGCATCTTTAGCGTCATTCGGGTCTGGTTATCAAGTAATTCACATGGTGGTTCATTTTGGAGCTTCTGTAGGAGTCTCTTTCGGAAGTGCTGAACAACAGAACTGTCTATTGGTCTATGCTCTGTGAATATTAGGTTAAATGCTATGGGAGCAAAAATTGGGCTGTATACGATTTTGTGGCTGTGATGCCGGTTGAACCTTGCCTTAAATCAGGTCAGCGAAAAGGCCTCTTTGGCCAAAAAGCCTGTTTGGTGAAAAAGTCCATTTGGCCAATAAGTCTGTTTGGCTGAAAAGTCAGTTCAGCCACAAGTCAGTTCAGCCTGCAGCCCCCCTTCCACACCCCCACCCCATCACCTGTCTCTGGTCGCCCATACTTGACCTTAACATCATTGAAAATCATTTTATTACATGGTATAGTGACAGCTATTATATCAGCTTTGCCCACAGAGCCCGCCATCCGCGGAGGATGAAAATAAGTCTACTGAGACATGATCTGCTTGGGGAGGAAAGATGGCTGATCTCTCCAAGGAGAAGGGCTAAGACCCTTTTCCTCAATGGGCTTCTATTGGGTGCAATTTGCACAGGAATACAGGTAAAGCTCATCAGTCATGGTCAGGCAGTAAGAATCAAACAATAGGTAAAATTCAAAGAACTCTGAGGCCTTATTCTCAGTCAGGGTCAGTTAGTTAAAGGGCTATGAAACTTTGGGAAACAAACTCATTTCATGCTTGGACCCTTAGGAGAAAATTGAGGGAATTCTTAGCAAAGCAGGTTTCACAGGGTTTTTTATTCTGTCTTAGGCCTCATCGCCCCCAGGGAATCTGCCCTGTCCAGCACAGGGCTGCACCACCCTCTGTCATTGTTTCAGGCTTCAGTCAGGCAGGGGAAGTAAGGCAGCCAAGAGATTAGGTGACTTCTTGCAGACAGAATGAGGACTCAGACTATGTCAAAGCTGAGGGGCGAGGGTCCATCCCCCCTTTTTCTATAGCCCCCCAAGTCCTTCCCTGAGGGCCTCTTCCTGACCATGCCTGTCTGAGGTCATCCCTCCCTTGAGGAATCTTGCCCGTCATTGGCTAACTGGTCAGGCTCAGAGTCAGGCAGGGTAAAGTAAATTGTGCAGGGGCAGTGCCCCTCCAGGGACATAAGCTTTGTCTCCTTAATGGCTTATGGTCCCAAGGTCTTTCACTCAGCCTTAGCCATGGGGTTTTAGGGATTCTGACACCGGGCAGGGTGCTTCCCAACACCTGCATGCTTTCCCTACTGTCCAGAGGACCACACATTTTTCTGGAGACCACTTTTCCAAGCATATCTCCCACTCACATAAAGACAGAGTGCAAAAGGGTAGAACCAGGGACTGCCGGACAAGATGGAGTACAGGGAACTGTTCTACGTGGGGGAAATGTAGTCTAGATCCCACTCTGAAAAGCCAGTGGGAACCAGGTCTGGCAGGAGGAGCCACGCTCATGGACAGCTACTTCTGTGGGGAATCAGGCCTGCCCTGTACCTAGGCTGCTCTGAGACTTGCTTTCCCAGAAACTCCCTCACCCTAGATTGAGGCAGCAAATGTTGACTGAGTATCTTTAACTTCCTAAAGTCTCTGCTAAACCACCCAAGTATGGAGTGTGACCAGTTCAACCACTTTCCCCCCCCCCGGAACTGTAACATCCTTCTCTTTGATGTAATGAGCAGCATTCTGTCCTTGGTTGTGTGTAAAAGGTAATCACCTACAGTGAACATGGGCACAGTAAATGTGGACCATCCTCTATGTAAACTGCCCAGAAAAGCAGTAAAAGCCTGTCCAGGCAGGGATCGGGCTTTCTCAGGGGCTCTCTCTGGCCCTCACGCGCTCTCTCACTTAGAGAGTGGCCATGCCATCCCTTTTTCCCCACAGGATTTTTGTAGTCCCTGTGAATTTGTCTATTGCTGCCACAGCACACAGATCCCGCGGGCCGGGATCCACATCAAGTTCACAGACACCCGATGCCAAAGCATACACAGGCCCTGGAGTCTAGAACCTGGACCCTGGAGTAGAGCCAGAACCAACAGCTGAATGCACGTCAATTTGAATCACAAAGTAAACTGAATGGTGAGAAAGATACTGCATACCGAAACTTACGGAAAAATCTTCACCTTAAATGCACAGTATCAAAAATAATAGCTTAAAATATACAAGTTTTGTGCCCATACTTAGAACCTAAAATAGTCAATTAAATCCAGAGAAAGTAGACAGAAATGTGCACGTCGACATCTCCGCAAGTGTATGCACGTAAAATGATAGTAGTTCTGTTTAACTTTTGGGGTAGAATTGTGAAAAAAAATTTTTCTCACTGTTAAACTAAGTAGCAACAAAATAAACTAAAAATGATTTTCACGCACACTTGGAGCTTTTTAAACCATGACTATAGTTAGCTATAAACCAGGTTTCAACAAATGTCTCACAAACTACTTATTGCTCCCTTTGCCATTGATCTGGAAACCAGTCACAAGGTAACTAGAAAGTCCCTCTATTTAGATGTTTTAAAACACACTTCTGAACACCTTCCCAAAATAAATCACAGTCAGACTGGGAAATAATTTACATAGAAAAATAATAAAAATACTGCATACCAGATCAAGATCTTTCTGCTTTCAAAAATGATAAAAGCTTCAAACTCTTTCTCAACCAAAGGTGATTTCTGCAGCCAAGGGGGCTTTAGGCAATGTGCTGAGTCATCCTAGACTGTCCTGAGGGGAAGGGAAGCCAGGGTGTGGGAAGTGAATAGAGGTAGTGGATGCTAATAAGCACCTACAATGCAGAGGACCATCCCCCAGGAGAATGAGTTATGTGGCCCAAAAGGTCCATAGTGCTGAGAATGACAAACCCTGTTCTGTATCCTGAAGAGTCCCTTAGAATACAAACAGCATGTCCCTTTGCATCCTACGTCTGAAATGCTGCCTTTCTTGGAACAGGAAGCATGGAAGCTAAAACTTAAAGGAAAAAAAAGGCCAGCCATCTGACAAACGTCGGGGAGAAGTGTCCTAGACAATAGATCGGGAGGCAAAGGAAGACCCGTCCACTTAGGAGACCGAATCACACTGTGATTAAACACAGTAGCCATCTGAGGATCCCTGCTTCTCTCCACCGCTCCTATGTCACTGTAATAACTTCTTCATAATGTCACTTAGAACAGAGATTCTTACTCTGTTAGATTCCACATTTCACCATCTCAAGTTTTCCTCTTTGAAAATGTGGACATTTGCCACACTCTGTGTTCCTCAGATTACCTCCCCGGGGCACATTCCCTGTAACAAAATACTTCTGGTTTCTAGAACACCATGCTTCCAGGTCCCAAACTCATTTAAAATGCTAAGGAGGATGTTACTATTTTATTGAGTATGTATGACTAACAAAGAAAATTTTTCTGTCCCCTCACATTACCTCACTTCCTGTGTTCTTTCAGGCTTTAACTATTTCTAGGTCACCTAATAGCTACAACCATGTGACGACGATCATTATTGCATGAGAGCATTTTTACCTTCGTAACTCATAAGAATCCACGGGAAAGTATGACAAATAGAATTTAGTGCAGTTATGCGAAAATAACATACAGAAATAAATATGCAGAAATAGTAAATTCAAGATACAATTTTTTAAAAAGACCCAATAGCAACAAAACAGGTAAAAAAAACCCCTGGGAATAAACTTAACAACAATGTACAGGATCTGTATAAACGAAATGGGAAATTGCTACCCAATAACGGAAACATAAACAAATGAAAAATATCATCTTGTTTTTGGGTTAAAAATTGGGTAACATTGTATATCCATGGACCAAAGTTATCTATAACTGAAATATACTCTAGATAAATATAGAAAAGTGGCCCCACAGTAAGTGGTCAGTTACATTGGGACCTGAGACATGTACCCCAGAAACACCCAGGCCACCCTTTTCTGCTCCCCACAGCGGGGCTGTGTCTGCCCTCCCCCCTCCCCCCACCTTATAGCCCTGACACAGCTCAGCTCCTGTCCCTGGGTTGCACTGCTTGCATCAACTTGGGCTGTGAGCAACACCTCGGGACCACGGAGACCAGCAGCCACTCAAAGACGGCAGCACCTAACTTCCAGCCCATGTGGTTGCTCATCTCTCCCCCAGAATTGCCAGCCCCTCACGCCCCCCAGCCAAATAGGCCTCCCACCCAGCCCCACCCACATCTGTAGCCCCCTCTCACCTCCTGTGCACTTTTTTGTCTACTTTCTCTGGATTTAATGTACTATTTTAGGTTCCTAATATGGTTACAAAAATAGTAAATTTTCAGCTTTTATTTCTGATAATCTGCATTGAAGGTTGAAGATTTCTTTCATAAGTTTTGGTATGCAGTATCTTTATCACCATTCATTTTCAATTGTTTTGTAGTTCACATCGTGTTTTACTTTTGAGGTTGTTTACGAGTATATTACAAAATTACCACATATAAGGACTTCAGAGTCCCATTTCTCGAATGTGAACTCTGTCTGAACTGCAATGAGAGCACTTAAGAAACATTGTATATAATTTCACTGCTGCAATGGTTGTTGAAACTGCCTTTATATTGGCTTGGCCAAACGATAAAAACTTTTGGGAAGATGGAATTATGAAGATACCTGCAATATTGCAGAAAGCAGTGGAACAAAACGGTGAATACATTGTTCAATACACTTATTGGTGAAAACGAAAAACGTCTCTTCCTTTTCGTCTTTGCATAAAAACTGGATGAACCCTTTGTGCAAATAGTAGTGTTCCAAGTGTGCGTCTCTGCTGCCATCTGGTGGGCATTTCAGGAATAACATGTTAGGGGCAGGTGAGCAGGAAAAGTGGTTGAGTGTAGTTACAACATCAATGAATGTTGATTGTGATGTTATTTAGACGTGTATTTAGTAACTTTTAAATATCAGGACTTACTAGTTACCCTTTGTTCCTGATTTCTATATTAACAGCAATGACAGTAAGAAACATACTGTACGTAATTTCAGTCCTTTGAAATTTGTTAAAACTTGCCTTAGCGCAGGATGGTCCCTTTGAAAATTGTCCCAAGTGTGTCTCTCTGCTGCCACCTCGTGTGTCAGTCGGGAATAACAGCTTCGTGCAGGCCGGCAGGAAAAGTCATTGGCTATAGTGAGTTATCTACTAAGGGTTTGCGGAATGTTATTTGAGAAGTGTTTTTCATTACATTTAAATGAAAGGACTTTCTAGTTACCTTTAGTTTCTGAGTCCTACACTACCAGCCATGAGGGTGAAATATATTTTCTATAATTTCAGTCCTTTGAAGTTGGTTGAGAACACAGGGATGGTACAATAGGGTCATTTCCAAAATGTTCTAAGTGTGTGTACTGCTGCCATCTTGTGGGCATTCTCGGGAATGACATCTTAGTGGAGTCAGGAAAAGTGGTTGATTCCAGTGGAATATCAATGACTGTTGATGGCAGTGTTATTTAGAAGTGCGTTTGAAAACATCTAAGTATAAGGACTTTCTAGTTACCTCGAGACTGGTTTCCAGAGTAATGGCCAAGGGAACAATAAACGTGGTTTATGGGACATTTGTTGGAACTGGCTTTATACTGTAATCAACTTGTTAAAAGTTGCAGGTGTGCTTCAAAATCACTTGTCATTGGCTCTGTGTGTTGCAGCTTCCTTAAACAACGTGGAGGTAAAATTTGTTCATAATTTTGCACAAAGAGGTACAAAAAAAGAAAGAGTAAAATATAAGCGCTATCCTTGTATGTATGTGCCCTTCTGGACATGTCTACAGGCTCGTTTCCTCCACTCTGCCTGGATTTTGTTTACCATTTCAGATTCCTTGTATGTGCTCAAAACTTGTGCATTTTTAAGCTTCTGTTTCTAATGTGTGCATTCAAGGGTGAGAATTTCTTTCTCAGGTTTTGGTCCATAGCATCTTTAGCATCATTCAGGTCAAGTTACTTTGTAATTCAAATAGTGGTTCATTTTGGAGGTTCTGTAGGAGTCTATTTGAGAAGGTCTGTACAGCAGAACTTTGTCCTCATCCATTCCCTGTGAGTGCCAGCTCAAGTGCCATTAGAGCAGAAAACATATTGTATAGGCTTTCGAGGGTGTGATGATGGTGGAAACTTGTTTTAAATGGGATTGTCCAAAAAGTCAGTTCCGTCCCCCACATCTGCACCAAATGTGTCGCCCCCAGCACGTCACCTGGTACCAGCCCCGCGTGCTTGACTTTAATGTCATTTGAAACTGTCCTTTAGACAATATTGTGACAGCTGTCATATCCCCAAGGATGAAAAACCTCATGACAACTGGTGAATGTGTGTGTGGCCCTTTTCTCACTCAAGACACCTGAATGTAATGTTTTTGGCCCCTCAGTCTGTGTCATTTCCAGAAAGGTACAAGCACAAGTGTAAGGCAAGAAAAGATGCTTGGTGTGTACGAAGATGCTGAGTCTGATGGAACGTGTGAGAAGTGGGTTGCAAAGATTCATGCGGGAGATTTCTCATGCGCAGTTGCACCACGGGTAGGCAGACCAGGAGCAGTGGAGAGCCATCCAGGGCAGACGTTCACAGAGGACGGACCACGTTGTGGCACGCAGGAGACAGGCAATATACTCAAAGTATCTCAATCAAATGTCAAAAAACATTTGCAGCAGCTTGATTATGTTAATCTATTTGATGTTTGGGTTCCACAGAAGTCAAGCTGGGTGGTGGGGGTCCCATCTTGACTGAATTTCCACATGCAGTTCTGTACAGAAATGGAAGGGAAACATTGCATTTCCAAGACAAAGTGTGAGGGGATGAACCGTTCATATTTGAGAATAGTGTGGAAAGGAGATATTGAGGGAAGCCCAGGAACCCCCAGCAGCCCCTCCAAAGGGCGGTCTTCATCCAAAGGAGGTGATGTCCTGCAGTGGGTGCTCCTTGCGGAAACCCAGCGGACTTCTCCCAACAAGTACTGATCTCTGTTAGACCAAGTGAAAGCCACCCGAGGGAAAATGTCCATAATTTGTCAGGAAAGACAGGGAAGCTTCAGGATAAGGCAGGAGTGCACCCGCTTCTCTTTGGTGAGCAGGGGAAAAGTGTTCCAGCCTCGTTGAGCAGTGACGATTCATCTGCAGTCCTCACCAGAGCTTGCGCCTTTGCATGACCCTTTAGTTTGGTGTTTGTGAATTTCTCTTATTGGAACGAAATTTCCATTCTCTGCAAGACTGCAGAAGACACTTGGAAGAGTTCCCTGGTCTGAAAGAGAACAATGTTGTGGGACGATGGAAGAGTGAAGTAGCTTCAAAGGTGGCAGAGGGCAGTGGAACAAATCGTGACAACGTTGTCCAGTAGTGGTTCAGTCCCGTTGTTTGGGGGAAAATGAAAATTGTCTCTGTCATGGCATCTGATGGTGAAAAGCAAACAAAATTTTTGGCCAAGGCATTAATACACTTTGTGTTCCAAATGCTGGTCTTTGCTGCCCTCTGGTGGTCGTTCTTATGTATAACACCTCAGTACAGGTCAGCAGGATCAGTGGTTGATTCCAGGGGAATATGAATGACTTTGGATAGCAGGGGTATTCAGAAGTGCATTTGCAAACGTCTAAATGTCAGGGCTGTTCAGCTGGAATGGGGGGAGGGAAGGGGAGAAAAGGCATACAACTGTAATTGAATAACAATAAAAATTAAAAAAAAAATGTCAGGGCTGGCCATTTACCTTGTCACTAGTTTCCAGATTAACGGCCAAGAGCGCAATAAGCATATTTTCTGTGACATTTTTTTGGATCTGGCTGTGTAGCGTGATGGAGTCGGGTTTATACAAGTTCCAGGTATGCTGGAATATCATTTATAATTTGATTTGTCTGATGCAGAATCCTTAAACTACGAGGAGGTAAAATTTATTTAAACTTCTCTACGAAGAGGTAAGAAAAAGTGAAGCAAAATACAAGCACTTTCACTTTATGTATATGCCCCTGTGGACATGCTTAAGGGCTCGTTTACTCAACTTTGCCTAGAGTGCGTTTACTATTTTAGGGTCCTCGTTCGGGTAAAAAGTGAAGGAACCTTTGTGGGAGGCCTATAGCCGAGTGTGTGTTCCAACTGTCGGTCTCTGCTGCCACCTCGTGGCCATTCGTGGGAATGACACCTCAGTGCATGTCAGCAGGAAAAGTGGTTGATTCTAGTGGAATATCAATGACTTTGGGTGGCAGTGGTATTTACAAGTGCATTCGAAAACATCTAAATTTCAGGGGTGTCCAGTTACCTTGTGACTGGCTTTCAGGTTAATAGCAAAGGAGCCACTGATAGGTTTTATGTGACGTTTGTCAGAACTGGCTGTGTAGCGCAGTAGCGTCAGTCTTGGACAAGTTGAAGGTGTGCTTGAAATTCGTTTGTCTTTGCTTTGTTGCAGCTTCCTTAAACAACGTGGAGGTAAAATTTACACGGAATTCTGCACCAAGAGGTGCAGAAGGAAAAGCAAAGTAAAATATCGGCGCTATTGTTGTATGTAGTCTTGTTTCCTCAACTTTGCCTGGACTTCCTTTTCCATTTTTGGTTCGTCTTTCATGAGCAAACCTTGTACATTTCCAGTTTCTGTTTCTGACCTCTGCATTGAGGGGTGAAGAATTCTTTATCAAGAATTGGTAGTCAGCATCTTTAGTGTCATTCGGGTCAGGTTATCATGTAATTCATATGGTGGTTCATTTTGGAGCTTCTGTAGGAGTCTCTTTCGGAAGTGCTGAACAACAGAACTGTCTATTCATCTGTTCTCTGTGAATACTAGGTTAAATGCTTTGGGAGCAAAAAATGGACTGCATACTATTTTGCGGCTGCAATGCCGGTTGAAACTTGCCTTAAATCGGGTCAGCCAAAAGGCCTCTTTGGCCAAAAAGCCTGTTTGGTGAAAAAGTCCATTTGGCCAATAAGTCTGTTTGGCTGAAAAGTCAGTTCAGCCACAAGTCAGTTCAGCCTGCAACCCCCCTCCCACACCCCCATCCCATCACCTGTCTCTGGTCGCCCATACGTGCCCTTAACATCATTGAAAATCATTTTATTAGACGGTATAGTGACAGCTATTATATCAGCCTTGCTGTCAGAGCCCCGCATCCGCCAGGGATGAAAATAAGTCTACCGAGACATGATCTGCTTGGGGAGGAAAGGTGGCCGATCTCTCCAAGGAGAAGGGCTAAGACCCTTTTCCTCAGTGGGCTTTTATTGGGTTCAATTTGCACAGGAATACAGGTAAAGCTCATCAATCATTGTCAGGCAAGCAGGATCAAACGATAGGTAACATTCAAAGAACTCTGAGGGCTGACTCTCAGTCAGGGTCAGTAGCTAAAGGGCTATGAAACTTTGGGAAACAAACTCATTTCATGCTTGGACCCTTAGGAGAAAACTGAGGGCATTCTTAGCAAAGCAGGTTTCACAGGGTTTTTTATTCTGTCTTAGGCCTCATCGCCCCCAGGGAATCTGCCCTGTCCAGCACAGGGCTGTACCGCACCCTGTCATTGTTTCAGGCTTCAGTCAGGCAGGGGAAGTAAGGCAGCCAAGAGATTAGGTGACTTCTTGCAGACAAAACGTGGACTCAGTCTAAGTCAAAGCTGAGGGGCAAGGGTCCATCCCCCCTTTTTCCATAGCGCCCCCAAGTCCTTCCCTGAGGGCCGCTTCCTGACCATGCCTGTCTGAGGTCATCCCTCCCTTGAGGAATCTTGCCCGTCATTGGCTAACTGGTCAGGCTCAGGGTCAAGCAGGGTAAAGTAAACTGGGCAGGGGCAGTGCCCCTCCAGGGACATAGCTTTGTCTCCTTAATGGCTTATGGTCCCAAGGTCTTTCACTCAGCCTTAGCCATGGGGGTTTACAGCTTCTGAAACAGGGCAGGGCTCTTCCCAACAGCTGCATGCTTTCCCTACTGTCCAGAGGACCACACATTTTTCAGAGACCACATTTCCAAGCATGTCTCCCACCCACATAAAGGCAAAGTGCAAAAGGGTAGAACCAGGGACTACCCGCCAAATGGAGTATAGGGAACTGTTCCACGCGGGGGAAATGTAGTCTAGATCCCACTCGGAAAAGCCAGTGGGAACAAGGCCTGGCAGGCAGGACCCACGCCCATGGACAGCTACTTCTGTGGGGAATCAGACCTGCCCTGTACCTAGGCTGCTCTGAGACTTGCTTTCCCAGAAACTCCCTCACCCTGGATTGAGGCAGCAAATGTTGACTGAGTATCTTTAACTTCCTAAAGTCTGTACTAAACCACCCAAGTATGGAGTGTGACCAGTTCAACCACTTCCCCCCTGGAGCTGTAACATCCTTCTCTTTGATGTAATCAGCAGCATTCTGTCCTTGGTTGTGTGTAAAAGGTAATCACCTACAGTGAGCATGGGCACAGTAAATGTGGACCATCCTCTATGTAAACTGCCCAGAAACGCAGTGAAAGCCTGTCCAGGCGGGGATCGGGCTTTCTCAGGGGCTCTCTCTGGCCCTCACGCCCTCTCTCACTTAGAGAGCGGCCATGCCATCCCTTTTTCCCCACAGGATTTTTGTAGTCCCTGTGAATTTGTCTATTGCTGCCATAGCACACAGATCCCGCCGGCCGGGATCTGCATCAAGTTCACAGACACCCGATGCCAAAACATACACAGGCCCTGGAGTGTGGAACCTGGACCCTGGAGTAGAGCCAGAACCAATAGCTGAATGCACGTCAATTTGAATCACAAAGTAAACTGAATGGTGATAAAGATACTGCATACCGAAACTTATGGAAAAATCTTCACCTTAAATGCACAGTATCAAAAATGAAAGCTGAAAATATACAAGTTTTGTGCCCATACTTAGAACCTAAAATAGTCAATTAAATCCAGAGAAAGTAGACAGAAACGTGCACGCCGACATCTCTGCAAGTGTATGTACATAAAATGATAGCAGTTCTGTTTAACTTTTGGGGTAGAATTGTGAAAAAAAATTTTCTCACTGTTAAAGTAAGCAGCAACAAAGTAAACTAAAAATGCTTTTCAAGCACACTTAGACCTTTTTAAACCATGACTATAGTTAGCTATAAACCAGGTTTCAACAAATGTCTCACAAACTGTATATTGCTCTCTTTGCCATTGATCTGGAAACCAGTCACAAGGTAATTAGAAAGTCCCTCTATTTAGATGATTTAAAACACACTTCTAAATACCTTCCCAAAATGAATCACAGTCAGACTGGGAAATAATTTACATAGAAAAATAATAAAAATACTGCATACCAAACCAAGATCTTTCTGCTTTCAAAAATGATAAAAGCTTCAAACTGTTCCTCAACCAAAGGTGATTTCTGCAGCCAAGGGGGCTTTAGGCAATGTGCTGAGTCATTTTAGACTGTCCTGAGGGGAAGGGAAGCCAGGATGTGGGCAGAGAATAGAGGTACAGGATGCTAATAAGCACCTACAATGCAGAGGACCATCCCCCAGGTGAATGAATTATGTGGCCCACAAGGTCCATAGTGCTGAGAGTGACAAACCCTGCTCTGTATCCTGAAGAGTCCCTTAGAATACAAACAGCATGTCCCTTTGCATCCTACGTCTGAAATGCTGCCTTTCTTGGAACAGGAAGCATGGAAGCTAAAACTTAAAGAATGAAAAAGGCCAGCCATCTGACAAATGTCAGGGAGAAGTGTCCTAGACAATAGATCGGGAGGCAAAGGAAGACCCGTCCACTTAGGAGACCGAATCACACTGTGATTAAACACAGTACTCGTCTGAGGATCCCTGCTTCTCTCCACTGCTCATATGTCACTGTAATAACTTCTTCATAATGTCAATTAGAACAGAGATTCTTACTCTGTTAGATTCCACATTTCACCATCTCAAGTTTTCCTCTTTGAAAATGTGGACATTTGCCACACTCTGTGTTCCTCAGATTACCTCCCCAGGGCACATTCCCTGTAACAAAATACTTCTGATTTCTACAACACCATGCTTCCAGGCCCCAAACTCATTTAAAATGCTAAGAAGGATGTTACTATTTTATTGAGTATGTATGACTAACAAAGAAAATTTTTCTGTCCCCTCACATTACCTCACTTCCTGTGTTCTTTCAGGCTTTAACTATTTCTACGTCACCTACAGCTACAACCATGTGACGACGATCATTATTGCATGAGAGCATTTTTACCTTCGTAACTCATGAGAATTGACGAAAAAGAATCACAAATAGAATTTAGTGCAGTGATGCGAAAATAACATGCAGAAATAAATATGCAGAAATAGTAAATTCAAGATACAATTTTTTAAAAAGACCCAATAGCAACAAAACAGGTAAAAAAAACCCCTGGGAATAAACTTAACAACAATGTACAGGATCTGTATAAACGAAATGGGAAATTGCTACCCAATAACGGAAACATAAACAAATGAAAAATATCATCTTGTTTTTGGGTTAAAAATTGGGTAACATTGTATATCCATGGACCAAAGTTATCTACAACTGAAATATACTCTAGATAAATATAGAAAAGTGGCCCCACAGTAAGTGGTCAGCTACATTGGGACCTGAGACATGTACACCAGAAACAGCCAGGCCCCCCTTTTCTGCTCCCCACAGCGGGGCTGTGTCTGCCCTCCCCCCTCCCCCCACCTTATAGCCCTGACACAGCTCAGCTCCTGTCCCTGGGTTGCACTGCTTCATCAACTTGGGCTGTGAGCAACACCTCGGGACCACGGAGACCAGCAGCCACTCAAAGACGGCAGCACCTAACTTCCAGCCCATGTGGTTGCTCATCTCTCCCCCAGAATTGCCAGCCCCTCACGCCCCCCAGCCAAATTGGCCTCCCACCCAGCCCCACCCACATCTGTAGCCCCCTCTCACCTCCTGTGCACGTTTTTGTCTACTTTCTCTGGATTTAATGTACTATTTTAGGTTCCTAATATGGTTACAAAAATAGTAAATTTTCAGCTTTTATTTCTGATAATCTGCATTGAAGGTTGAAGATTTCTTTCATAAGTTTTGGTATGCAGTATCTTTATCACCATTCATTTTCAATTGTTTTGTAATTCAAATCGTGTTTTACTTTTGAGGTTGTTTACGAGTATATTACAAAATTACCAAATATAAGGACTTCAGAGTCCCATTTCTCGAATGTGAACTCTGGCTGAACTGCAACGAGAACACTTAAGAAACATTGTATATAATTTCACTGCTGCGATGGTTGTTGAAACTGCCTTTATATTGGCTTGGCCAAAAGATAAAAACTTTTGGGAAGATGGAATTATGAAGATACCTGCAATATTGCAGAAAGCAGTGGAACAAAACGGTGAATACATTGTTCAATACAGTTATTGGTGAAAACGAAAAACGTCTCTTCCTTTTCGTCTTTGCATAAAAACTGGATGAACCCTTTGTGCAAATAGTAGTGTTCCAAGTGTGCGTCTCTGCTGCCATCTGGTGGGCATTTCAGGAATAACATGTTAGGGGCAGGTCAGCAGGAAAAGTGGTTGACTGCAGTTACAACATCAATGAATGTTGATTGCAATGTTATTTAGACGTGTATTTAGTAACTTTTAAATATCAGCACTTACTAGTTACCCTTTGTTCCTGATTTCTATATTAACAGCAATGACAGTAAGAAACATACTGTACGTAATTTCAGTCCTTTGAAATTTGTTAAAACTTGCCTTAGGGCAGGATGGTCCCTTTGAAAATTGTCCCAAGTGTGTCTCTCTGCTGCCACCTCGTGTGTCAGTCGGGAATAACAGCTTCGCGCAGGCCGGCAGGAAAAGTCATTGGCTATAGTGAGTTATCTACTAAGGGTTTGTGGAATGTTACTTGAGAAGTGCCTTTCATTACATTTAAATGAAAGGACTTTCTAGTTACCTTTAGTTTCTCAGTCCTACATTCCCAGCCATGAGAGTGAAACGTATTTTCTATAATTTCAGTCCTTCGAAGTTGGTTGAGAACACAGGGATGGTACAATAGGGTCATTTCCAAATGTTCTAAGTGTCCGTACTGCTGCCATCTCGTGGCCTTTCTCGGGAATTACATCTTAGTTGAGGCAGGAAAAGTGGTTGGATCCAGTGGAATATCAATGAGTGTTGATGGCAGTGGTATTTAGAAGTGCGTTTCAAAACATCTAAGTGTAAGGGCTTTCCAGTTACCTCGAGACTGGTTTCCAGAGTA
Organism: Desmodus rotundus; assembly: GCF_022682495.2. Classification (NCBI taxonomy): domain Eukaryota; kingdom Metazoa; phylum Chordata; class Mammalia; order Chiroptera; family Phyllostomidae; genus Desmodus; species Desmodus rotundus. The sequence goes on along the minus strand of NC_071400.1, from coordinate 101,402,117 downwards.
ATGGCCAAGGAAACAATAAACGTGGTTTATGGGACATTTGTTGGAACTGGCTTTATACTGTAATCAACTTGTTAAAACTTGCAGGTGTGCTTCAAAATCACTTGTCATTGGCTCTGTGTGTTGCAGCTTCCTTAAACAACGTGGAGGTAAAATTTATTCATAATTTTGCACGAAGAGGTATAAAACAAGAAAGAGTAAAATATAAGCGCCATGTTATGGCACGCAGGAGACAGGCAACATACTCAAAGTATCCGAATCAAATGTCAAAAAGCATTTGCAGCAGCTTGATTATGTTAATCTCTTTGACATTTGTGTTCCACAGAGGTCAAGCAGGTTTGTGGGGGTCTCATCTTGACTGAATTTCCACATGCAGTTCTCTACGGAAATGGAAGGGAAACATTCCATTTCCAGGACAAAGTGTGAGGGGATGAACCGTTGATATCTGAGAATAATGTGGAGCAGGAGATATTGAGGGAAGCCCAGGAACCCCCAGCAGCCCCTCCAAAGGGTGGTCTTCATCCGAAGGAGGTAATGTCCTGCAGTGGGAGCTCCTTGCAGAAACCCAGAGGACTTCTCCCAACAAGTACTGATCTCTGTTAGACCAAGTGAAAGCCACCTGAGGGAAAATGTCCAGAATTTGTCAGGAATGACAGGGGAGCTTCAGGATAAGGCAGGAGTGCACCCGCTTCTCTTTGGTGACCAGGGGAAAGCTGTTCCAGCCTGGCTGGGCAGTCGTTGTTCATCAGCAGTCCTCACCAGAGCTTGCGCCTTTGCATGACCCTTTAGTTTGGTCTTTGTGAATTTCTCTTATTGGAAAGAAATTTCCCTTCCCTGCAAGACTGCAGAAGACACTTGGAAGAGTTCTCTGGTCTGAAAGAGGACAATGTTATGGGACGACGGAATGGTGAAGTAGCTTGAAAGGCGGCAGAGGGCAGTGGAACAAAACGGTGACAACGCAGTCCAATAGTTGTTCAGTCCCGTCGTTTGGGGGAAAATGAAAATTGTGTCTGTCATGGCATCTGATGGTGAAAAGCAAACAAAATTTTTGGCCCTGGCATTAGTGCACTATGTATTCCAAATGCTGGTCCTGCTGCCATCACGTGGCCATTATGAGGAATGACACCTCAGTACAAGTCAGCAGGATAAGTGGTTGATTCCAGGGGAACACGAATGACTTTGGATAGCAGGGGTATTCGGCCTCCCACCCAGCCCCACCCACATCTGTGGCCCCCTCTCACCTCCAGGCCAGTCCTGCCTCTGACCTCAGACAGGCCCCGCCCCTCATATGTAGGTTTCATTTTTAGTGGTCTTTTTCAACCAAAATAGCCAGGAATCAAGTACACTTGTGAACACGCTGTTTAATGACGAAATACATTAATAGTATGTACTTTATAAAATTAAGGACAACTCTGAAAAAGAACTTGTTCAGACAATAAAAAGAAAAGACACAAACTGGAAGAACATGTCAATTACCTAAACCATAGGGTGAAAGAAGATTGAAAATCAAAGAATGGGAACAGATACACAGGATGCTGCAAAAGCAGCTTTACAGTTGTTCACATGGAAACTAATATCATAATTATTAAATAATAAGACAACAATAAGCTTTGTCTCTATAAACCTGCTTTTGCCCACCCTGTATTATGGAAACATAAACCACATGAAAATTACATAATAACATGCAGTAGACTTGAAGGTAAAAAGCATGACTACAGAGGATGAGTACTTCCTATCAAAAAGTTTAATTTACCCAGAAGATCCAAATTCACCAGTACGTAATGTCATAAACTTAAATTATATAGAACACAGACACAAACAAAAATGTATAATCCTAATAGATTTAACAAACCTCTCTCATCAGGAATACAGCATTCCTCTTTCAGAAACAAAAGACCACCTCAAAAAATTCAGTAAGGGTGTAAGAAACACCAAGAGCAGCAAATTACGTTCAACATTCACAGATAACCGACTATACACAGCTTTTCCTGGTGGCCGGCCCTAAGGTGTTATTCCCAAAATGACCACGAGACGGCAGCAGAGAGGCATGCTTACAACGTTTTTTTACATTGACCATATTGTAATGAAGTTTTAAAAAAATTTCAAAGCATTGAAATTACATGAAGTTTCTTGCTCTCACTGTAAATAATTTAGAAATCAGTTGTAAAAATAACCACAAAATTCTTACATTTAGAAGTTATGAAATATACTTCTAAATAGCACTCAAAATGAATCACAATTGAAGTTAAAAAATCATTTCAACTGAATAATATTTAAAATGATACATTAAAAATCTATGCGCAAACATAGTCACGAATCTGCACATTATTGGGAAACAGTTGAAAATTCACATGTTCTGCATCCATATAACAAACGCAGAAAAATAAATTAAATCCAGAGAAAGTAGAAGAATGGAAATAGGCAAGGAGAGCTGTCTGGAAGGGTATATAGTTACAACAATAGCAGTTGTTACCTGTTTGGGTAGTATTTTGAATTAATTTTTATTTTTCTGTATAATTTAAGTAAGCTGCCACAAAAAAGGCAGTCTCAGTTTGGGTTAAAAAAAAAAGTATGAGATGAAAACTTGGCATAATTTAAGAATAAAAATAACCTAGACTGCTCTGGTGACAACACCAGAGACCTTTTCTCTGCTCAGCCAGCCCAATCTCCACATTCACAGGGGCCCATTTTCCAATGTACACTTCTTTGTGTGCAAATGCAGCCGAGCAGAGAGGAAATGACGGGACCAGACCAGAAAGAGCAGAGAAACGCTGAGCAGCACAGGGTGAGGGGGAACTTGCCCCGGGGCTGCCTCACTTCAGGGCCCCCTCACAACCACGATGCTTTCACAACTAAGCAGCAGCACCATTGGGCTGACCCACAGAGGTGCTGCCTCATGATTCACCTGGAACAATCCCGAGCTTCCTAACAGCCTTGCTGCGCTCACAGCCATTACTTTCAAAACGGAGCTATTTGCACTACTTACAGTTTCCTTCTTCCCCACACCCCAACTCCAGAAGTCCTGCTGGCATTGAATTGGAGCCAATGACCACCACTTCACAGATGCCAGATGCCACAGACAGACTCAGGACAGAACACAGGCCCTTGGGTCCAGAACCTGGACCCCAGACCAGATCTGGAACCAAAAGCTGAACCCCAGACCCCGGCCCCAATCCCTAACTGTCCCCACGACCCAGGCCAGACCATCAACCCTGAATACCAGACACTCGACACCAGAGACTGACAGAACCCTGGACGCCAGGCTCCATACATGAGACCCTAGAGCCAGAGCTGCACACGGACCCCAAACACCAACCCAGGACACGAAGCCACACACACAGAGCCTCCAGATCCCAGATACACAGACACAGATTCAACCCCAGGCCACAGACCCAGGAGACAGAACCCAGATGTGTAACCAGGACCCCACAGCCACACTCCAGGGTTACAGCTGGACAATGGAGCCCAGCTGCCACATGCAGGAGCAGAACCGAGTCCTCACAATGTAAACAGAGCCAGGAGCCCATAAAAAACATTCCTGAGTCTTTAAGTCTGAGCAGCTGGCCTCAGAAATAGGGTTTCATGCCAATGTAAGTATACAAGAGAAGAAAATAAGTCTCAGCAATACTAAATTATACCAAACCCTGCAGAAATAGACCAAAAAGGCTGACAGAGCAAAGAAATAATATTAATGCTTACTTTTGCCAGCAGATGTCCATGATCTCTCAGAGGCTGCACTTTCCAGAAGTTAGTGTCCCAGCCATGCATGTCACACAGCCAGCTCACCAACACTGCGGGGTTTAAAACATTATTTTTGCCATACCTTCTAAGTTCTAAGAGCTGGGATAACAATCAAATTAACATAATCTGATTAACGGGAGGTATTCAATGTCAAACACATGGGCAAGGGGAATTCATATTCAAATGAATACCAAACATAAGGAGATGATATTGGGTATACAGGGTATTTTGGAGAATGGAAGAACAGAGTCTTAGATTTCAAAGGTAAATGGGGAACATGCAGGCAATTTAGAAAAAACCCAGCATACCTGGCAGGTTAATTTCTGTCGGGCGATTCCCAAAACTTTAAGACACAAGGAGTAGGGTAAGAGGGTCAACAAGCTCTTGCTAGGAGTATCACTATCTGAAGCTGAGGTGATGGTGCTGAAGCTCTCTTCCTAAACCAAACTGTGGCAACTAAGCCTCTTAGGAAGAAATGAGATGACAATCCTACGTAATTTCTCAGCCTTCCCTTCCTTAACAGCCAGTTTATAATCAACCTGCCAAGTGCAAAAGGTTAGCCCTCAGCGCAGCGGGACTCGATTCTTGCACCACGGAAAACGGAAGAAGTCCTTCCTCCTTCACTACACTCCCTGGACGCTCCCTGGTTTTCCCGTTTTTTCTTCTTTCCATAACCAGGAAAGAGAGGGATGAGCTAGTCGATCTAGGGGAGAGCATCCACGTGAACCCTCAGCCCGCTCCGGCTCCTCGAACCCAGGGACCACGCTGATTCCCGCGCGCGCGTGAGAGGCGGAGGCCGGGCGCGCAGCATTATTCGCGGTGAGGCCGCTGCGCTCCGCTCTCCTTTCCTTCCCACCGGGTGGGGGACCCCCAAACCTGTGTGAGCGCGCGACCCCGTTCCTCCTCCCGCCCCATCTCCTTTCCTCCCAGACCCTCCTCGAGTGTCTCACGGTCTCCCGAACCTCCGCCCACCCGCACGTCCCTGTCCCCAAACCTCAGCTCTCTGCGCTCCACCCAAATGCTTCGTGGGCCCTTCCCCCTGCTTCCCCGTCATGTAGCCTGTTCAAACCTCCCCGGGCGTCTCGGGTCCACGTTCTCCCGTACCCGCCTCTTCCCACCAGGGTTCCGTCCTCCTTCCAGACACACGCGGACAGCCCCTTCCCACTGGGGCTCCGACCCCCGACCCTGACCCGCGGGGATCGCACCCCGCCTGCACCTCCGCAGTCCTAACACCCCGCCCCAGCCCCTCTGTCGCTCACCGGGCAGCGTCCCGGTTACTCTTCCCCATTGCGTTCTCGAAGTCACCGAGTGCGCATCGCCGCGCCCCCTCCTATCTCCTTCCAGGGACCCTCGCCTCCCCAGCCCCGCTGACGCCCCTCCGCCCACGCAGGTAAGTCCGCCCGCGCGTCCAGGTCCAGCGGCCACTGGGACGGGAGAGAAGGGACTGACGGGCGGGCCAAGGGGGGTGGACGGGCTGGGTCTGAGAAGGACTCCGGGACCGGGCCGGACCATCGGGACCGTCAGAACCGTAGGCAGGCCGAGCGCATCTTCTCATTTGTTCTGGAGTAGCGCAAACTTACTATGGTTTGTGTAAACATGCTGTCCTTTTTCTGCTTGGGGTCGTAGAGTTTGCATGTCGTTTGGGTGAAAATCTCATTATTACCTCTTCGAACACGGGGGGGGGGGGGGGTTTGGGAGACGGGGCACGTGGAAGAGCAGCTGGAAGCCAGGAGGTAAGCCCCCTCCCCAGGTCAGAGGACGGGCGTCTGCTCCAGAGGGTTAGAGATAGAATTGCACCTGAATCGCCCGGCCCTCTGGCCCTGCTGGTACGTCCCTCCAGGGTGGTTCCCTGCCCACCAGCCCCGCCCCCGGCTCTGTCCATTCTGGGCTGGCACGAGGCACTTTGCTGAGAGGATGACCCACTGAGTCACAGAGAGGGGGCCAGAGAGGGAGGAGGGCGAGGGTGCTGGCTGGCTGGGCTCCTGGCCACCTCAGGGACAGGGCTGAGAAGCTGGCAGGGTGGACACATCTGGAAATCCACTCTCCATGTCCTGGAAATGCACTCCCCACACTCAGGCGACACGCCCTGGTGGGCCCAGGACGAGGGCCACTTGGGGCTGAAGGGCCGGACACTTATGGCAGAGGTCACTGGGGTGAGGTCACAGGCCTGATGCAACCAGAGCCCTGGGCGCAAGCCAGGTTTGCTCTGGCCTGGGGCCCAGAGTGACTGCAGGCGGGGACAGAGGTCACAGGGGTCGGGCTGTCAGGTCACACCCTGGCCTCTGAGCACTGACCCTGGGGGCACCCCAGGACACCCTCCTGTCCCATCTTCTGTCACTCACAGCAATGGCCTGGGTGTTCCCATCCTGCCCACGAGAATCTGGGGCTGCGAGGGTGGGACCCCCTTCTCCTGGGCAGGGCTGTTCCCACCGCGGGGCCTCACTTCAGGGCCTGCTCCGGACTCGGGGTGCCACTGTGCGCCCCCACCACCCCGCTGTGGCCTGGGTGGAGTCCCCTGCTGACACCCAGCCCCTCCTCCGGCGCCTCCTCCCGGGCGGGCACAGCGCGCAGCCAATGAGCGGGGAGCTGCTCTCGGAAGCGCCGAGTCTCGGCTGGGACCGCGCAGGGACCGAGGCCACAGAGGGGGCTTTGCTGCGAGGACCGAGGCACCGCGCAGGTGGGTGTTGCTCCTCGGGGGACCCGAGTCCCCTCAGGGAGATGGGTGGGCGCGGCGCGGCTCCGCGTAGCCCGCTGTCCGGTGCCAGATCCGATGCAGCAGCGCGGGGCAGAGGGAGCCGCGGCCGGGCTGGAGAGTAGGAACTCTCTGGGCCCCGAACTGCTGGGTGCCTGGGGCTCCAGGGCCGCTACCTGTGTCTGCCCGGCGGGGAGGGTCCCTCGGCCCAGCTGCAGGGCTGGGCGGGCCGGAAGCGCACCGAGTGCCAGGGCAGCTGCTCACCCTTCCGATTATTCACCTGCCAGCGATGCTGGAAGCGGGTTCCCAGCGCCCCCGCGCACAGGCGCTGGGCCCCCGGAGCCTCTGGTGTCTCCCGCCGGTCAGGTTGGCGGGACGCTGCCCCAGCTGGTGCCCCATGTCCCCGGGAAGCCCAGGGCGCCCGTGTGTCAGCCTCAGAGCCCCGTGGGCGCGTCCTGACCCTCGCAGCCCCGACAGGAGCATCTCCCCTCCTCTGCTCGTGCCGAGAAAGAGCTCGCGTCTCCTCCAGCTACCGCCCCGACCAACCGACCCCGGATCGGCCGCTAACCCTGCCCTCCAGAGCTCAAGACTTCCTGCTTCGGCCCAGCCCCGCGGGGCCCGGGCGCTCACCGCGTCCCCCGTCTGCACCTCCCCAGGGACAAAAGACCCGCAGCTCAGACCCTGCGACTGAGCTCTGCACCGCCCCTGGGCGCCAGTGCGACCCTACGGTGCGCAGTCCCCCTGGGAAAGCGGCTGTGGGGCTGCTGGGTCCTCCCGTCTGCCTCTTCGTATCCCCCTGTCCGTGACCCTGCCTCTCTGTCTGTCTGTCTGCTCTGTCAGGAACTCTCCCTACTCCCGTTCGTACCCTCTCAGCCTCCCAACCAGCCCTGGAAGAAGTGTGATTTCTTTTCTCTCAAAGCCGCTGCCCAGTGTGGCGAGAAGAGCGTCGGAGGTGCCCCGGGTTTCACTGGGCACGACCTCCCGTCCCTCCTCAGCTCCTCGGCGCCCCCCGCCCCCACCATGATGCCCGCGGGCGGGCAGGAGAGGTCGGAGGGCAGCCGCCCGGGCCTGCCCTGCCCCACGAAGAATGGCAACGAGGACTGGATGTCAGCGCTGTGTCCCCGGCTCTGGGACATCCCGCTGCACCACCTGGCCATCCCAGGTGAGCGCGTGTCTGCGGGGATGAGATGGAGGCGGGGACGCAGCTGCAGGATGGGTCCTGAGGGGGTCCTGGGGCCGCGCTCCCTCCAGAGGCTCCAGGGAGGGGCCATCCCGCCTCTTCCAGCTCGGGGGGGCTGCAGGCGTCCCTGGGCTGGTGGCCGCATCCCTCCCGTGTCTGCCTCCGTCTCCATGTGGCTTCTCCTCTGGGTCTGCGTCTCCTCTTCTGTCCCTTCTCAGGACACTGTCATTGGCGTGACTCTGGGGCTGCCCCCCCCCCCAGTGTTCTCGGCGTGTCCCCTGCCTGTCGCCGGTCAGAGCTCCATGCGCACCGTGGGGTGGGGGGGCTCACGGCGGCCGTGCCGGCTTCCTTCCAGGCAGCCACGACACGATGACCTACAGCCTGAACAGGAGGTGCCCCATCTCCCACACGCAGTCCCCGCTGCTGCAGCTGCTGGCCAAGGCGCTGCCCTGCGTCACCCTGCCCACCGTGCTCAAGTGGTCGGTCACCCAGGTGAGCCCGCGCGGCGCCCAGGCTCCCGCCGAGCAGTCACCCCGCCTGGGAAGGCGATGGAAACAAAGCTCCCTCCGGCCGCGCCCTCCGCGCTGGGGCAGCAGACGAGGGCCCATTTGTCACAGAAACCGGCTCCGTGACTGCTTGGCGCTGACTTTCAGCCCACGCAACGCAGTGGGGGTGGGCAGCCCACGCGCACGCGCCGGGGCGGGGAGCCCGCTGTGGAACGCGGGGAAGCCGCATTCCTGGATCTGTCAGGTGCCCGGGAGCCGGGGAGCCTCGGAAGAGTCAGCCCGCAGCCTTTCGGGAAGCAAGCGGGCTGGGTGGGGGTCGGAGCCGGGGCGGCGGCTGCGCGGGCTGCGAGCCTCCCGGGAATCGGCGGAGGAAGAACCGCAGGGTGCACGTCAACGTGCAGCCGCACGGGGGCGACAGTGCGCCCCGCCCTGCGCTCGGTGCGGCTCAGGCCTCCGCAGCCCGGGGTGGCGCGCGCGGCAGAAGCCCCGGCTCCCTGCAGGGCGCGCGGGCTGCAGACCTGGTGTGCACAGCGGTTCCTGGAGTTTCCGTCATCGCTCTGAGTGCAGAGCCCGTCAGCGCGGACGGTCTCGCGGCTAACATTTCTCACTTCTTCTGTTCTTCTGGGCAGAGCTCTTCGTTCCTGCTTCTTTTCCTTTATGTGCATTTTGCTTTTTCCATTTTTGTTTCTGCAGGGAGCAGACTACCATTTTGTTTTATTGGGTGTTTTGTGACTATTCCTTCTTACCTTTTCTGTTATTGCTTGGGACAGAGGGAAAATGCCATTTCGTTTCCCATTTCCTAGCTGCGCATTAATTTTCTGTTCTCCCTCGTCCCTCTGTGGGTGGGGGCAGCGGCCGCAGGCTTCTCTGCGTGTTGTGTTAGCCTAGCTCTTCCCGCGGTTCCCCTGGGCGGAGGGTTCACAGCCTTTCCTGCCGTTCTTGTCGCTGGATTCCTTCTTGCCTTTGCTGCAGCGGTTCGTGGGTGGACAGTCCCCACTGGAGTCAACCTTCCTGAACACGCTCTGACCTCCCAGGGTCCAGCAGGAAGGTCCGGGACGCCGGCCTGGGACTGCTGTGGCCCCCGGGTGTGGGACTGCTTCCAGTGAGGGCCTGGAGGGAGGGTGAGGAGGGACCCTGAAGGGACCTCCAGTCCAGGGCCGAGCCAAGGGCACATTGTCTGCTGGGCCGGCCCAGCCGCTTCCCAGGACAGGCCCCAGCCCAGGTATGCTGTGTGGCTCCACTGGCCATGTCCCCTGAAGAGTGGGACCCACAGGGAAGACCTGGGTCCCCGTGGCTGCCTGTGCTGTGACCCGACCCTGGGCAACGCAGCCCGCACGGGGCGCCAATGAGCGAGCGAGGCAGCGCGGAGCGAGGTGGGAGCCGCCACCCAGCACCGCCCACGCAGTGGTGACCCCCTCCGTGCGTAGGTGCTGACCGTCACGGAGCAGCTGGATGCGGGGGTGCGGTACCTGGACCTGCGGATCGCGCACATGCCGGAAGGCTCCGCGAAGAACCTGCACTTCGTTCACATGATGTACACGACCCTGCTGGTGGAGGTAGGCGGCAGGGGACGGTGGTGGCCAGCAAGGCCTCTGGCGGAATGCGGCCGGCCACTCCCCTCTGTGTCTCTGAGCCTGCACCGGCCCCCACGCCCCCGTTCCCCGGGGCTGCCTGGGGTTGTGCAGACATGCTTCCGCATGGACTTTCTGCCGCCGGTGCACACGGTCTCAGTCCCTCCTGCTGGCAGCAGCTGCACAGGTGTTCCCGAAGCCTCAATATGACGGTCACCGTCCGCTTCACGGCTGCACTGGGCCCCGCTGCAGACCCCTGGGGTTGGGAGGAGTGTCCCCACACCTTCCTCTGCATGTCACCTGCGGGCCTGGCATGTGCCCCGGAGCCGCCTCGGTGTGGGCGGTACCCACGGACTCACATGCACACAGCCACACACACACTTCTCCCCACCCCCGTGACCAGTCCGTCCAGCTGTCCCTCAGGCAGCTGAGTCCCAGAGGGCAGCCAGGTGCTCTCTGTGTTTGCTACTCGGGACCCAGCCCGTGTGCTGACTGACTGTGCCTGGGAAACTGCTTGATGGGAGCGGTTGTCCCTGCATTCCGGGCCGGGTCAGGCTGTGTGACTGTGGTGTCAGGCTGTGTGACTATGGTACCAGGCTGGGTCAGGCTGTGTGACTGTGGTGTCAGGCTGTGTGACTGTGGGGCCAGGCCGGGTCAGGCTGTGTGACTGTGGGGCCAGGCCGGGTCAGACCGAGCACCCCTGCCCCTGTCCAGGACACGCTCACGGAGATCTGCGAGTGGCTGGAGGGCCACCCCCGGGAGGTGGTCATCCTGGCGTGCAGGAACTTCGAGGGCATGACGAAGGACCTGCACGAGTACCTGGTCACCTGCATCAAGAACATCTTTGGGGACATGCTGTGTCCTCGAGGGGTGAGATGGGCTGGGCCTCGGGAGGGGTAGGGGACAGGCCACAGCGCAGGCTGCGTCTGCTCACGGGCTTCCAGAATGTCGTCTTCCCTGTGTCCTCACACGGGCGTCCCTCTGGGTGTGTCTGCGTCCCCAGCTCCTCTTCTTACAAGGACCCCAGTCCTGTGGGATCAGGGCCACCCTGGGGACCTCCTGTCACCTCCATCACGTCTATGAGGACCTGTGAGGTCAGCATTCTGACGTGTGAACTTTGGGACACGGCTCAGCCCACGCCCCCACTGTGGTTTCATTAAGCAGGAAGTCTCTGCGTTGGCTGTGGGCGTCTGGCCTGCGTCCTCTCCCTCCCCGGGGAGCCAGAGGAGTTCAACCCGGGCGTGTAGGCCGACCACACGCCCACGACCCTGCCACACAACCCCGCCCTGGGCCTGGCACCGCCCCAGTGACACCCAGTCGGGCAGCACAGCCGGACCCTAACGGGTCTGGGCCAAACCAGGCAGGAGTGCTGCCGTGTGTCAGGGGACACCTGGTCCAGCCCCGAGAGGGCACCTGGGGGAGAGGCTGCGCCAGCCGTCCCGAGTCTCCCTGGGGATGGCACCGAGGGCGGGGTGGGGAGCTGGGGACACAGGACTTGCAGACACAGAGGGATGGCGGAGTGGCCCTCTTCACGTGTGGCACGGACTCCCGGCGACCCGTCCTGTCACGAACCGAGTGGGGCCAGGCCGCATGGAAAGGAGCGTCCATGTGCAGTGACAAACCGCCGCCACCATGCAGACACAGAGGCCACAGACCCCCGACACGTGCCCCCGGCTCTGACCCGCCCCCGCCCTGCCCCACAGGAGGTGCCGACGCTGCGGCAGCTCTGGGCGCGGGGCCAGCAGGTGCTACTGTCCTACGAGGACGAGGCCGCCCGGAGCCGGCACCGCGTGCTGTGGCCTGGTGCGCCCTACTGGTGGGGCGACCAGGTGAAGCCCGAGAAGCTCATCTGCTACCTGGAGCACATGAAGAGCTGCGGCCGCCCCGGTGGGTGCAGAAGGCAGGTCCCATGGGTGGGCTGGGCCCAACGGGAGGGGGACGGCAGGCCAGTGCGTGTGTCTGCGTGCACAGGTGTGTCCCACATCCGTGCACACACCCCCACAGGACGTGTGTGCAAGTGTGAGCATGTGCAGATACGTGCGCACATGCCTGTCCACACATGTGCATGTGGCCATTATGACGTGGAATCTCTGGGGATGCGGCTCTGTCCCCACACGGGGACCTGGACGTGGGGTCTCTGCGGCCGTTTCGGCCCGGCGTGCTCCATGACGAGAGCAGATTCCACAGTGTCGTCCAGCCCCGCGCTCCGAGCTCTCATTTCTGGAGGGGGAGTCGGAACCCTGGGGGTGGGGGGCCCGCAGGGGCCACAGACGGGGCAGGCACCGCTCACAGGGACCCGCAGTCACTGCCCCCCTCCCGCCCCCGCAGACGGCGTGTTTGTGGCGGGCATCAACCTCACGGAGAACCTGCAGTACATTCTGGCACACCCGTCCCAGTCGCTGAGGAAGATGACGCTGCGCGGCCTCCCGCGGCTGGGCGCCTGGGTGCGGGAGCAGTGCCCGGGGCCCGGCCCTCGCTGCACCAACATCATCGCGGGTGACTTCATCGGAGCAGACACCTTCGTCAGCGACGTCATCAGGCTCAACGAGAAGCTGCTGGGCTGCTGACCGCGGCTGCGCTGCCTCCCACCCCCAGAACTATGCTCAGGGATCAGGCTCCTCCGGGCACAGAGGCCCCCTGAACCACAAGGGGACCCGAGCCTGTCTGCAGTGGGGAGCAGTTAGCACCTGCTTCCCCCAAGGAAGCCTGATGCTCCCTCTCAGGAGCACCCTCTCCTGGGGTTCCTGGGGCCCCAGCCCAGACTCCGGACTCCCAGGGGCCCCACCCCCTCATGCACACCTCACTGAGCTCCCGCTGTGGCATGTTGAGCCTGCGGGCAGCTGGCCTCTGCACGAGCTCTCACCCCTTCTCCTTCGGGTGGGGACGCTGGGAGCAGGGAGGAGACAGTGGGCGGTGGGGGTAGCAGCGGGAGGGCAGGGGCCCAGGGACCAGAATGCCCCTGCCTCACGCTCCCACCAGGGAGGAACTGGGGGTGGAGGGACAGCCACTGCAGTGGGAACAGGATGCCCCCAAGCTGGCCACGGGGCACTGCTGTGGGCTGGACCTCAGAGCCCAGGGGGCATGGCCCCCGTGGGAGACGCCCACCCATGGGGGACTCCTTGAAGTCCCCTTGAGCTCAGAGACCCTAGGGGTCTCATCTGGAGGCCAAGCTGACAGAGACTGGCCGGCACCCTGTGGCCCAGGCTCTCGGGCACGGGTGGGTGGGGCTGCCACACGTGGGGGCTGCAGGCAGTCCTGACACTGTGTCCCGCATCCATGATCCCACGTGTGCGGCCTTCCCCGGGCCGCTGGGACGCATGACCACCACCGGCAGCTTCCGGCCTCCCAGATTTATTCTCTGCGTTCGGAGCTGAGGACGGCCACGGTGGGCAGCAGGTGTGGGAAGTCCAGGGCTGAGGCCGGTGGTGGGCAGGAGACCGGAGTGATGGGGCCAGTCCGCGGCGTGGGCATCGCGGAGTCTCGGGAGACGAGGAGGGGCTGCGCTGTTTCAGTCCAGTGCAGGCCCCTGCAGCGGGCTCAGCTCAGCACGGGGCAGAGCTCACCTCCCATCGCCCCAAGGCCGGCATTCTGGGCCACACAGACACCGCACTCGGACGGGATGGCGAGGACCAGTCTAAGGGAAGATGCACAGAGACTCCTCGCGGGACAAGAAGCACAGACAGACCCCTTCCTTGCGCCCACTGAGCACTCCGTTTGGAGGCGCGCTGGGCTGTCTGGGCTCCGAGAGGCACGCAAGTCTCTGTGGAAGCCGCAGGACCCCCAGTCAGCTCTGCACCTGGCCTCTGTCTTGAACCCTCTGTGCTCAGCAGCAGCCACCTCTGCAGCAGTCTGGCTCCTGGAAGCACCTTCCTGCTTGTGCAGCGGCACCCGGTGCTTCATTTCCCCTGGATGGAAGCTGGAGGAGGGACTGGGGAACGGAGGGTTCCAGTCCCGCGGCGGAAACTTCTGGGAGCAAACCCCGTCCACTCGAGTTGCCGCGGGCCCACTGACCTGGCAGCGCTGGGTCTGCCCGGCTGACCTCCGACTTGCAGCTGCCCCCTCCACGCGGGACCTGCGTCCCTCTCAGGCGCGGAGCACGGTCTGGGTCTCAGTTGCCTGCTCACTGTGGGAAGAGCTTCCGGAATCTGCCGTAGGCGGAGTTGCTGATGATGGCCGTGACGTCAGCCACGCCGGCCTCGGGGACCACACGCACGTCCTGCACCGTGGACTCCTGGTGCAGCCAGCTGCGGGGAGGGCCGGCTTAGGGGGCGGCGTGGGACGCGGAGCGAGTCACAGTAACCTTGCGGAGGGACCGACCGGGACGCATGGAGGCCACGCCGCCCCTCAGAACGCAGCTGTCCCAGTGCCTGCCGGCAGCGAGGTCCAACGGCCACCCTGCCCACCCCACCACCACACCCACCTCAGCTGCGGCCCCGCCAGGCGGACACGCAGGGTCAGCACCCGTCTGCCCGTTGCTCGCAGCACGGCGTCTTCCAGCGCGGCCTTCAGCTGCTCCAGCCCCAGCCCCAGGCGGGCGGACACCGCTAGGGCGCCCGGCTCCGATGGGCTGTACCTGGGTGGGGGCGGCCAGGGGCCTGGCTCAGCCGCAGCCAGCCGAGCGCAGGTCCCCACAGGGCCCCTGCCACCGGGGCCCCAGCCGTGACCTCCTCAGGCCGCCCCAGGTGGGGACACTGCCTCTCCGAGGGGCCGATGGAGGGAAGACTGGGAAAGGCCTGCGGTGAAACGTGGCTGTGCGGGGTGCAGGCAGGGCGCCCGCTCTGGGGGCTCGCTGCCGGTCACACGTGACACACCACAGCTGGGTCGAGGGCATCCCAGCACCCCTGTTCCCGAGCAGGCCCGGCCGCCATGCACATGGCCTCACCCGCACGAGGGGCAGCACTCGCTGCCACCTGATAGGCTCTTGGGTCCCCCTGGGAGTGGGGTTCACCAGTCATGGGCGGGGACGGGGCAGGCGGGCGCAGCTCACCCAGGCACCAGGTCCACCTTGTTGTGGACCTCCAGCGCAGAGTCCACCAGTGAGTTGGGCAGGCGCAGGCCGCGCAGGGCCGAGAGCACGCTGACTTTCTGCAGCTCGGTCTCCGGGTGGCTCACGTCTCTCACGTGCACGATGACGTCCTGCGGACCGACAGCCACGTGGCAGGACGTGAGGATGCCAGTGTCAGCTCTGCACGGAGGCCCGCTCAGGGCCTGGATGGAGAGGGGGAGCTGCCCCACGCTGTCCCCAGGCCCACGCGCAGCAAGCGCTGGGCTCCCGAGACTGCAGAGCTGGGCGGGGGGACAGGTTCCTCGTGGGGTGCTGCCTGGCAGCCCCAGGTGCACAGGACTCAGGGGCCCCGGCGCCTGTCCCCACCCCTGCTGCAGCCCAGGTTCCCCAGTAGGGGGCGCACGAGAGGCAACCACACATTGGTGTTTCCCTTTCTTCCCCTCTCTCTAAAAATAAATAAATTCTTAAAGAAAAAAAGAAAGAGAAAAAAACGAGCCACCTCTCACTTGGCTACTGGAAAAAGACATGTCTTATGGAGGGTACCGGCCTCCCCTGGGCTGTGTTTCGGGGACCCGGCCCCGACGGCCTGGCTGCTATGCCCCCCAGCCCTGCGCACCGAGCGGGCCACGTCCTCCAGGGTGGCGGAGAAGGACTCGATGAGGCCGTGCGGCAGCTGCGACAGGAAGCCGATGGTGTCCATGTAGAGCACGGCCATGCGGCAGGGCAGCCACCCCGCGTGCGCCGTGATGTCCAGCGTCGCGAACAGCTGGTCCCGGGGCTGCGCGGCGTCATCTCCGGTCAGAGCCTTGATCAGCGTGGTCTTCCCTGCACGTCGGGCACGGGGACACCGCTGCGTCACGAGCCCTCCCCGGTACCCCCGCACCCCCCGGGTCCCCGGGGACTGTCCCACATGGCGACAAACTGTGTTTGCACTCCCTGGGAGCCCGGGGTTCACACGCGTACACTTGCGGTTTTGTCGCCTGGACGTACCCAGCCGTGCTGCAGGATCTGAGGGAACTACCCTTGTCTGCAGGCAGACACCAAGGCCCGACCCAGGACAGGGAGCTGCCACGGCACCCAGAGAGGGCCGGGCCTCAGCGGGCTCTGCACGTGCTTGGCGGTGGGGGGGATGGTGGAGGGAGCCGTGAACACGCTGCCTCTCGCAGGGCCTGGCCAGGAGCCCAGCTGGTCCAAGCAGAGACGTGGGGTCTCCGCACGGGGAAGGCCCCCCCTCACCCGCCGCCTGCTCACCACTGTTGGTGTATCCCACCACGGAGACCACCGGGAACTCCCGCCGCTGCCGCTGCCGCCCCAGGAGCTGCCTCTTCCTGCGCAGCCTCTCCAGGGCCTGCCGGATCTTCATCTCCTTCTCCTTCAGGAGGCGCTGTCGCACCTGCATGAAGGATTCTCCTGCAACCCCAGGACGCTGAGTCAGTGCGCAGGCAACGCAGGACAACGCACGAGGCGGCTGTGTGGACAGAGGCCCCGCGGGTGCAGGGCAGGTGAGCTCCACCACGCCGGGCAGCTGCACCCAGCACCTCACGTCTGACCCACAGCGCTTCCCGGGGCCAGGCGTGTCCCTCCAACGTCTGAGGTCGCCTTCACTTGGCAGGAAGTGAGAGCCTTGGGAGAACAGCCCCCGATACCGCCAGTGGGCTGCGTGGTAGCCCCAGAATGTACCACCTCCTGACCCTCAGAACCTGGGTGGGAGACCTTGTTTGGAAACAGGGTCTTTGCAAGTGGGATTAGTGAGGGATCTGGGAGGAGGTCGTCCTGCGTCAGGGTGGCCCCACATCCAGGGACAGTGTCCTGAGAAGGGACAGAAGAGGAGATGCAGACCCAGAGGAGAAGCCACGTGGAGACGGAGGCAGACGGGAGGGACACGGTCACCAGCCCAGGGACGCCTGGTGTCCCCAGAGATGGAAGAGGTGGGAAGGACCCTCCCTGGAGCCTGTGGAGGGAGCAGGGCCCTGGGACACCTGGGCCTCAGACACTGGTCTCCAGGTCAGGGGCCGAGGGGGACGTAAATTTGGTTGGGTTTTTTTTGTTTTTTTTATTTTGTAGCACGATTATTGTTTCTTAAATGACTTTTTTAAAGTTATGTTTTAGAGAGAAAAGAGCGAAGGGAAAAAGACAGGGAGAGAAACATTGACTGGCTGCCCCTTCCACACCCTTGACCAAGAGTAGCATCCGCGACCTTTGGTTCGCAGGCTGGCTCTCAGCCACGGTGCCACACCAGCCAGGGCAGCTGCTGTGGTTTTCAGCAGGGGTGTGTGGTCCTGTGTCACAACGGCCACCCGGACCCCCAGCTCGTTGGATGGGACCGCAGACAAGGCCCATGCACAGCCCCTGCCGCATCGGGATCGTGCAGGGATGTTGTCCCCTTCCCAGTGGAGGCTGCCGGCACCTCCCCCTTCCCGGCAGCTGGTGAGCAGACTGCAGACACGTTACCTGACCCCATGATGTAGCGAGAGCTCCCTACACGTCCGTCTGGGTGGGCTACCATGTTCTTCAGGTTCGACCTGTCATGGGAACAGGGTAACTCTGTGGATGGAAGAAGATGCAGAGGCCCGTCCGGGGAGAAGGGCATGGACGCCACACAGCACGGGTGCGGGTGAGGGTGGCACGCTGGGTGTGGCCAAGTGGAGATGGCTGGTGGGCTGGGGGCCTCCCTTCACTGTCTGTGACACAGGGTCCCACACTGGGTGACATTCCCATGCAGGGACGAGCCCCATCAGGTGTCCAACTAGCTCTGCTGTCCAGGGGGTGGGGCCAGCCACACCCTGTGGATCCCACGCCCCAGCGACAGTCGGACCCAGGAAAACAGGGAGGAGGCCCAGCTGCCTGTGGAGACACCCGACACTATGCCAGCACCTGAGCAGGGGGAGCTCGGCCAGGGCCACCTGCAGCCGCGCCTCCTTGGTCCGGGCGTTGCAGCGAAAAATGTGCAGAACCACAGTGAAGCGGTCGAACACCTGCACACCCCAGGCGGCCTCCAGTTCTTTCTGGAAAGGGACAGCGTGTGAAGCACTGCAGGGGAAGCCCCGCCCCATCACCGGACCTCAGGTGAGGGGACCTGGCGCCGTCCCGAACCCTGTGTCCTGTGCCCCCACCATGCAGGGGTGGACGGCACACAGCGGGTCCCGAGTACCTTGGTGGATGCAGACACCCTCTCCACGTTCAGGAAGACAGCTGTGACTTCCGGCAACCCTCTGATCTTCTCTGAGGAGAGAAGGTCACGTCAGGGGTCCCGCTGCACAACTTCTGTCCCAGGTACAGCCCGCACCTCTGCTGGCCGTGCCACCAGGCCCTCTCAGCAAGGGGTTCGGGACAGCTGAGGTGTGGTCTGGGGTCCAGGGAAAGCCTGGGGCGCAGGTCCCCACCGGCAGTGAATGCACCCAAGGCTCAGGGAGACAGACAGGCAGGGAGCACCCCCTTCCAACTACCTGCTCTGAACCGTGAGCCCACGATGGCCTGACGTGGGGACTGTCAGGGTCCCAGGAGAGCGGGCTTCACAGGCAGGACCCACATCAGACATTGAGAATGGGCAGCTGAAAGGGAGGGCAGGGCTGGGGCTGCCCTCTCCGAACCAACCGCCCCAGCGGATCCATCGAGTTCTGATGTGGCTAGAGGCTCTTCAACGTCAGATCCAAGTCCCAGCAACAGCCTGCGGTTGCTATTCCTCTGGGGAAAGGCAGGGGCGCACGCACCACACCCACCTGTCAGGTCCTCCAAGGTCCCTTTGCCGAAGATGAGCTTCCTCTCAGGCGTTTTGGTCGGCACCACCATTGTCTCCACCACCGACCAGTGGTCCAGCGTGTGGACCAGAGCTCTCGCCTCCGCCACCTGCCACTCGGCTTCCGGGAGAGAAGCATCCTTGACAACGGCCGCTTCCAGCCAGCTCAGGGCAGCTTGGGAGGGGGTTCACTGAAGCCCCTCAGCCCCTGCCCCGCCACAGGTAGCCAGCCCCCTTCTCAGGAACACCAGCCTCTGAGTTCCTGCCCTCAGAGCCTAGCCCCTCGGCCTCTCGTCCTAAGAGCCAGAGCCCGCAGCCTCAAACTTCCACCATAGGAGTTTTGGCAATTGGACAGCCGTCCAGGAAGCCCCGCCCCCGGCTTCCCGCCCCCCAAAGTCCAGCCATGAAGCCCCGCCCCTCATCGCTCCGCCCCATAAAGTCCCGGCCCCTCGGTTCCCCACCTTCCGAAAACCAGCCTTCCAAGCCCCCAGCATTGGCGGTCCCCGCGCTGAATTTCAGCCTCCGAAGCCCCTTCCCGGCCTGAGTTCCAGACACGCAGCCCCGCCCCCTCGGCGCCGGGTCCCCGTCAGGTTCCGCCATTACAGCCCCGCCTCCCGTCTCCCCGTTTTGAGTAGGTCCCTGAAGCCCCGCCCCTCGGCGCCCCGCGCCCGCTCACCTCGCGTCAGCTGCGGCTTCCCCGGTCCCCATTTGACCTCTGGGTGAACGAGGCACACGCGCTGTGTCCCCGCCGGCAGCAAGGGCTCTCTCCGCAGCAGTTCCTCCTCCTCTTCCTCGTTCTCTGCATCTTCTGGCTCCTCCTCCTCCCCCGCCGGCCCGGCTCCGCCGCTCCGGCCATCCGCACGGGGACCCCGGCCACCGCCCCCTCGCCCCTGCAGGCCCCCCGGGCCGCTGGGACCGAGGGCAGCGAGCGCGCGAGCAGGGCAGGGAAACAGCGGCGGCGGCGCGACCCTCACAGCCGGCCGGCCGCGAACCACGCCAGAGAGCGCGGCCCTCAGGCGGACGGCGGCCCGCAGGATCCACATCCCGCGCCCGCGCGTGCGCCAGGGGGCGGGGCCTGGAGGGTCAAGCGTCTGTGCCGACTCTCCATTGGCTGTGCGTGTCACGTGTGCGCGGCCGCTTGAGGGACGTGAGGTCGCGGCGAGAAGAAAAGGGGCTGGCGCTGTGGGCGCCCAGGACGCGACTCACGTCCGCGCGGGCTGCTCGCATCTGATCCGAAGACTAGAAACAGCGCGGGCAGGGCCGGGTTCTGGCCCAGCCTCTCGGCGCGCGCTCTGCACACCCGGCGCCCTCCCGCGCCCGGGTGCGGCGGGTCCCGGGGTCCCGGATCCTGCCTTGGGGGACACAGCGCGGCCCCCGCGGTCCCAGGTTTGGCCTCGGGGCGCGAGCCTGTCCCCGATGGCCCCTGCTGCGGGTCGCGGTCTGCAGGGCGTGTGGGGTGGGTATTCGGAATCCAGCCGAGGGGCTCCTGAGTGTACCTTGGTAGCCCGAGTGTGGCCCTGGGGTCCCTTCCCATCCCCGGGAGTCCCACATCCAACCTTGGGGGCGTCCCAGTGCGCCCCAGGGCCTGCAACCTTGAGAAAGATCGAACGCGTGAGTTCGCGGTCGTGCATTCCACGGTTTACAGCCTCAGCGGCCTCGTAGGAATTGGACTTTCCTTACGGCTGGTGGGCGGTGTGGCCACGATGGGATAAACCCCGCGTCTGTGTCCAAACACAGTGTCCACGAGAGTGTCACTGATTGTTCCCGGAGAATTTGCCGTGATGGGAATCTGGGCACGTGTTCTGGTCACCTTGTGTCTGAGTCCTGTTTTGCTCCGCGGGGGAAAAGGTGACATATTCCAGCAGAGTGATGAGGAGGTGCGGGAAAGAATGCAGAAGGACACGAAAATCCGTTAAAATGTGACCACACAGAAATAACTCGAGATTTTGTGTCTATTCTTCCAGGCATTTATGCACACATGCACATGCCTGCAGTCGTCCCCCGGTGTCCACGGGGGTGGGTCCCAGGGCCACCCTCGGACACCGAAATGCGCGGGTGCCCCAGTGCCTTGCATGAAACGGAATCTTAGGGTACACGCCATGCACACCCTCCCCCCGTAGACTAAAATTGTGTCTGGATTACCGGATACAATGTGAATGCTGGGTCAGTGCTACACTGTATCGTTTCAGAAATAAGGACAAGGAAAAGGTCTGTGTGTGATCGGTACATACGCAGCCACGTTAGACCTAACCACATGGCAACAAGGTAACATTTGCTAACTGCACAGTGCTGGGCAGCAGCACCCGGAGTTTTCCTCATCCTGATCCTGGATGTTTTCCATCTCTGCTGGGATGAATTCGCCGGCGCAGAACCCACGGATATGGAGGGCCCATGCCTCCGTGTTAGTGTATATGTATTTTCAATTTTTACCCAAAATAACATATATACAGGTTTCCAGTTGTTCACATGGAGGGTAATACAATAATAAATGATACAAAAAACAAACTTTCACATACAACTATAAGTGTACTTTTGCCCCACCCTGTATATTGTTTAAAAATTTTTTTAACTTAAAATCTATCCAGGTCCTGCCTGGTGTGGAACCAAAGGGTCACACGTTGGATTCCCAGTCAGGCACAAGCCTGGGTAGTGGGGCCAGGTCCCTAGTAGGAGGTGCCCGTGACGTGGCCACACATTCTTGTTTCCCTCTCTTCTCTGTCTAAAAAGAAATAAAACCTTTTAAAAAAAATGTATCCTGAGTATATACTTTCAAAAACTATGTAGCACTGCATATTGGCAGCCCAGAATGTGATCCAGTGGATTTCTGATAATTAACCCAGTTTGTTAACTGGGCTTCTATGTTCACGGAGGTGTGAGCACAACGTGCTGAGGTCACGGTTTCTTAGTCACTGCACCCGCACATCGTAAGGAAGTAGCAGCCCCCAACAGTGTGTGTTCTGGTTGACCTGGAGAAATCGCTAAAAGCACAGGAGTTTCTCATTTTTGGCTTTTATCGTCAACAAGAACCTTTTAAGCAATGCTGGGGGCGCGCACCGGGGGCGGGGTGGGCGCACAGAGGGCCGGGGCGCTAGCGTGAACGCTGCGCGCTGAGGCGGGCGGGGCGGGAGGACTAGGCGCGCTGCGAGGTGGAGCACAGGTGCTGCAGGGCGCACACGGGAGACCTGATGCAGCGACAGCCGCTCTGTATCCTGGGACTGCGCCTGCCCTGGTAGCGCCTGCTGGGTTCCCCCCACAGGTCTCGCTTCCCCGCGCTCGTGGTTGAGGGGGAGGGTGGGTCACGAGGAGACTGCAAGGGGGGCTAATGGGCGATTTAGGCCAATTCCCGCAGCGCGAACAGGGCGAGTCAGGGCAGGTTGCCCTCATGAACTAGTTGCTGGGAGCGAGGAAAGGGGCGGGAGGCCCGTGGGCGGCGGCGGCGGCGGCGGTTCTGCACCTGGGCCTCTGCTTTCCTCGTGGGTAGACGCGTCCACCAGGGGGAGTCCGGAGCTGCGTCCCCGCGGGACCTGGCAGGTGGGCCACCCGGTGGGCAGGACGTGTGACCGTGGGGTCAGGGTCCAGGGGACCACGCGGTCCTCACCCACTTTTTCTGGGTACGTCTCTCGTCCGCGAGAGCACCTGGCTCTGCTTAGTGTCTTCGCGCAGCGTGCGGGTCCTGTCGGGCTGCTGCAGACTGTGAGGTCTTGTCTGTGGGGAGGCGGGGCCACTAAGGCCGGTCTGGGTCCTCTTATCCGGGGGGCTGCCGTCCCGGGTCCCCGTGGCAGGAACGCAGCACAGACCGGCTGCCCAACGGTGGGCCCGTGAGCTCCAGGAGGGCACAGGAACGTCCCTACGGGACTTCGCCCATTTGTGACAGTGGGGTCGCAGGGGAAGCTCCGTAATTAGCAAGAGTCGTTCCTCCGTCTCAGTTTGGACGGTGGGAGGCGGCTTCAGGGCAGAGCCTGGGCTTTGGCTGCTCGCCTGGGGCTGAGGGCCACTATACCCGCCTGGCCAGAACCTTCTCCGCTGGTCCGACAGATGCCGGCCCCTCCGCAGCCTCTGGCACCAGCTGCTTGCCTTTCCAACATCTTTACTTTGTGTTTATTGGTTCGAAAGAGGAAGGGAGTGGGGAGAGACAGGGGGGCGCCTTCTGGTTCCTCTCATTGATGCGCCACTGCGCACCTTGTCTGTGCTCTGACGCAGGAGGGAACCGGCCCCCGTGGGCTATCGGGGCGATGCTCCAGGCCACGACGCAGCAGCCCCGCCAGGCCGTGTCTTGGCCGCTCTGCAGCTGTTGGGCAGTGGGGGGACCCCAAGACCAGACCTGCTGGCCCCGTGGTCTCGGGGCCTGCCAAGCACTACGAGATGCCGACGGTGCCTGTGGACCCTCCTGTGGACCGAGTGGGAGCTCTGGGGAGGCCCCTGGCCCCCACAGCCAAGACGTTGGTCCGTGAGGCCCATCCCAGCAGGGTCTGGGCCTCCGGGGCTCCAGTTGTCCCCCTTTGCTCTCTGTGATCACAGGAAAACAACATTCGTCCCAGCGGTCCTGGGGCCCAGACCTCCTGGGAGAGGCTGAGGGCAAGTCTGTGCGGCTCCGGGGAGCAGCTGGGGCAGGACGGCGGTTCCCATGCCGTGCATGGGCCCCTCATGGCCACAGTGCTCTGCGTCAGCCCTGCGCGTGACGGCCACCCCGGCTGACCCGGCTGAGGTGAGTGCAGGCGACCTGTCCTGTTGTGGCCCTGGGACAGCGTCCACACCCAGTATGGGGGTCTGGGGGACAGAGGCCCGCGGGCAGGCAGGGGAGGCGCCCAGGTACACTGTAGGAGGCGGGACCCTGCCAGCCGGCCCACAAGGAGTTTGAGCTCATGGTTCAAGCTTTTCACGGAAGAGGGAGTGCCCCCGGGTCTGAGACACAGGCTGAAGGAGGACACAGCTGGAGAAGCGGGGTGCCCCACAGGTGTCTCATTGGGCCCGCCTGCCCCTCTGCGCCCACACTCCCAGGACCCCCAGACTGTGTGATGAAACGCCCTCTGTCCTGGGGGGGTGGGGGCGTCCCCACTGCCAGAACCCAGAGCTGAGGGTGGAGCACCCGGCCGCCTGGCCTGTCTGCTGTGGGCCGTGGGCTGCTGGCGGGCCGAGTAGAGCCTGAGGCTGAAAACCCTTAAATTATTTATTGGAAAATACAAATGTGATCTCGTAAAACTTTTTAAAATCGCGCTCCACAGCAAATACACGTTAACTGTACATAGTTTGTACATTCAGGAGGGAAGGATCGCAGAAGCACCGCGGGGGGCAGCCCAGTGCCCGGGCCGCGGGGTGGACACGGGGAGCAGGGCCGGGCGCGCTCGCTGCCGACCAGGCGCACACAGCGATGCAGCTGACCGGGCAGGGGCAGGTCCCACGAGCAGGTAGGTCCTCCTGGGACAGAACCGGGTTCCCTGGGGCATCACCCATCAGCCGAGCCCGGTCCATCTCCAAACAGCTCCAGCGGAAGCCAGACCATGGAGCCGAGGGCGGCCCCACTCACAGGTGGCCCCACTGTCTCCCGGGCCAGCATCCGCTCTGCCCGCCGGGCCAGGGGGCGGCCCCCTTCCAGGCCCAGCTGCGACCAGCCTCAGCGGCGCCGAATAAATAAATAGACTCATCACTCCGAGCGAGGGGACCTCGTGTTCCGTAAAGAGCTCACCCTCCAAAACCGTCACCCACAGTGTCGCTTCCACACAGGAGCTGCTGCGTGCCGGCCGCGCCCACGGCCCTCGGGAGCTGGTCACGAGGGCTGCAAGTCATCGTCACTGCCCTCCTCCTCGTCCTCGTCCTCCTCCAGGTCGGCAGCGCCCAGGGCAGACGGGGTCTCAAAGAAGGGCCTCTGGGCCAGCGGCGTCCGCAGAGCGCTCAGCTTCTGCTCCACGGGGCTCAGCTCCGCCTCGTACCTGGGGTAGGGGCCGCGGTGAGAGCGCGAGGGGGCCGCTGGGCACGTGGGGCCCGAGGTGGGGACAGGGGCGGGGCTCTGTGAGGACGCGCGGGGCCTTGGGAGGCTGTCCAGGGCAGGTCCATGCTGCCCGGGAAACACGCCGCGGCTGGGCATGGGCTGTGAGCACGCCGCAGGGGCAGCGCCTGCATCCCGCGGGTGGGAGAGCGCTGTGCGGGCCGTCGCCACGCCCCCGGGCAGCCTGCGTGTGCAGCGCAGCGTCCCTGCCTTCACCCGGCGTGCTGTCTGCGACGGGAGGCAGCGAGCGCAGCCCAGGACACCCACACACAGATCAACGACCGCTCTGCCTCACGATCGAGAGGTGACGTGTGAGGGCAGGAGCAGACAGCTCTCCAACCCGGGCAGAACGCCCACACCTCTCACCCAGTACAGGGCTTGTGTCCAGGACACCAGCGGTCCCCAGCCGACCTGGCACCAGGGTGTGGCGTCGTGGGAGACACTTTTCCACGGACCGCGGTGGGGCTGGGAGACAGGACGCGGCGCCCAGGACAGGAGCAGGGCGGCTGGGGACCACCGCAGCACAAGGAGCCTCAAACCCCCCAAAGCCGTGCGGTCGGGAGGCCGGGGAGAGACGGAAGCACACAGACGTGTGGACGCCGATGGGACGGCCTGCCCAGGGATGTGTGGAACTGTGGCCGGGTGGACAGCGACCTGGGGAGGGGGGGCCACCCCGACCCCGTGGTCCAAAACCTGTCCTGAGATGGAGACGGTCCTCCCTCCACGTGGACGCCGCCCACAGGCCGCACAGGTGAACGCACGGACTAGGGTCCCTGGGCCCGGGCCCCTCCACAGCAGTGTGTGGACAGCCCCCGCCTCCGGAGGCCCTAGCCTGTCCGCGGCCCCGCCCCATGCCCCTGGCCCCGCCTCCCTCCCTCCCTCCCTCCCACACCACACTCACCCGTCCTCCCAGGGGTCCCCCGCAGCCTCCTCAGCCACCAGGATGTCGTACTCCTCGGCCGCGTACCTCTCCCAGTCCGACAGCTCGGGGCCTTCCGTCTCCGCTTCCTGCGGGGACACGCGTGTCACACGGGCGGGTGGGCGGACAGATGCCCGGGCGGCGGCGGCGCCCTGGGGCTGGCTGCACTCACCCTGAGCAGGGACACCTGCTCCCTCTGCTCGTGGTCCAGGTACTTCTCGATGTTGAAGAAGGTGTCGAAGAAGACGTGGGCGAGCTTACACCGCTTGAGGTCGCGCAGCGTGACCCTCCCTGTGGGACAAGGGGACACTGAGGCCTGGGGCGCCTTCCCGGGCACAGGCACGAGAGCCAAGCTCCAGCCCACCCAGGACCACACGTGCCGACCCAGAGGGAGGGACGGGAGCAGTGCAGGTGGCAGCTCGTCCCAGGTGAGGTCCGAGTCGGGAAGTCGGTCGGGGGGACACAGATGGAATGGTCGGGGTGGGGGACAGAGGACAGAGTCCTGGGGTCCCAGGCAACCGCGAGGCAGCAGTGGGCTGAGGACGCGGGCACTGTGGCCACCAGGGGGCGCTGTGCACACAGTCTGGGCTGCGGGGAAAGGACAGCAAAGGATCCCGGGCAGAGACGGAGGGTCCCAGGACGATTCCGTTCACATGCCCCGATTCAACACACGCGACACTGAAGGGCGGTGTGTCTGAGTCCACACACTGTGTCCCTCTGTCCTCGTCTCTCCGACCCCAGGGGCCCCGTGTCCATCCTAGAGCCCTGCTGGCCACCTTCTCCAGGAAGGGTTAGGGCTACGGTTAGTCCCCACAGGTGTGACCAGGAAACCGAGTAGGCGGATCCGTGGTCGGGGACATCCAGCCTCCTGGCTCCGCCTGCTCTGCAGCAGACAGGACCCCGTCGTGGGGAGGGTGGGGGACGGAGGGGACGGAGGGGACAGAGGGGACAGGATGGGGGGAGCACCCTGACTGCAGTGAGAAGGGCGGCCCCCGCCAACAGCACACTGCACATGTCCCACAGGCCACCCCAGGCGGTCACCACGGGGACGTGCCTGGTGCCGGGGCCCGGGGCCCTGCCGCGCACGTCAGGTGCCAGGCGTGGGCCTCCCCACAGGCGTCCCTTCTCGGCCGGGGCGCCCTGGCTCACACAGGCCTGCCCCACCACAAGCCGTCTCCCACCCTCAGACGGGCACCGGCGGCCACACCTGGGCACTCGGGCTGCACCAGGTCCAGCATCTGGCAGAGGCAGTCCTCGAACGGCAGGGCCTCGATGCCCACGCCCTCCAGCCGGCGGCTCTGCTCCTCGTAGAAGTACTGCAGCTCGAACATGGACAGCGCCCCGTCCCCGTCCAGGTCCATGCAGCGGAACCAGTACTCGATGCTGCCGGGGGTGGGGGGCGGTGAGCTCAGTCTGGCTGCCAGAGACGCAGCCCTCCTTCCAGAACCCAGGTGACGGCCCCCCACCCCGACCCCCAGGGATACAGCCCTGGGACAAGCACCCCCCAGCACAGCTCCGGGGGCATTCTCGCTCAGGGCAGGAGATACTCGCGGGCCCACGTGTCCGTGGCAGCACCAGCCCTACCTGGTCGGGGTCTTCTTGTCTTCTTCGGAGATGAGGAACCAGACAAAGTCGGCGTAGCTTATCTTCCCCTCCTTCTGCACTTTCCTGCCTCTGCATTTGGGGGATCGAGAGAGAAGGCCGTGTCCAGGAAGCAGCATCAGGAGGCAGCCCCGGTCTGCCTGCTGGGCCAGTTGCACCGGCCTGTGCCCCCTGCCAGGGCCTGGGGCTGGCTCCTGCACCCAGGATGGGGGGGGAGAGCGGCTGCCGAGGCCTCGCCCACACTGCCTCATGGCTGCAGGGGCGCAGCTGCAGGCTCCCTCGATGTTCGGGGCGGGACATGGGCTACTGCCGTGGGTGCCCACGTGTCCCCCCTGTATGGTGTCCTGTGACCATAGTACATACCAGCCCTTCCCCATGACCTTGTGTGACGTGACTGTGTGTGTCATCTGTGACCCTGCAAGGCCTGTGGGACAGCTCGTGTCCCCTCCTCTGACCTCCTGTCCCTGCAGCGTACATGGCTGGGCTGTGAGGGACCCAGAACTGAACACTCGCCCAGGCCCGCGGCCGCACCCCAAGGAGGATGATGGCCCAGCCCAGACACGTACCGCGTCACGGCTCCGGAGAAGATCCTCTCGACCATGCGCGTGGAGATGGCTGTGGGAGAGACGGGCGTGAGTGCCCGGCTGCGGCCTCACATGCAGAGCCAGCGGCACAGGGTCGGAATCACCAGGATTGGCGGGCGGACCCGGGAACTGAACGTGTCACAAACGCCCCGTGCACTCCTGAGGCCGCGCTGAGCCCACTCGCAGGCACGGGCGTGCCAGGCGGCCCCCCAGGCCCTGCGACAGGGTGGAGGGCAGACAGGGTGGGTCTGTCGTCACAGCGCAGGGCCCGCGTCACCTTCTCTGGGACCAGAATAGAAACGCATTCCGGCCATGGTCACCATTACTCGTCAGCGTGAGCAAAAAGCACCGCGTTACAGGCTGCGGTGCCGCCAAAGGAGCCCCACACGAGGTGGATCAAAGGAGACACGCTGATGTCTCCCCACCCTGCAGGCTGGAGGCTGAGCCCCAGGGCCGGGCAGGGCTGGCTCCCCGAGGCCTCTCTCCTGGGCGTGTGGACGGCCATCATCCCCCAGTCCACACGGGTGTCCCTCAGGGTGTGCCTGTGTCCCCATCTCTTCTTACAAGGACCCCAGTCCTGTGGGATCAGGGCCACCTTAGTGACCCCATGCCACCATCCCCCCTCTTGACCCACACCCCGACGGTCGCACCCTGAGGTCCTGCGGGTGAGGACCCCGACACACGCTCGTTTCCAAGGACACGGTTGAGTCCACAGGCAGCACCGCGTCCAGGAGACCGGGAGGGAGGCAGCCTGTGCCCGTCCCCCACGCACTCTGCCTCGGCGGGGCTCAGTGCACGTGGGGATCACAGCGTGGGGATCAGTGCAGGTGGGAGAGCAGACCCTGTTTTCCAAAAACGTACGTCCCTGTCCTGACCCTCAAGACCTGTGAACGGCACCTTATCTGTCAACAGGGTGTCTGCAGGTGGGGTGAGTGAAGGGTCTGGGAGGCCGTCATCCTGGGTCGGGGTGGCCCTGCGTCCAGTGACAGTGTCCTGAGAAGTGACAGAGGACAGGCACACCCAGAGGACAAGCCACGTGGAGACGGGTAATGACAGGAGGGGCGCGGCCACCAGCCCAGGGGCGCCTGGAGCTCAGAAGCGCAGTGTGCAGGTGATGGGGAGGGCGCGCGTCAAGCATGAGGACGTGGTTGTGTGTGGGCAGAGCGTCCTCCACGCCCTCCGGGGGCAGCCCCTTCATTCACTAGCTCAATGTGCAGGTCTGCTCTTCAGAAGCGCGACATGACAGCACAGCTTCCTGTCGTCGGGTCCCCAGCAGGACCGCTCCGGGAAGCAGGTCAGCTACCACCACGGAGCAGGTGAGGAAATGAGTCTGGGGCGCACGGGACGGGCCCACGGAGCCCTCCGCCGGGCCCTCTCCAGGACGGGGGGTGATGTAGGGGGGCCCCTGCGGCTGTTCCTGCGGGAGCCCCTCAGGCGTGGCCAGTGGCTGACGAAGGGAAGGCACCCGTGCAGACACCCGCACTCGGCGAGTGAGGATTCACCCGGCAGCCCTGGCCTGACCCTGACAGGCGGAGGCCCCCGCACAGCCAGGGTCACCCCGGGGACACGTGTGGTGATAAGTGCCCCAGCTGGCTCCCGGGGAGCAGCGCACTGGCCTCGACCTTGCTGCCCGTGGCCCCCCCGAGCCGCCCGCCGCTCACCGTGGTCATTGTGCCGGGCCAGGTCCTGCGGGTCGATGAGCAGGTCGTGGTCGGCGTCCAGCTCCCAGAACTTGCAGTAGATGACGTAGAAGTGCTCGTAGGAGAAGAACTCCGTCAGCTGGTTGATGTCCGCCTCCTCCTCCAGCAGCGCCACGTTCTGCAAAGGACCCCAGAGGCTGCTGCTGTTCCGGAGGGAGGTGCGGGCCTCCCGTGTGGGGGCCCCAGAAACCCTCCCGGAAGCCACGGGGGCCCAGGACCTGCGTGCGGGTGGGAGCACAGCTGCCCCCGGGGTCAGCCCCGCTCCGCGGTCCCCCAGGCCCACGTGCCCACACGCCCCCGGTGTGCAGGGCGCTCCCCCGTCCCGAAGGCTCTGCCTCCTGCACAGCTGGCAGGAAGAACAGACGGTCAGAGGGACGGAGAGTGGTGAAGCTCAGGCCCCGCCCCGCCGCGGCCCCCCACCTGCAGGAAGGTGCTCCTGCGCAGCTCGGCACAGGTGATCCTCCCGGACCAGGACCTGTTCACAGCGTAGAATATCCTCTGGATGACCTGCGGGGCAGGAGAGCGTCAGCAGAGAAGGGCACACGGCTGCAGAGCCACCCGCCGCCAACAGAGGGCGCCGCAGAAGAGACAGGTGGGCGGGACCTGTGCCTGAGACAGACACACCTGGGCTTCGGTGGTGGGGCCGCGTTTGGTGAAACCACAATCAGCTCCAAACACTCCCCAGTAACTCAGCACCGCAGCAACAGCGGGCACTGAAGGCTGGGCTAGAGCACGTCCCAGCACACACGGAGGCCAGCCCTGCACGCCCCCAGCTGTCCGTGCCCCAGGATGCCCCCCACCCCGGCCCTGTGCCGTGTGGACACGCGTGCCTGCAGCACCCCTCGTGTGACCGGCCACAGACCCTTGTCTGCTCTCTGTCCGAGGTCCCGGCCCCGTGACCACCCCGTGACGGTGACGGGCGGGCTGAGTGTGCATCACAACCCCCGGCCCCTGGGTGTTACAGGATGGGTGCTTCCAACCAAAGCAGTCGCTGGAGAGCTGCACGCATCATGGGAGGGAGCGTCAGGTCCTGCGCAGCAGGAGGAAGGCAGGGGTCTGGCACTCCCGTGCCTCACTGTGCTGCTGACTGGGGACGCCCTGGGGCCCGGCCGAGAGCATGCCCCTCCCCAGCCCCGGCCCTGGCCCCGCTCCACCCTGACCAGAGAGCTCATCCAGGGCCAGGAGGTGGGGTCTGGGTGAGGACTGGAGCCCGTGCGAGCCGCGGGTACTCACGGTGGTGATGTAGCGCGAGTGGAACTCCGACGCCTCCTTCAGGAAGGCCAGGCCGGGGTGGGTGTTCACCACATCCTGCACAGGGGACAGGGCGCAGCTGGGCACGCGGGGCCGCCGCAGGGGCTGTGCACACCGGCCCCGGCCCCGGCCCCGCCCCTGGACCCGGCCCCGTTCCGCTGCTCCGAGGGCTGCGTGTGCAGGCCCAGACACGCGGTTACATACGACTACGTGCCCACGCACCAAGGAGCCCCACGCCGGTGCTCTGCCCTCCAGCTCAGGGACACCACGTCCCATAAGGCACGGCCTGTAGGGACACGCCTGTGCCGTCTGCACTCAGAGCTGAGGGGCCGCTCGCTGAGCCAGCTCTGGGGGGTGGTGGGAGCCCCCGCGGGCGTGGCCAGGTGGCCAGCCTGTGTGGGTGTCCACGCTGCAGCGCTCCGTGAGGGGGTGCGCGGGGTGGCCGCGGGGCGGGGCGTGTGAGCTGTGGACTGTCGGGGGTAAGGGGCGGAGGAGGGGCGGTGGCCGAGGCCGAACCCGAACCTGCAGGAAGGGGACGAAGTCCTCCTGCACCAGGTAGTTGCAGCCGGGGCTCATGAGCAGGTGGACAAACCGGGCCGCGTCGTCGTGGCAGTTCTGCAGGATCCTGGGGGCAGGGAGGGCGTCCGCGTATCCTGCTCACACCCGTGGGGGCACACTGCCCGCCCCGGGGACGGGGCGCTGCCATGCGGGGCATGAACAGGGCCCCGCGGGACGAGCCGTGACAGGGGTGGCCCGACCGGCTGCCCAGCCCACGCCACCCAGGACTCACTTTCTCCACATGGCGACGAACTTGTGGACAGAGACGGAACCCGTGCGCTCCCCGCCGGCGCAGCAGAAGAGGGGCCCCTTCCAGTACAGCGGGCAGCCGCAGGCCTGCGCACAGGGCACCGGCGTGAGCGCGCGTCCCCTGCACACCCGGGATGCAGCACGCGCTCGTGCCGCTGTGCCGGGCGCCCCAGTGGCTCCCACTGCAGGGCCACCACCCCGAGCAGGGCAGCACCTGGACAGCAGCAAGCAGCCGGTCCCTCAACCTAGAGGCGAAGCAGCAGCTGGTAAGCCACCAGGGAGCCAAGGACAGTGTACGCTGGGGAATAGCGTGAGTGCGGCAACAATGGCCACCTCACTCCTTGCACAACACAGACGACCAGGACGAGGCCCAGACCCTCGTCCCCGCACTGCGAAAGGAGGCTGACCCAGGCACGCAACCTCCGCTCAGCAAGGAGGAAAGGCAGGCATGAGAGAGAAAGCAAGTACTCAAGTGGGAAGACCGACCAAACCCGAAGTGCGCAGCCTGAAAAGCTTGGAACAATCAAGGGGAACTCCACAACCCTCCGCGGGCAGAAACCGAACACCGGTGCCCAGGGTCACGGCCACCTCGGACTCCAGAGCGGCTGACCGAGGGGACGCACAGGCCGGATACCTCGACGCCAACCAACCAGTCACCGAGTAACGTGCACAGACAGCAGATGAGCGCGTGTGCCCCACAGGGACACAACAGAAAGGCCGACGTCCTCTCAGTGGTCGGTCTGGTCCTTGTGCCTCCCGTCCGCACACACAGCCTGTCCTCCGTCCCTGTCCGCTGCCCACGCCCACGGCCTGTCCTCCGTCCCTGTCCGCTGCCCACGCCCACGGCCTGTCCTCCGTCCCTGTCCACTGCCCACGCCCACGGCCTGTCCTCCATCCCTGTCCGCTGCCCACGCCCACAGCGTGGCAGGGAAGGAAACACAACTCTCCTTCAGCACTCAGTCTCTGTCCACTGTGGACCTAACGCCCTCAAGCTGCTCAGAGCAGTGGCACCCAGAGACCGGAGGGTCCTGCGAGGACGGAGGCTCAGCGGACGCAGAGACCCTCAGCATGTCCTGACCCCACCTGCGCCAGCAGGCGTAGCGGGCAGGGACCCCAGAGGGCCTGAGAGCAGGAGCACACACACGCAGTGACCGGGATCAGCGCAGCACCCACCCGCCCGCAGGCCGGGTAAGCACAGGTCGCTCCCAGGCACACGTGCAGCTCAGAGAGCGGCAGCCAAGGGCATGCACACTCCTCTCCCAGCGGGACGCCCGTCCCCGTGCCCCAGGCTGCGAACCGAGCTGGGCCACCCCGCACCCCGAAACAAGTCCTGGTTGCGGAAACGCAGGCAGTCAGAGCCCATGCCAGCCGACACGGGGTAAGTCGAACACCCACCGAGGCCGGCCGTGCAAGGAGCTGAGAAACATAAAAACCAGCAGCACCACCGTCCACATGACTCCTGCTCACGGGAGACGTGGCAGGACAGTGCGACCCCACGACCACAGGACAGAACTGAGAAACCCCACAGCTGCGCGTGTGTGCCCCCGGGGCCGTGCTCCGGAGTGAGTCCACCCTGCACAGCGGGGCGCCTAGGACGAAGGGAGGGCGGGCGCGGCTGCGCAGGGAGACGCTGCTGAGAGGAGACAGACCCCGTGTCTGCAGGAAAGGGGACGTGGCACAGAAAAGCCTGGAAATCCGCGTAACAGAAAGAGCACTGAAACGGAACACTATACTTCAGGAAAGATCAGAAAACTAAAACACTGTGGGCAGAGGGGTGGAGAATAAAGAGATGGGATCCGCGTGTCCGCGTAAGAAGTGGCGGGGACGAGGTCACCGGAGACCCTACAGCTGTAGAATCTGATAAAAAACACATGAGCCGCTGAGCCGCCAGCTGAGAGCCCAGACATGCAGTCTCCCGGCTGCGTCCCCCACTGTAAACAAGTTGTCATCGGGACAAAGTGAGCAGCCAGGACCAGCCCCCCCCCAAACAGCTTCCTTGCTGAGCTCAGCACGCTGTCCGCTGAGAAGCTGCACCCACGGTGAGGAAGCGGCTCCGGGACACACGGGAATGAACACATCCCTGCGGGACCCAGCACCAGGCGCCCTGACGCCCACACAGCAGATGCTGCCGCACAAGCACAGACCAGGCACCCTCCACGCCGGCCACACAGGGGTCGAGGGGACCTGTGCGTCCGTGGGAGCGCGGGGTCCAACACGAGAGGGGGCTCCGCCCACAAGGCACACGGTCATGCACCCAAGTCCACACCCGGGGTGTGCCCTGCGGGGCGCTGTCCTGCCGAGGTACAACCCTGTCGTGCCCAACACCATGCCCAACACGACCCGCGGGGTGACACCCAGGGACCACGCATTTGCTGAAGGAGGAAGAAGGCCTGAACAGGAAAAGCCTGGGCGCAGCACGCAGCCGTGCTGACGACGCCCCCAAATGGACGCCTGCGGAGGTCGGAGCTGGCCGACTCTGTCCGGGAAGGGGCCTGCACCCGCACCCCGGAGGCCGCCCAACAGCAGCGCTGAGGTGGCTGTGCAGAGGCCGAGGTGACTCTGAGGCGCACGGGGACCCCAAGCAGCGGGGCGGTCACCTCTCTCCTGCGTGGGGAGGCAGAGCTGCCGCCCCAGCAGAGCTGATGAGGCGCCTGTGGCCCAAGCTCCTGTGGGTGGCCGCACCAGGCAGAGTCCAGAAAGTGGTCAGCCGCGCCTGTGACCAACTCTTGTGGAGAGACGCTGTTCCCCACGCGAACACGCCCACGGGCCACAACGCCCGACGCAGAAGACCAAGCGGAAATGCAGCCGGGCCCTCCGGGTGGGAACCAAGCCTCCCACCCCAGCGCAGGACCCTCGGGAGGCGCGGCAGGGCCAGGATTCGCGGCTTTGGGACGCAGGACGCACCCGTAGGGCGTCGTGCAGAGCGAGGTAGAGCCACTCTGCCGGCACTGAGGACACCCACAATGCACAGACCCCGGCACGGGGACAAGAAGACGAGGCCGGGCCGGGAGGGCGTGCAGCCGCACCTGGACACAGGACTCGCACCTGGCGGCACGCGGCTGCTGCCCTACCTCACGCGGGCGGCACCCTTGCTCCCCTGGGAGGTGATGCACACACTCGCCTGCTCCCTGACATTCGGGCAGAAGTGAACCCAAGGCCCTGCGTGCCTGACCCTCCCGCCTGAAGGGGGCGGCACCGGGCCACCAGCTGTGAGCGCGACCACCGTGGCACGCCCACCTTGGCCACTCTGCCCATGTCCTCCATGGTGGCCCTCTCGTGTGGAAACTGGGCGAAGGTCCTCTCGATCTTGGCGATGATGGCGTCCGTGTTCGCCGTGTCCTGCGGCCGACCGCGGGGAAAGTAGAAGGCGGGAATGCTTTGGCTGGAGGCTGGCGGCCGGGGCTCCTCCTTCCTCGTCTGGACCTGGGAGACAGGACAGGAGGCAGCTCCGTTAGACCTCAGGGTACAAAGTGTGCCTCGCACCCATGCGTGACAGACCACTGGGACTTGGCCCCGAGCCACCTGCCCTGAGTGTGGACAGGGGACTCTCACTGGCCCTGCGGCTGCCTGCAGCTCGAGCCACACACACAGCAGGCGACACTCCCGCAGCGAGTGCGACGTGGGGCCCGATCCACATGGCCCTGCGCCCTGCCCGGGGCAGGGGGACCCCAGCGCAGGGACGGCTGCCACCCCGGCTGCTGAGGCCACCCTGTGCTGTGCAGAACCTGCTGCCCGTTTCCCCCGCCCTGGGGGTCAGGGCTGCACAGGTGGGCCGTACGTGCTCCCATGAGGGTGGGGGGCCTTGTATGCAGCTCACAAGGGTCCTGGTCGTCCTGTGTCCTCACAACATCAGGATGCCCCCCAATGCTGGCCCTGGCCCTCCCCCAGCCCCAGCCCCAGCCCCAGCCGATGCCGGCCTCAGCCCCATTCTGGGGACTCTGTGCTGCGGACCCCCATGTCGGGCCGTAAAAGGACAGGCGTGGGCTCTGCCGTGCACATCCTGGGCACACCAGGTCATGACCTGCTGCCCACCACTGTCCCTTCTGTGGACAGTGGTGGACGTGTCCTGAGCAGTGGCCACAAAGCCACAGCTTTGGGACTCAGTCTACTCGGACTGGAAGTGCGTTCACACGCGTGTGCCTCGCCCACCCCAGGCTACTCGGGCAACGACGCAAGGGGCCGACAGGCCGTCCCCGGGGCGGGGGGCCTGGGCTCCCGCGGGCTGAGCCTTGGGGACAGGCGCCTGGCACCGACCCCTGTTGCTGAGGGGGCACACACAAGCACACCCTGAGAGGCCGTGCAGGTGTGCGGCACCCCTGGGGCTCGTGCTGGCTCTGCTCAGAAACGCAAACCCAGAGAGAAATGATGGGCTCGCCAGCAGCAGACACCGTGCGAGGAAACGCCGCGGGCCGCGTGTCGGGTCGGTCGGCGTCCAGGGCCCCAAACACGGCCTGAACAGCACTGAGGAAGGAGGGGCCAGGGAGCTGCTGCAGCTCCATGGGTGGGGGGTGGGGCCGCACACCCCGAGCACGGGGACCGGGCACGAGGACGCAACCCCGCCCCCGCTGCAACCCGCAGGACGGCAGCCACTTCTGCGTGTGGGTGGGGACACCCACTGAGCACTGAGGGAACGAGAGCGGCCCCCACATCCAGGACGAGCAGTGAGCCGGGAGAAGGGTGTGGTCCACGGTGGGCGAGGAAGCAGTAAAGAGGACCCGAGAAAGGACGGGAATGGACAGCAGATGAGGCTGAAAACGGACCAGAACGGGGAAGTCTGATGGGGCCTGTAGATGGGTGAATACTCTGCCCCAAAGACACAGGCCAGCCTGGAGACGACCTCGCTTATCTGGGAGAGACACGGGAGGACAGTGAGGGGGACGTTTTCTGAGAAGATGGAGAAAGGGTGGGGACACAGCAGCGAGCGGTAGGCCGGGGCGTCTGAATGCACTCGGTGGAAGCGGGCCAGGCCGCGATGGCCGCACGTTAAGTGCACGTTCAGAGTACGGCATTTCCATGTCACGACGGGTTTGCGGGCGTGTGACCCCACGGCAAGCTGAGGGGGACGCTGCCGTGCCCACGGGCAGGCGGAGGAGGTGCGCCCTGGAACAAGAGCGCCCCCGTGTCCCGGGGGTGGATGGGAACCGTGACACCGTGAGCGAGCACGCAGTGCCGGGTGGAGGGCAGGCGCTGGCGGGAAGGGCCGAAGCCCAGCACAGAGGGAGGCCGTGCCCAGGGCGGGCCCCACCCCCAGCTGGCGGGAGGAGGAGGAGAAGCAGCACAGGCCGGTGTGGACCCGGGGATTTGCAGGCTTAACGTCCGGGACAGAAATAGAGCCACCCGGCACAGCTGCGGAACACTCTCTTCCCGCCCTGCCGGGAGCTGGCCAGCTGCCGCGGGGGCTGTGCCGCGCGGACAGCGTCTCCTGACCGCAGGGTGGCCGGGCTGCGCGCCAGCCCGGAGCACAGAGCAGCCGGGCGGGCGCGAGGACGTGAGTGTGTGCGCGGGGCAGGAGGACCATCCGGTGGGCCTCGGGCCTCCCAGGGAGGAAGGGCGGCAAGGAGCCTCCGTACAGCCCGCTCCTCACCGGCCGCTGCCGCCCGCCCCGTCCCCGGTAAAGACAGCGACCTCCCCACACAGAGCTATTTCAGACCCGACCCAATTCCGGGAATCGCAGGGATGCCTGTGGCCTCCCAGAACACAGCGTGCCACCTGCAAACACGCCCCGCAGACGGCGAGCCGTGTGTGTATGCGGGCGGCGGGCCAGCAGCGCAGGGAGCCCCCCCCCCCCCTGCCCCCCGAGACAGCGGCCGGGCCAGGCCGGGCCTGGGGATACACTGCTTCCCACCGGGGGCCGGGCCCAGGTGCCCCAGGCATGTGCGGGACTTGGGAAGTGAGCCCGCCCCTGCACCGCACAGGCCGGGCAGGGCAGCCGTGGCACGTGGGAGGGGCCCGGCAGGCCGGGCAGCAGGGCCGCGTGGCCATGAAGCAGCGCGGTGTGCCAGGGCGGACGCCAGCACGACACGAGAACCGGCCACCATGCTGGGCCCGGGCCGCGCGGCTCAGCGTGGCAGCACGAGGGTTCCGGGCGAGCCGGGTGCCCACAGTGCTGCTGCCTCTCCTGGCAGGAGACCACGGCTTCCGTCTGGGCGCCCGGGGCCCCCACACCCCCGGGGGCCACCCAATGAACACGGTGAGCGACCAGGCCCGTGTCTACCCCAGAGGGGCCGGAAACAAAGTAAGAAAGCAGGCCACACGCAAAGGTTCATTCAGCGGCTGCCGGCCTGCACCCTGGCCGGGAGGCTTAGAGATGGGAGCGCCGACCCGCACTCAGGAAGCCTGTGCTGCTGCCCCGGGCAGGTGTGTCTCTCACGCACATCTGTCTCCCCGTCTCCTCCCTTCTACAAAGTCAGTGAACACGTCCCGGGGGAGATGGGCACCCATGGCTACAATACAGGCGGAGGTGGCGGTGTGCCTGTCCACGGAGAACACAGGGCAGGGGGACGCGGCACAGGCGGTGCCAGCCGCGTGCCATGCATGGGGAGCGGCACGTGGGGGTCTGTGCCCTGGCCTCATGCTCAGGGACCCTGGGGGCCCCAGAGTGGGAGCGGGAGGTGCCCAGGACCCCCTGCCCGGCACTGTGACCCACTGAGCCTGTGACAGTCTCACAGCACAGTCCTGGGCGGGTGGGTGGACGTGGCCCAGGGACCTCGCCGCCATGCTCCAGGCCCCCCACGGCCCGGACGCTGTGCAGCCTGCCTGGCGGGCAGCGCGGCATCCCTGTCACGTCGGACCCCACCCTCACTATCACCCTGCGGGCTCCTCACAGTCCAGGGGCCCATCGTCCCCATTCCCAACCACGCACTATTCCGGCCTGCTGAGGCCGGGCAGCCCCGCACGCTGAACCACACCGGGCGGAAACACCTGGGTGAGGTTCCTCCTCCCGCCCCACCCCCCACAGGAAAGGCCCTCTGGTTCTTCCCTGCCCACGGGAACCCTCACCCCACGCGACACGCACTGTCCTCCCTGGAACCGCCGTGGTCCCGAGAGCCACGCAATGAGAAGCGACGTCCCGTCAGGGGACTCGGGGGCTCTGCTCCCCAGACGGTGACGTATCTGCCTGAGCAGTGGCCCTAACACAGTGCAGACTAGGACACGGGGGCCTGTGGCGGAGCCGGCAACGCGAGGAGCAGGCACCAACGTACCACACGCTCTCCAACCGCCCCACAGGGTGCTGACGGCCACACAGCCGCCTTCCGTCTGTGCCCAGCAAGGGCAAGCCTCGCTGCGTCCACCGTGAGGGCCCCACATTCAGATGAGTTTGGACAGACTCCCCTTCACGAGGAGGGGCAAACTGCAGCCCCGAGCCACTGGCAGACAGCGCCTGGACCTCGGGAACACGGGGCAGACAGGAGGAAGCCGAAGCTGCGTACGAGCTGCCGTGTGACCCCAGAAAGCACCCCAGCCGGAACCCCAGCAGACGGCGGGCCTCTGCCCCAGAGTGAACCGAGTGGTCTGATGCAGCCTTGTGTCCCGGCCACCACAGGGCATTTGCCCACAGAGAACGGGAGGGCAGGGTGCGGCCCGGCCCCCGGGAGAACCGCCCATCACGGGGTGGGTGCACAGGCATTGCGGGGACCCTGCACGGCTGCCCACACTAACTCACGGAACACACATGGCGAGTGGACCTGGAGCCCCACCACACCTCTCTGGGTGCTCACAGGGGTCACGGCCAAGCCCAGCCACCAACTGGTCCCTCAAAGCACTGAACTCTGTTCTCCGGGTGGCACAGGGTGTGACTGTCTCCGTAACCCCTTAAAATGCACCGCAGCCCACGGCACAGTGCCGCCCGCCCCAGTGAGGCGTCGCTGGCACACACGTGCACACAGAGCACTGTGTCTGTGCGGGGACAGTGCGTCTGGGCCCCGACAAAGGGCCGAGCCCCACCGACTCCATGCCCTGGCCGTGTGGCGCTCACTGAAGCCAGCCCCACAGCAGGGCAGCCAGACCGCGGGAGAGACAGCACAGCCACTTCCCGAGGGGACTCTGCCCCAGCAAAGTTCGGAGCCAGCACTGACCCCCAGCGGAGCAGCTGCAAGGCACCTGGGACTGGGAGCAGCCCCCTCCCCAGGGACGAGCGAGGGACCACATGAGGACCCACGGGGA
The DNA here is from genome assembly GCF_022682495.2 of Desmodus rotundus. Classification (NCBI taxonomy): domain Eukaryota; kingdom Metazoa; phylum Chordata; class Mammalia; order Chiroptera; family Phyllostomidae; genus Desmodus; species Desmodus rotundus. The sequence continues at coordinate 101,362,680 of NC_071400.1, read as the reverse complement.
CACAGACAGACAGACAGTGGATGGACGGAGGACGTGCCGACCTGCACCTGCTGGAAGGCCTTGAGCCTCTTCTTGAACCGGGAGGGCAGCACGAAGTCGCAGCCGCGGGCCAGCGAGGCCAGCTCCTGCCGGAGGTCCGGGTCCTGGCGCAGGGACAGGTCCCGGAGCCGCATGTCCACGCGCACGGGCCGCAGGGGCCCGGGGTCTCGGGGCCGGGCCGGGGCGGGGGGCTCAAGGCGGCAGCTGTGCCGGGTGGGACGGAGAGGCTGTCCGGGCTCAGCGCGCTCCATGCGCGGCCGGGCGGGCGCTCTGGGGGCCGGCCCTGGGCCGCACGCATTCCACAGGCTGAGGCGGGCACATGGCTGGAGGGTGGGGGAGGCAGGGCCGGCAGGGCAGCGTGGCTGAGCTGGGGGCCCGGCGGCCGGCAGTGGAGGAGGGGGAACGAGGGAGCCCGGGGCGGCTGCCGGAGCTGTTGTCTGCCGGTGGAGGGAGGGGTGCAGAGGCAGCTCTGGGCACAGCTCAGCCCGCCTGAGAGACTGGGACAGAGAGTGAGCAGGGCGGTGGCGGAGACGACGCAGGGATAGCGCCTGCAAGTTCCCAGGAGGGAGGGGACAAAGGCGAGCTCCAGAGAAGGGGAGGCTGTCCAGCAGCAGACGGGACCTGTCCCGCAGCGCGCACCGGCCCTGCGGTTCTGTGCCGGCCGAGGACCGGGGGCGGCTGCTCCCTCCCCAGATGCACAGATGCGGGCTCCACCGGCTCCGCCCCCCCCCCCCCCCCCCCCCCCCGCCAGTTCAGCGCCCACACGCATCTCAACTCCCCAGGGCAGGCTCAGGCCATCCGCCCGGCGATGAGGGGCAGGCATGGACTCTGGGCGTTGCGGCCACGCCACTCAGCTCTGGGACGTGATGCGGAGACCCTGGGGTGGGACCTCCTGACCGTGAGGCAGATGAGTGGGGGGACGGCAGGGGTCGGAACCAGATGCTGAGTTCACAGCCCAGGCCGCCCCAGTGGGAGGAAAGGTGCATCCACAAAGCCCAGGGAGGTCCCACGTGGGGGCTCCGAGGGAAACCTCTGCCAGCAATAATGCAGGTTCACACCCCCGAGGCCACAGAGTATCCTCACCCCCTGCCACAGGGAAGGGCATGGAACAGACAGCGGACACAGAAGGAAGTTCCACTGCTGCCCAGAGGGGAGCCCGGGAGGGGCCCTGCCTGTGACAGAGCTGGGCTCTGCTGGGCGGGGGGCAGCAGGCCTCCCGGACCCGTGTGCTCACACCAGGACGCCAGGACCGCGGCCTTGGGTGGGGTGGGGCGGGGGTCACGGGACATCAGCCGCCCAAGAGGAAAGACAGCCTCGCAGTGGCAGACCTCTCCAAGCCAGTGTGGCCAGGCACACGCTGGGCAGCGCCTCACTCCATCTGGGTCCCACACCCCAAAACAGTCAGGGTCCGTGCCCTCGCAGCCCGGCCCTGGGTGGTGCCTGCCCACGCCTACTGCCCAGGAGGAACCCTCTTCCCCTGGGAACAGTCCAGGGTGCTCCCCTCAGTGAAACCCCCCACGGGCGGCCGTGTGTGGCCACGCTTTGTCCCCCAGGGCCCCGGGGCCTGCCGGATCCAGCACCAGGTGCAGAGGGGTTGCCAGCTCCCTGCGCCAAGCCCCCAGCCTCACGGTGACAGGCTCCCAACAGGCAGATGCCGCCGTGCCCCTGCCACTGGGGACGGCGGCGCCAGAACCGAGCAAGCTGGGTCCACAGAGCACAGCAGCCTCACCACTGCCCACCCCGTGTCTCTGCTCCATGCACGGCCTCCTCTTCTCCAGCGGCCTGCGGTCACACTTGCTGGGCAGGGAGCACTCGCCCCCCCACCCCCCGTGGGCTCCAGCCCGCCCCACTGTTCACGTGCTGCTTGGAGGGGCTGCACCGCATTGCCCCCCCCCCCGAAGCATGTTCTCTGCCGCACCCACACACAGTTCCTCGACCGGTGGTCCCTTTCATCCCCACCCACCCCGGCCACCTCTGATCGCTCACCACCCCAAGTTCTGACCCCTCTCACTTGTCACCGAGTTGGGGGCACACAGGAGGGGCCCTGGCTGCCTCTCCCTCGTCCTTCAGTGTCCGCACCATCTGAACCCCCATTCCTTTCTCTGGGCCCCCCTTCGGGTTCCTGGTCCTGCCTCGCCCCGTGTCTGCGCAAGGCCACCTTCCTGGCCACTCTGTGAATGTTGCGAAGGCCTCAGGGTATGACCCCCTCGAAGTGCCCAGACAGCCAGCTGGGATGTGACACCCTCACGACAGGCACGGAAGACAGGGGGCCGGGTGCCCTGGGAGCTGGCTGTCATGCCGAGTGGGTGCTCGAGCTCCACCGCCCCGACACCCAGGGGCCGCATGCAGGAGGCCGCTCAGGACTGCGGGGCAGATGGGCAGCATTCAGGGTGATGCCGGTTGGGGGACTGCAGCCAGACTGGCACCCAGGTGGCGGCGGGGCGGCCAGGTGCACCCCCAGACAGGTGCAGTCCTGCGCGCCGGCTGGCTTCCTGCCGAGGGGCTCTCATCCTCCTCCTTCCCTGCAGAGCTGGAGAGGAGGTGCTGCTCCTGCTGCTGGGAAAGCTGGCCCTGCGCTGCCCCACCGGCCCACCTCCTGGTGCAGGAGAGCCGTCCTCTGACCACAGGCACGGAAGGGTCGGACGCCGCCCAGGTCTCAGACCCCGCCCCTCGCTGCCCTTCTCCGAGCCCGGGCCCCATGATCCCACTGGGAAGCCCCTTCCTGGAGGGGTGCCCAGCGCCCCCTCCCGCTTCTCCTGTGCGGGACCCTCCAGTCCACAAGGAGCCAGTGCGCAGGGAGACAGAAACAACCTGGACCTGCGCTTGCGGGCCCGTTGCCTGCTCTGCAGGAGCCCCCGCAGCCCTGGATGGACCACACGCCACAACAGTGCTGGCTCTTCCCACACAGAAGGCAAGGCCCTGTGCCAGCCAAGGACCCCTCGCTGGACTGCGGGGTCACAGGCCAGGGTCCCAGGGCCTCCGAGACATGCCTGCAGACCCTCGCAGGCTCCCAGCCGCCTCCTCGCACAGAGCTGACCTGTCCATACTCCGCGTCCCCAGTCCTGCGGGGACTCGGGCACAGGGCCCCAAATGCAGGAATGCCCCTTGGAGCGCTGCTGGGCCTTGTGCCGGGGACACAGTGAGGGATGCCGTGGGGAGCTCCGTAAAGAAGACGTGAGCAGTCCAGGGCAGTCCAGGGAGTATGGACGGACAGTACAGATGGACGGACACCAGCGGGGCAGGAAACACCGTCAGTACTGGAGGAAGCGTCCGGAGCCCGGCCCTGGTGTACCGCCCGGTGCAAAGGCTCAGACTCAGGCCAGGCTCCACCGTGCAGGTTCTGTGTTCACTGGGAAGGGCTCCACGGCAGAGCTCAGCGACCCTCCCGTGGGACTGGCGTTCCTGGGGGTCCCGACAGGCCTCCTGCTGCGCTCCTCTGGGGGGGGGTCTACACCGGGAGGTCTGCGAAGCTGGCCCCAGCCCCACTGCGCCCACGCTCCTCGGACACTCACTTTCCAGAGAAAGTCCTGGATCCGACAGGACACAGAACACCACCGACAAGTCAGAGCCAAGCGCCCGCCGCGGGTGGATGGACGTCCACCTGCCACTGTCCCCTGGGTGACGGCTGCATTTTGGCGGGGACCCTGTGAAACTGGGTGGTACGAGTCGGGGCGCACACGAGAAGCGACACGTGAATGCATGATTGAGTAAAGCGACACGTAGATCTTTCTCTGTCCAGTGGGGGGGAAAAAAAACCATTTCACACCACCTGAACAAAACTCCAAAATTACAGCCAACGTGGGACCCTGCATTTCCAGCATGCAGGGCTGTCTTCTTTAGGGGGCGGGGCGGGACACACAACCTGCGCCAGCGCTCGCGTCGGCCGTGGCCACCCCCGGCCACGCGACGGCGCCCCGAGTGACCTGGCCCTGGGCAGGCGTTAGCGGAAGGAAGAGACACTTACTCCTCTCGGCCCCGCCGACCTGCGAGTCCCGCGGACATGCGGCCCATGCCTGGGGCTGGAGGCGGCCCCCACGGGCAGCGCGGGCGCCGCGGGGGCCGGGGCTGCGGCCGCGGGCCGGGACCGCCCCGCGTCGCCACCGCCGCAGTCGGCCCGGCCGGGCGCGCGGATCCTCTGCAGACAGTCCCGCAGCATGGCCTGCGTGCCGGCCTCGCTGAGCCAGCGCAGGAACAGCTCGTCCACCTTCATCTTCAGCACGGGCTGGAGGGCTTTGCCGGGCGGCATCTCCGAGGCTCGGCCCCGCCTTCCTGGGAGCCCCTATGCTCACGCCAGGGGCCCAAGTGCGGCCGCCGGGGACCTCGGGGATACAGGACACAAGTGTAGGCGGCGCCCGGCCGGGCTGAGGCGGCGGCCGGCCTGACGAGGCTTTGCGGTCCGGACGCGGCGGGCGGCGCCCGCGCCTCTGGCGGTTTGCACGGACTCGGGGATGCCGGCGGAGGCGGCCCAGGCAGAACGCGCGTACCTCAGAGCAGCTTCAAAACGGCCGCGCCAGCCGCCTTCCCAAACACAGTCGCCTACGTCGCGCGTCACCGCGGCGCGTGGCGTCATCATGGCGGCGCGCGGCGCTGCTGACATTGGCGCCGGCAGCCGGGGTTCTGCCTGGGTAATTGGTGGGGCCGGGGGCGTGTAGGAGCTGGGGTGGGTGCGGGGCCGGGGAGTGGCGGCCGCCCCAAGACACGTTTTTCTGTTTGGGGGCTTCTTAGGGGTGCGACCCGCGCGGACGACACAACCCCAGGGCCTGGGAGGTGCGAGCATGCGCTGAGCGTGGTCGCCGGTGTCTGGGGTGGGCGGGGAGTAGGTCGGTGGGTCGAGCATGCGCACTGCGTGTCCAGCGACAGCAGGCTGGAGGCCGGGAAGTGCATGAGGGGAGGGGAAGAGAGAGACAGGAGGACGGGCTTGCGCTGTGCGTGCTCCCCGAGAGCGGCCGGGCACGCGCAGTGCGTTCCCCGAGCACGGGAGCGAGCACGCGCGATGAAACCAGCCCTCAATGAAACCAGCAAGTTCTGAGCGCAGGCGCCCGGTTTACGTTAATTTAATTTATCAACCGATAATGATGCGTTGGGGGCGTGCAGCACAACGCTGGTCTGTTAGGATGAGGGTGGACTGTTTTGTTTCTTTTTTAACTGCTTTCACGACTGCAAAAATAATAAATCTGGAGTTAATTACATGCCTTTGCCCCATGCCTAGTTTATTCCAGATTATGCTTCTTCCAGGGTCGGTAAATCATCTGCATTGCACACATGCACCTCTTTCCTTCATTCCTGCTCTTATTTTGTACAGTTTTTTTTTAAATAAAAGTTTTCTGAAGTTTTTGCTGGTTTATGGTCTGTTTTTAGGGGTAATTGCAGGGTGCAACGAGCCGGGTTCTGCTAAATACTTCTGCACAGGGTGCAGACAGCCGGACCGACGACCTAACTGTTTTAAGTCAACGATTCCACGCTCAACTCGTGTCCCCGACTGGAGAGGGAGATCCGTGGGCCCAGAGTCTGCACAGCACCATGGCAGGGGTTCTGAGAGTTAGGTCCACGCACCGGGAAGCACATGCCCCTGTGCCCGACGCTGTCCCTTCTGGCGAGAAGGACGCATGCGCACAGCTGTCTGTCTGAGTATCGCATACAGCCCTCTTGTCCCAGAACAAGGCTGCCTTTCACCCGGGGTCTGTAATGAGCTGCCTGTCAGAGCTCCATTCATCAGCGGTTTGGGGGGCAGAGGGCTTTTGGAGCTGCTGCACAAGACGGCTTTATCCGCCCGGGCGCAGCAGGGAGGCCAAGGGAGAGCCTGTGCGGCTGCCAGGCGGACAGAGCTCCACGGCAGGAGAGGCACAGAACGCACCCTCGGTGTGTTCGGGCTTGGCCGAGCTGCCCCCGGAGCACAAAGAGGGGCTGTGGCCTGGAGGCCTGGGGGAACGGGCACCGACAGCCCCAGCAGGAGCCAGGGGGAGGGGGAAGAAGCTGAGCTGGTTCCTACTGTCTCCCAGGGGTGGCGAGAGGGCCTAGGGACAGAAGAGGGGGTGGGGACGGTGCTCACAGAAGAGGAATTTTGGAGGGCTGCCGGTAAGGAGCCCCGAGCACCAGCTGGATGGCCTTGCTTCCGAGCTGTATTATCTAGGTCAGGTGGGAGGGTGGATCCCCCCTTCCTTGGCCCACCTGAGCCCTGGTGCCACACCTGGTGATACACCCGCAGCTTCCGCTGCGCCTGGAGGTCATGCCATCCCCTCACTGTGAATCACACACAATCTGCGTGCACCAGAGCCCTCAGTGGTTGGTGGCACCCTCGGGCGTGAGAAGGGAAGACACCCCCGAGGAAGTGTGCAAGGAGGGGGAACCCACTGGCCCTGGACTTGGCCTTGAGCGCCAAACACACATAACGGGTGCCACCAGAGATCAGAAGCGGATTGAGCTTTGTCTGCCACCTGTGTGAACGGAAATGAGTTTCTTTTGTTTGAATCTTTGTCTCCTTACAGCGGACGCTGGCATTGCCACCACGGTGCACATGTTTGATGTCCAGTCGTTTCCTCTGCAAGCAGCTAACGAGGCGTTCAATGAAACCTCTGTCCGGGTCCTGTTCTGATTGGCGGGCCTTCGCGCCGCTTATGAATTCCACCTCCGCCTTTCCCTTCCCCACTGGTACTTGCTTTATTGCCGACCGATTCCCTTTTCCACATTTGGTTTCGTTTGTGGCTCCATCAGCCTGCCTTCCGAGCAACGTTTAAGTGCAGGGATTTGCTCCTTTCCGGGACCGTCCCGTCCGTCCCATCACGGGGCACGGGCCGCTGACCGGCAGGCCCAGTCCACGCTTTGAATGTCGCATGTTTCATTACTGTCGCCGCCGAAACGTTTCCTTCCTGTGAAGCCGGCACCCCCTTCCTGCTGCACGCAGGCGAGCCAGCACCCAGCGCCCTGCTTTCCTGATTAAAAGCAGAGTGGTTTTACGGGAGAGGTTTCGCCAGACAGGACGATGAATCAAATGGGCCTTTGAAGGTTTTTACAGCCAAGACAGTTTTATGGCCGTTCCTTATGGGCTCTCGTCGCGCTGCGATCGGGACAGAAAGCGGGGCAACCCATTAACATTTCTGCCCAAACAGTATCATTTCAGATGAAATGCTAGGTGGCCCGGGTCATTGAAAACACTAATTTTATTTTGTTAGCGCCCGTTTTGATACACCTTAGAAGGATGAGAGGGTTGAACAAATCAGGGAAAATGTAACTAATTGATAGCAGTTCTAGCCAAAGTAAAGAGAACCAACAACAACAACAAAAAAAACCCAACCCAAAAATCTTGAGGCGCACTCAAATTTTGCCCTTTCATCCACAAGAAAGACGTTCACTGAGGTAACTCTGTGCTTTTTCCCTAAGCATGTGTGGCGAACCTTGTCAGTCATTCACTCACTTGCTGTAGCCCACATCCCGGTTTGCAGCCGCGACAGGAGCCCCGGGTGGTGCGGCTCCGTGGGTTGGGCGTCATCCTACAACACGAAAGTCACTGGTTTGATTCCCCGGCAGGTTGCCTGCCTGGGTTGCGGGTTCAGTCCCTGGTCAGGCAGCTGATGGATGTTTCTTTCCCTCTCTTACCCTGTCTCTAAAAACAAACATAAATAAAAGTGAACCCCCCTGTGGAACCCCCTGTCCCCTGAGGGGCCATACTTTTTCTTGTCTTTCTTTTTTTTTTTTTTTTTGGTTTGTTTTTATCCAGCTACCGTCCAAATGCGTGTTATTCACTGTGAGCTCTTCCCATCCGCTTGCCTGCCTCTACCAGTCCTTTCTGTGTTAATTTACTCACAACGTGTTTATTATGCTGGAGCAGAGCCTAATTAAACTGGTTAGGATCGGGTGTTCGGCGTGCGCGCAGGGGCCTGAGGACAGAGATGAATAAAACAGTGGACTGTCTCACAGATGCGCGGTGTAACGGGGAGGGAGAGGGGATTGTGCAATTAGATAATTTACTGTGCAATTATCCAACACAACGTGGCATTATGACAGAACACAAACGGGGGGGGGCAGTGACTGGCTGGGGGAGCGGAGAGGAGCCTGTGAGGGGCCATGGTGCAGACGTGGAATTTTTCAGGACGGTGAACACGGGAGCCCAGAATGCATGGACAGAACCCAGAAGAAACGAAAGTAGAAATAGCGTTTGAGGTTCTCCTGTGAAAGGCTTTCTGCGCCTGGTGAAGAGGTTTGGACTTTCTGACGTATGACCTGTTCCACTGGGAAGCTGCAGACAGAATGCCCTGTGTTCTGTTGTGCTGAGACGTTAGCTCCACCTGTTGCTTCCGATAATCTCAGAGGCAGAAGAGGTGCCCTGCGCACCTGCAGGTGCCCTGCGCACCTGCATCTCTGGGGGAGGGTCAGAAACCGCACCTGGGGGCTGGTTGTTCCTTGCAGCCTTGGGCAAGTGAGCTCTTGAAAGAGACGACCGTAGCATTTGCAAGCAGAATGAAGACATGTGGCAGACAGCCCGGAGACGGCAGGGTCATTCCGTTCCATCATGAGTGTGTCCCTTGTGGCACAGCTCTGGGGACCAGAGCTGGTAAAGGCGAAGACGTTTGGAAGAATGAAGGTGGGCAAATGGGCTCCTGGCAAGGGAAGAAGTCTGATGTGACCAGGACCCCCGTGAGGGACGTGAGAGAGAAGGACCGGCCTAGATCAGCCAAGTCCTGAGTTTGGGACGGTTGTTACGCCCCGTGAGCTGATGCACCCAGCCAACGCAGAGCCGCCGAAGGTTTTCGAGCCGGGGAATTGAAACCAGGGAACATGGGTGCGGCACTTACATCTGACATGGAGGACCCAATCCGCCGCAGGCGTGGGCCTCGAGATGCCCGTGAGGAGGCCGCTGCGATGTATGAGTGACCTCTGGCTGCTATAAGCAACTGCCACCACCTCAGGGGCTCAGCACAACACAACCGTGTCCTGTCACCGTTCCGGGGCTCGGAAGCCCAAGGTCTCAGTCGCTGGGGTGGGATCCTGCTGTGGGCTGCAGGGGGAATTGGTGCCTTGTCTTCTCCACCCGCTGGTGGCGTACGGGTGCATGTTTGAGTTGGGGGGTAAGAGGCTGCCCCCGTCCCGCTGAGATGTGGGGACGTGTATGGCATTAATTGCAGGAGCAGAGATGGGCCCGCATGGTCGCTGAGCACACTGCACGGGGAGGTGGGCGGTGTTGGGGTCAGGGTTAGGGTCAGGGCCGGGCTGGCAGTCCCTGGGATGGCAAATGCGATTCCGCGCGGTGGCGGCTGCCTGATCCGTCAGGAGTCGATCACAGACCTTGACAAACACCCCTTTGATCCCTGCTGCTTCTCGCTGGCACTTGTTTGGGGGAATAAAAGGTAAGTTGAAAAATGCCCCTTTTCCATTTTCATCTCTAATTGAATTCTCTCCTGACCCCTTGGTTCCCCACGGCGGTGTTCCGGGCTTTGATGATGAGGAAAAGAATCTCGTATTTGGATAATAAAATTTCCTTACTTGCCTACAGCCACCTTCAACTCAATTTCCTGTCCCCGGAGACAGTGTATATTACAGAAGAGAATCAAATTCCTTATTCATAGGGAAAAAGTTCCAATTTAATCTGAATATTCAGCGCTTCGCCCTGGTCAGGGTGATGGATGGCGTATGGAAATGCTTCTGGTTCACGTAATCAAACGGCGGGACGCGCGCTCCGGGATGGGAAGGAATAATGAAGTCTATTCGGTATTCTCATAAAGGGCAGAGATGCACATTCCACAACGAGAGCCCGCGTTCTCTCATTACCTCACCCGGAACAGCTCCCCCGCACCCCCCTTCCGGGAAGGTGGTCACAAACTAAGCATTAATGCAGGGGCCAGTAGGTAAAACGCAGGAGGTGCGCAGAGCAAAGGTGGCAGCCGCCTGCCGCTATTTCCGCGAACGAACGCGGCGGGCCGGCGAGCGGGGCTCCTGGTGAGGAATGAGGACAAGCTGTGAGGTTCTCTGCGTTTCCGAGGGAGGATTGAGATGAGACAAGGGCGGAGATGGATCCTTTCGGCGCAACGGAGAATTAGAAGCTGATTGTCGTCGGCAAATCCTGCTTCCTTGATGGAAGCACGCGAACGGTGCTTCTGGCCCATCCCGGCAGAACTTGGGGGCGGGGGGTGCAGGATTCGGGTCCAGAGTTCCTGGCTGGAGATGAGTTTGGAGACTGGGACCAGCAGACCCGAGCTCAGGCAGCTGTACTCTGTGGTTTAATTATTTTAAACAGATATTAGGGATGTAAACAATAAAATAAACGAAGCCACTTTGGAAATGGAGCCGGAGCCACCAGCCCCGAGGAGCTGCCTTGCATGACGGATGCCTCCACCCTGTGGGCGTTAAAACAGGACAAAGTGACCTCCGCACGGGGCCTTAAGCCACCTGTGTCCCACAGAGCTGTCTGCAAAGGTGACAGGAAGGCAGATGGGGTGACGAGTGGACGGATGAGCACAGGACTGAGAATGAAACACACTGTTGAGAATCAGCAGCACGACGCCATGTCATCTGCACCCACAGCCACGCCTCCCTGCTGCGGGTGTCCTTGTCCCCTCCCCCTTCTCCTAAGTGCCAGCCCTGTGTCTCCTCATCGGGACCCGGTGTGGGCTCCTGCCTGAGTCAGCACTTCCCCAGTATCTGTTCGTAGGGAAACGGGGCCGCCTCTCCCTTTGGAAGGCGTTTTACTTTAGGGGGACCGGGCGAAGACTGAAAGGCCATCCCAGTGGCGTCCCCTTCGGTTCTCCTGTAACGCGTTCCAGTTTCAGTCTCAGTGACGACGACGACCATCGTCCACACTTCTAACCCCCGTGCCCATGAGGGAGCGCATGGGGAACGCGCCATCTGTGAACAATCTTTTATTTACGCCGTGACGCTGGGTGCCAGCTTCGTGTGTGCTGTTCCCACCATGCGGGAGACATTTCAGCGGGAGGGGAAGGGCCCAGGCAGGCTGCCCAAGGGGGGACACGGGGCTTTCTGGGGGCCTTCTCAGAAGGAAGATGAGACTCCTGTCCGAGTTCCACTGAGGAACAGGAGTTTCCAGGGTCCCAGATACAAAAGGGCGGGGAGGGGCCCTCTCTGCGCATCCGTGAGCTGGGCGCTGAAGCCGACTGTGGACACCCAGCTATGGCCAGTCCACATGCGTGTCCATCTGTGCCCCCAAAACCTGCCCCTGGGTTGTGAGCTCTGAGACCCCACCCAGCCCTCACCTGCTCTTAGATGTGACCTCAATGGGACCCTGATGCTGGCCGGGGTCCTGGTGACCTCCGTGACCCCACGATGGGGCTCAGCCAGGATGCCCCCAGTTTCCACCCTGGTGATGCTGCCTGTATCAGAGCCCATGCTGCAGAATGACGATGCACATTCCCCCCGCTGGCATGGGGGGGCCCTCAGAACGCTCTGCACCTACAAGATGGGGCCTCATCTGGAAACAGGCCCTTTGCAGGTAGGATGAGGGGAGGGTCTGAGAGGAGGTCGTCCTGGGTCAGGGGGGCCCTGCATCCAATGACAGTGTCCTGAGAAGAGACAGAAGAGGAGACACAGACCCAGAGGAGAAGCCACATGGAGATGGAGGCAGACACGGGAGGGATGCGGCCACCAGCCCGGGGACGCCTGGGGCCCCAGAGCTGGAAGAGGCGGGAAGGCCCCTCCCTGGAGCCTGTGGAGGGAGCACGGCCCTGGTACACCTGGACCTCAGACTCCTGGTCTCCAGGACGAGGGAAGGTGAATGCCTGTGGTTTGAGCCCCTGGCTGGTGGTCATTCATTACAGAGGCCCAGGACAGTCATGGCGGGGGACATCGGGCGTGGGCACAGCACGCCCCCGACTGCTGTGTGTGAGCAGAAGCCCCGAATGAGGCTCTGAAACAGCACAGTGTGGTGTGTGGGGACAGACGGGTCAGAGGAAGCTGCCCGGACACCTCACCGGGGCCCCAAGGCCAAGAAGACGCTGACCCACTGTGTGTGGGCCACCGTCTCGGGGGAGCCAGTGGAGGAGCGACGGAGCAGGGCAGCTGAATCAGGTGTTGCGGGGGCTGCACACATCTGGGGGTGTGTCCTGTTGAGAATCAGCAGCAGGTCCGGTTCCTGCCCCCAAGCTTCCGCGCCGGCAGGTCAGGAAATGCCCGTGCTCAGGGCCCGAAAGCTGGGCTGCTGTGTGCGCACAGAACCTCAGGGGTGTCATTAACCCCCAGTCCTCAGCGTGGGACCTCGCCAGGCCTCCGCTCCACGGGCTTTGTGGTGGCCGGATCGCCAGCTCTCAAAGCGCGGGCGGCATTTCGCAGCGTTCACGGACGAACGAAGCGTTCCCACCCCCCCATGCGCGGCCTCGCGGGGCGACGCGCGCCCTCCAGACTCGTCCTCTCCGCGGGCTCTGGGCTGGGCGCGGCCTGTCCTGTTCCAAGGACCTGGTGGCAGCGTCAGAGCCGGTTCCGGGAAGGAAGTGGGTGCTTTCCGCCGCTCTCTGATCAAGAACCTGACCGGGGGCCTAAGCAACTTCAGCGCTGTCTGCAGAGGCTCTGACACGCAGGACTCCCGAGTGCTGGAGAAGCGGGTTGGAGACTGAGCTTGGGGAGAAAGAGACGCAGGAGCTCCAGACTGGCAGACAGACACAGACAGACAGGCGCAGATGAGCAGGGAGGGAGTCAGGTAGATGAACAGATGCATAAACTCGGACAGACAGACGGATGGTGGATGGAAGACAGCTTGTTGGGTGTACAGACATGGCCAGTGGTCCACACGTAGATACATAGAAAACCCACAGATACGTAATAGGTACATGGATGGATAGATTGGTCAGAGATCATACACGGTCGACACACAGAATGTAGATCGATGCTAGGTGATAGATAAATGGATGAGGGTCCCGCAGGGTGACCTCACCTCACAGGAGGCTGCAGGGAGGGGCCGGGGCTCCCTCTGCTGGAGGGGGAGCCGGAGAGGCCCTGTGGTGGAGAGTGTCCCCGAGCCCTGCTCCCACTCTGCAGGGGCTGCCCCCGGTCCCTGGGAAGCATGTCCACCTGGCGGCAGAATTGTGCTTCCACCTGTTATTCGTCATTCGACGTTGTCACTGAAAGCGGACATCCTTCTGTGTCATGCGTTCAGAAACGTGTGCTCTGCCCACAAGCATTTGAAGATCTGTGTGTCGTATGCTCTGAGTGCCCAGGAGAGACTGTCCCCTCTCCAGGCAGGGGCACACACATGTGCACAGGGACAGTTATGGGGCCAAAATCGAGGCCCAAGCCCAATGTGGCTGCCACTCTCAGCTCTGGCCTGCTGGGCTCTGGGCTTGCGACTCATTCCAAGCCCGGCCAGCCGAGGTCCCTGGAGCTCAGAGGACGGGCCACCGCGGGTGCTGAGAGCTCCAAGGAGCCCAGGGCTGCAGCTTTAGCTCCCAAATAAAGGGTTGTTTCCATGTCTTGGTTATTGCAAACAGCGCTGCAATGAATGTAGAACAGAAAGCAAGAAAGTAACAAGCAAGGCAACAAAACATACTCAGATACAGAAGACCAATGGGCGGAGTGGGAAAAAGCCAAACTGGATGAGGAGGGTGAAATATCTGGAAACTGGAGTCTGCCAGGTGAGCAGGAGATAGACAGGCGCTGAGTTACAATGTTGCACCCGAGACGTGTCTATCATGTTACTAAGCAGTTCTCACAGTCAATTCAGTTTTAGAAAAAGATGGTGGTGCAGACAGAGGTGAGTGACGCTGCTGGGGGAAGCGGCAGGCAGAAGAGTGTTTTTATCACTAAAAGGGAGTCTTTGATGTGAACGCTCGGGATGGGGCCCGGTGGGGGGTGGGGCGGCCCTGTGGGACAAGGTGACTTCCCTGAGCTCTGCCCCCATCTGTGCAAGAGACGCTGCCGCCCCCACAGCTGCCGGGCGCCTCAGATCCGAGCGGGGCAGTTTATTTGTGGCCACCGCACAAGTGGACCGCATTTCAACACCCTAAAAGCGTCCCTCTGACCGAGGGCACGGCATCTGTCGCACACACCTCTGGCCGCCACTTGATATCGGCGTGCGGACCGGCTCTATTTTGGGAGGGCAGCTGCTGGAAGGAGCAGCCGTCAGCTTTGCTGGGGCGGCTGGTGACACTGGCAGATTCCAACTTGTGTTCACATTTTATTTTTTCTGAATCCCTCCTCCCAGCTGAGGACGCCTCCGATTTCGGGGTTTGAGAGCCAGGAGAGAGTCGCAACCGGAGATGGTTTTTCTGGGGGTGGAAGAGAGTTTTCCTCTTCATGGCAAAGGGCTGGTTACATCTTGCTACTGTGCATTGAGGTGGCTGCCCCAGAGTTTTGCTGTGTGCCAGCTCCCTGGGGCACTCAGCCAGTTTCGGGGCGCTTGATGGAGCATTCAGAAACCTGGGTGTCCTTCCCCTTTTGGGCCATGGCTCTCACGGGGACTCTCCCTGCATCATCCCGGAAGCCCCGCTGGGACCTCAGGCAGGAACGAGCTCTGTTGGAGCAAAAGCAGGCCCCTGCCCCGTCGAGTCCCGTCTGCTCTGCACACAGGCATCAGGCAGTGTGTGTTCTTTTCTTTTCATTTTTCCTGCAAAAGCGAACTTGTGTATGAAACCCCGAGGATACCGGTCCTTCACGCTTCCTCCTCTCTTCTGTGTTGAATCGGTTTCCCGTGGGAGCTGCCTCCTGGATGGTCAGCAGTGCTGGGTGTTGGGGGCAGCAGGAGGAATTAGTGAGCACAGCAGGGGGTCCTGCCCGCCCCCCATCCCCCCCCCCCGGGCTGTTTGTGCCGAAGCCAACAGTGCAATCCACCCCCCACCTGCTGGGCTGTGCATTTGTAACCTACACAGACTCCGAGAGACAGGAGTTGCAAAAATATGTTTGCGCATAGGTAAAGATGAGGCACCTTCCCACCAGCTCCTCACCCCGGGGTGTGAGGGACGATCTTATCACAGGCAGAAGTTATCTGAATTCTGGAACATTCTGAGGAGAGAGGGGCTGCCACATGTGGGCCCTGCCCCTCTTGGGCGGGGAAGGAGCTGGAACGAGTCGGGTGCCCGAAGTTCTGGTGCTCAGCGTTGTCCTGGGGGAACGTCACCCCAGCACGTGCACCATGGCGCGTGGCCTGCAGCCGGAGTGGGCAGTGACATGTTTGTGGACACAGGAGGGCACGTGTGGGACTGTGGCCGGGAGAGAGGACATGGGGGGCGGGGTGGTGGGGCCGGGCTGCAAGGGGGCGCAGTGGTAGTGTGGGTGGGACCGTGAGGGGCCAGGTGGCCGGTGGGCAGCAGGTGTTCCACGCAGGTGGTCTCCTGGCCCGTGGACGGATGAGTGTTTCTGTAGCTGCGTGTCGGCTTTCCGATGCCACTGCTGGGTTCCACGGAGCCTGGTGGCTGCGGCCGAGCCGACATCGAAGCCGGTCCCCGCCGCACTGGCCCTGCACCCAGCAGCCACCGCGTCCAGCTGGGGCCGGGGACCCAGCTGGTGGGGAGAGGGAGGCCACACCTGCACCAACGTGTGTGGCCATGTGATGCTTCCTCTACACCTAAGCGGCTCCCTGATGAGTCTCCTCCTATAAAGCGACAGGTGTCTCCAGCCACATCAAAAAATACAGGCTAAGCCCTGTCTGGCGTGGGTCAGTGGACTGACCACCAGCCTGCGAAGCGAAGGGTCGCCAGTTTGATTCCCGGTCAGGGCACATGCCTGCGTTGCAGGCCAGGTCCCCAGTAGGGGGCGCAACATGCGACCACACATGGATGTTTCTCTCCCTCTCTCCCCTCTCTCTAAAAGTAAATAATTTTTTTTTTTTTTTTTAAAGCAGGCTGAGCATCCTCAGGTGGGGAGTTAGGGCCCAGTTTGGAGAGCTCAGCCCGGAGGCTCCCAGCTCAGCCAGCAAATCCCTGTTATTACAGCTCTTTGTTATTTTCCTGCAGCCGAGACCTGGAAACTGTGCTAAATCACAGCCGCACGGCCGCACGGCACAAACGACGCATTTCGGATAATGCGGGATGTCTGCCGCCCGCGTTTCCCAGTTTCTGGGGGGAGCCGGTTACCGTGGACACGGGTCGCCCCTGGGATGCACGGCGTTGGGGGAGGCCCCCGGAAGAGCAGACCGTGCGCAGTGCTGACCGCTCTGCGAAGAAAAACGACCTGAGATCCACCACAGCTGTTTCATTACTTCTCAGAACGATGTGGACTTATTTAATAAATGGAAGAATTTTTTAATCAAATCATAAAACAGGATGTATAAACTTTGTTATTGATTGCACGTTCGTAAAAGCTTTCTCAATAAAGCCGAGCCGGCCTGGCTGTCTCGGGTTTCTATTAGGTAATTTAATCTGTCTAAGTCTTACTTTATATTGTTTTTTCTTTTTTATTACTTCATATTACAGTACATCTTTGGAGCCGAACATTGAATAGCATAATTGTTTTTTCTTCCTGAGACCAAAAGAAAAAAAAATGTGCTTTTTGTTCAAGGAGGTAATAATTCCAGACAAAACTTAACGGTTTTAATGAGAAAAAGCTCTAGCAACAAAAAAGAAAATGCTTTCACGGACCTTTGTGCCCTTTTGATGTGAACGTTGTAGCCGAGTTCGTAGAGTCTGTTTCTCAAAGTCCCACGGAAGTGCTTGCTGGTAAACAGCCCGTTGCAACCTCTGCTTCGTTACAAGCTTTCAATGCAACATCCGTTCATGTCGCTCCTGGATGCTGTTACTTTGTTCTCACTGATGAAGCTGTGTTGTTCCCAGAGCGGATGCGGCAAAACCAACCTTCCGCAGCGCTTAGGTTTCCTTTCCAGGCAGGACAAACGCGTGGCAGCCTGTCCCGATCACCCCCCGTGCAGCACCCCCCTCCCCATCACTGGCCCACGTCTGTCTGGACGTTTTGAGGCTTCTTCATGCTCCCCAGTCGCATGAGGAGGCTTCCGCTCTCTCACGGGCCGTGGAAGGCACCCACGTGTCTTTGCCACAAAAGGCGTGACCACGGGGAGGACAGAGTGTCTCAGGCAGCGTTGAGGGGCCGAAATGGGGTCCAGGCCAGGGGTCTGTCTCATCCCCGGCCTCCTTCTCCATCCCGGTCACCTCCCCTCCTCCTTGGGGTCCCTGGGTGGGCAGGGAGGGACACTGAACTCAGGCAGCCAGGCCTTGGGTTGGCTGGGACGTCACCGGGCTGTCCTTTCTTCCATCCTGAGAACCTTGTCCTCCTGGGCCACATCGGGCTGACAGGGTAAGCAGCTTGGGGTCCCCCGTGGGCAGAACCCCAGCCAGCGTCCTCCATGTCCCTCAAGCCATAGCCAAGGTCCCTCCCTCCCGAGTCCTGCTGCTTTGCCAGTCTGTGCTCCCGTCGGCTGTGAAAGCTGGCAGAGGGACGGGCCTTTCCCAATGTTCCGAGTGGCGGTGAAATTCTCGTGACATTAAGCGCGGCGACGGTGCCCACGGGTTGAGGATGCTCCTTCCTCCGTCTCATCTCCTGAGTTTTTACCAGGAACACGTGCTGGGCTTTTTGTAAATGCCTTCTCTGCGTCGTGGCGATGAGCCGATGGCTTTTATTCACAGGACACGTGACATTTCACACGGGGGTCCGCGGTCATCGGTTCTAAGACCCCCCTCCACCCGGCGGCTTCATGCTGGCGTGCAGGCGTGTGGCTTCCATGGTTATCAGGGTTTGTTACGCTAATTTACTTCCATATAATGTCCGGAAGCTTCACATTCGCTGTAGTAGGTGCCGGAACCTTCCCTTCCTTTCCACGGTGGAATATTCCCGCCCCGTCTGGCGCACCCCACTCTGCTTCTTCATCCGTGGATGGGCGCTCGGGTCGCTCCCACCTCTGGGCTAGTGTGCATCGTCCAGCCGCCCACCGGAGTGTGCAAACACCCCTTTGAGTTTCGGCTCCCCGTTCCGTAAACGTACATCCACACGTCGGATTTGGGGATCACATGGTGTTTTTGTTTGGTTTCTGAGGGCCGACCCCGTGGTTCCCCAGCGCAGCGTGAACCTCTCCCCTCTGGAAAGCGCAGGTAGGCGCTGTGGGCAGTGAACCTCTCTTCCCTCTGGGTGGGCTTCTCTCGCAGTTTCACTTGGCGGTGACGCCGCTGGGCTTTGCCGTGTGCGCGGCTGGAACGAAGCCTCCAGGCCCCATGTGTAAGCCCGGGAATGAGTGTCTGAGGCTGGGGGGGGTAGCTGTGGGGGCGGTTGGCGCCCCCTCGGGTCCAACGCAGAGGACACGGTGGCTGAGACCTCCCACCCGCCCTCCTCTGTGGGTGCCCTCGTCTTTGGGGCTCCCCACAGAATCAGTCAGAGCCTCAGCACAGGTGCCTCCTGGCAGACCGCGCCGTGACCCGCAGAGCAATGTCGTCCGCCCACACTGGCGTGTGTGTCCCAGGGACTCGGCAGGCCTTATCCCGGATGTCAGTTTGTGCCCGGGCCGAGGTGAACCTGGGACCTGACCCCATGCAGGGGCGTCTGTGCCGCTGTGCGATGGCCGTGCTTCAGCTCGGGTCGTGGCCCCGGGAGCGATGACGGCCGTGGTGGGGACAGGCAGCTGTCGGTGGGACAGCTGGGGCCTGACCTGGATGGCCAGGGCGGCCTCGTGGGCCCCTTCCTGTCAGCAGCGCCGGTGGGTCTGTTTACCGGTCGCTATAGCCGCTGAGGGTGACATTTCCTGCCTTGTCTACCCTTCTGTCCTGCAAGGGTGACCCGGACACACCCCAGTGCCAGGAAGCCAGCCCACTGCTGACCTGCTGGAGGATGGGGTCCCAGGGCTGGGGACGGGGTCCAGGGGCCTCATCAGGGGGCTCTGGGCTGTTGGGTCCAGACATCAATCCAATCACTTATCTGTCTGTCTGTCACCCATTTATTTACCAATGATCTGTACATCCCTTCCATGCACCCATCCACATGCCTTCCCATCTGTTCTTCTGTGTCTACTCTCCGTCTGGCCACCTAAGTGTCAGTAACCTGCATCTCGCTTTATCCACACGTCCACCCACCCATCCATCCATCTGTGCTCCACGCATCTGAGTGTGGAGGTAACGAGGGAACTGTGTCCACATGCACTGCCTGAGCTGGGTGCCCCGAGGCGGCTGGGAGCAGAGCTTGGTCCCAGCTGCTCGCCGAGGGGCGCAGGGTCCCAGGGCAGGAGGCTGCAGGAACTCCGGCAGTGCAGGTACACAGGTGGCGTGGCTCGAGGGGCGCAGGTCAGGCGTGGGGACAGAGCCTGCCGGCCTTCCCGGGCTGCTGCGGACTTCGGCTGGCTCTCTGAGCGAGAGGTGGGCTCATGCTTTTTGCTTTTTTCTTCCTCTGTTTTTTTGGTGTTTTGAACGTTTCTTTTTCTGAGGTGAAATTTACTCAGTATAAAACTAAGCCTTTTAAAGCGAACTTCAACAGATACATAATATTGTGCAACTACCCTTCATAGCTAATTCCGAAACAGCCTCCCCTCCAAAAAAAAAAACCCAAACACACCCAACTTCTTCCTGCCAGCAACCGTGAATGTTCCTTTGTCCCTGCCTGCTCTGGGTGTTTCCCACACACGGAATCCACACCACAGGACCATGCGTATCTGCTGTTTCTCACGGAGCCTCCCGTGTTCCAGGTCCGTCCGCACTGCAGCCTGGGTCAGAGCCTCGCCCCTGTTCATGGCTGCGTACTATTCCACAGTGTGGCCGGGCCCCATTCTGTGCATCCGTTTTGTGCATTGGTGGTCACTTGGGCCGCTTCCACCTCTTGGCCTGAGTGACCGGGCAGGATTTCGGGGGCAGGCGGGCTGGGCTTCCCTCTCTCGCAAGACCAGCCCGGCCAGCAGAGTCCACACGTTGCGTGGAAGGGACTGGAGCTGGGGTATCGTGGGCCCCATAGCTGGGGGCCTCCACGGGTGTAGGGAGAGGGTTGGATATAAAAGCGGACACACAGGGGTCAGGGACAGCTGGGCACTCTGCTGGCCCCCCCAGCCCGGCCCCACGGCCGCGCCCGAAATTCCAAAGCTGTTGCTTTCCCCTGAGGCTCAAGGGCTGGCGGCACCTCCGGCCGGGAGAAGCTTCCGAAAGCCGCCGCTATGAATAGCTCAGGGTGTGCAGGGAGGGAGGCTCACCTGGTCACAGCATTTCCCTCACACGCTCCCCGGAGCCAAGGCAGCGCCTGGGGAGCGATGAGCCCGGGGGATTATCCGCAGGAACGTCGGGGTCCCGATTTAGACGCCGCTTTCGCCTTTTAAAGGCATGGGGAGCTGTCTCTGCACGGGGCCCTGGATTCCTGCGAGTCCACACACCGCCTGCACCGCCCTCAGCACGGCCGCCTGGGCTGGGCCGGGCCAGGCTGGGGACAGCATGACCCTGGGACCCAGCGGGGTCACCAGCGCCCAGGGTTGAGCTTGGCGTGGGGGACGTGGCACCCCCGAATTGGGGAGGCACTGGAACCCCCCACTGGGGGGAGGGCAGGGCTACCTAGCCCTTTCCTCCATTGTGTGCGGGCCTGGGGTCCGCAGGACCGACCCCCGGAGAACCCAGCTGCCCCAGAGCCGGGCGTGGGGTCCACAGGGCGCCCCGCACAGCCTGGGGCTCGGCCTTTTTCGGGTCCAACGCCACGGGCGTGTGCGTCCGCGCCTGGCACCCTTGCGACGGTCAGCTGTCCCTGTTTGTGTGGTTGCCTGGTGCTGCCGCAGTTATAAATAGCGGGGTCAGCTGGGGCCGCCCCGGGGTGGGCGCCAGGGACCGGCTGCTGTAAACAGTGATGTCCCGCCCGGCCTCCAGGGCCGCCAGTTACTGGGCGGCTCCTTCCTGGGCCGTGCGTGGCTCGGGGCCGCCGCCCCCACGAAGGGCCCTGTTTCAGGGACCCCCAAGCAGCCTCTGGTTTTTCCAAGATCTGGACACACGCGTGGCCAACAGTGTGGGAGCTGTAGGGACCCACTGGCTACATTGCAAAGCATTTTTAGGACGATGGTGTTGGGGTCGGTTTGCATGAGCCAGGCAGACGTCCCCGGGCTCGGCCTCTGCTCCTGGTTCTGGGCTCCGGCCGGCCCGTGGCGGGCGTCCTGGGTTGTTCGCGTGGCTTCCTGCACCGAAATGGGGCTGTGCCTTGAGCAACCTGGGGTCGGAGGAGGCAGGCCCACAGGTGTGTTCTTCCTCGTTTTCAGTTAGCCCTGTAAATCCGCTTCCTCTTCCTCGTGATTCTCCTCAAGAGCATTTCCTTTTCTCTACTTTATTGTAAGGATACAGTGCACGCCTATAACATCCAAAACCTGTGTTCAGCGACACTTTAGGGGATCGGCGGGTCTTGCTTAACAGCGAGCGGGGAGGCGCTCATGTTTTGGGGGAGTCAGCGTTACTTAGAGGTGACTTTTTGTCTGGGGGGCCGGCGCTGAGGACGTCTGCCTTCTTCAACGGCATAGGCAGGTTATGTAGAATGTTGCTCATGTGACTGAGGCAGCCCAAGTGTGCTTCCAACAGGGGCTGACAGGGAACTTTCCAGAGTCTGAATTCACGGAGACACAGAATGTTTACTAGCTGGAGGCACGGGGTGGGAGAGGAAGCCTTTAGACACAGCGCGGGAAGTGTGGAAGGGGTCTGTCGGAACTCAGGCGCGTGGCGGGTGTGCGTCCCAAAGGTGCAGGTGGGTGTGGGAAGAAGCCGGAACCCTGTGAATAGGCCCCTTGGGGTCCCTTCTGCAGGGACCGCTGGCATCATGGGCCCCGCTGAAGAGCTGGCTGAGCCTGGACAGGAGACATGGGTGCGTGGCCGGCATCCCCAGCAGGACTTGGTTTCCTGTTGTTTGCAGGACATGGGAGGACGGGGGCTTGTGCCAGGCGTGGTGGAGCAGGCGACCCTGACCTCAGGTCTCAGGGGGGCCGAGTTCCCTGGAAGCTTGCAGCCAGACCAGAGTTTTCGGCTTTTCCAGCAAAGGGAGACAGCAACACCTGAGGAGCCGAGAAATACCAGGAATTCATTCTCTCCATTCTGCAGACCAGATATCTGAGGTCATCCAGGTGTCCCGGGGCTGCGCTCCCTCCACAGGCTCCAGGAGGGGCCTTCTGCCTCTTCCAGCTCCGGGGGCTCCAGGCGTCCCTGGGCTGGTGGCCTCGTCCTTCCCATCTCTGCCTCCGTCTCCACGTGGCTTTTCCTCTGGGTCTGCGTCTCTTCTTCTGTCCTTCTCCGGACCCTGTCATTGGACGCAGGGCCGCCCTGACCCAGGACGACCTCCTCTCAGACCCTTCCCTCATCCTGTCTACAAAGGCCCTGTTTCCCAGTTGAGACACATTCCAAGTTCTGGGAGTTAAGCATCGGCTCCAGAAGAAGGAGGGTCCCTCTGTCTGTCCGACCGGCTGTGACGAGCAGCACAGCCTGGGCGGCTTGTGAATGAAGGCATTTATTCCTCCCAGTTTGGAGGCCGGACGTCCGAGATGATGGCACCGCCGATTCCGGTTCCGACAACACTCTGAGCCTGGTTTGCTCGTGGCAATATCTTCACACAGGGGCCTCACGTTGGGGGAGGGACTGGGGCTCTCTGGGCTCCTCCTGCAGGAGATACATATCCCACCAGCCTGTCCGTGGCTACATTAATTTACAGGCCCCCGGCATGGAACCTGACAGAGCTCATGGTTGCCCGGTGACCCGACGTCTCCAAGAGGCCCCCCACCCCCGTCCATGAGGAATGTGCTGTCCACACCTCCCCGCCTCGCTCTCCTCCTCTGTGAATGTCAGCGCAAGCACTCAGCGCGTCTGCCCGGAGGACTCAGGACCCTTCGGCCGCTGCGGTGGGCACTTTCTCCTCCAGAGGCACTGGCTGCTGTCTTGGGGGGCAGTGCGGGCTGCCCTGCACTCGGCAGCAGACGAGGAAGAGGAACAGACCCGCCTGTCCAGCCACCCAGACCCGCGGGGCAGGGCTCCACGCCGCTGCTCGCGAGCCTCATTCCTCTCCCCAGACTCGTAAACCCCAGGCTGGGGACCTGCCCCGCACCGAGAACTGTTTGCCTCCGCGCCCGGGAGCTGCGTGCAACCATGGGAAACACAGTCTTCGTTTATTAGGTTATAAAAGCATGTTTAAGAGTCCTGCGTGCGTGGGCTCTGCACGCCCCTGGATCCCCGGGCTCGAGGAGCTCACAGGATGGACGGTCCAGGCTGGGGGTGGGCGGGGCTGCTGACTTGCCAGGTCACGGGGGAGCGGGGTGGAGGCTGGTGGCAGCCGTGTGAGGAGGGAACTCACCGTCTCCCTCAGCGGGTGCTGAGGGCCAGCAGTCCCTGGGTGCAGGGCATCAGGACGTAAAATTAAACAATCGTGGTGGCGGGCAGGCCTCTGCCCCCTGCGGACCCGGCCACAGCTGACTCACCTTGTGCCCCCGGCCCGCTTCACCCTGGCTGGGTCTCCTCCCTGTGTGATGCCCCATATCACATCTCAGCATGCCAAACCTCCCACCATATATAAATATATATACATACATATATTTATTTATTCTTAAAAAGATTTTATTTATTTATTTTTAGAGAAGGAAAGACAGGGAGAAAGAGGGAGAGAAACATCAGTATGTGGTTGCTTCTCGAGCGCCCCCTACTGGGGACCTGGCCTTCAACCCAGGCATGTGCCCTGACCGGGAATCGAACCGGCAACCCTTTGGTTCGCAGTCCAGCACTCAATCCACCAAACCACACCAGCCAGGGCTATATATATAATTTTTAATAAAGTCAACACCACCATATTTTTAAAAAATAAATGCACCATCACCACCATATTCTTCAGAATCCCCTCCTGGAACATGGGGCCCACATGCCGTTGGGGTTTGTCAAAACTGGGATTTACCATACCGCCAACCGCCCCCACAGTGAGGGTCTGCCATCGCTGCATCGGAGCCTTTATCCACAATCCACGTGACTCTATGATGACAGAGTCACTCTTTCTACCCCGGGCGGCTCAGGTGCGGGGGTGCTGCTCCCATACCACAGCCCGCGGATTCTTCGGGAGCCGCCCTGCCTCCAGAATCCGCTACTGCCGTCTTCGACAAAACATCAATAACTTACAAAACGCAAAGCGCAATGCGTTGGTTTCCCAGAAAAGTTGTCACGAAGCCCCACCGTGGGGACTGAAAAGAACAGAGGTTTATGCTTTAATAATCCCTCAGGGCCAGGCGTCTGAAGTCCAGGTGTCCCAGGGCGGTGCTCCCTCCACAGGCTCCAGGGAGGGTCCTTCCCACCTCTTCCATCTCTGGGGACTCCAGGCGTCCCTGGGCTGGTGGCTGCGACCCTCCCGTCTCTGCCTCCATCTGCACATGGCTTCTCCTCTGGGTCTGCATCTCTTCTTCTGTCCCTTCTCAGGACACTGTCATTGGACGTGGGGCCCCCCTGACCCAGGACGACCTCCTCTCAGATCCTTCCCTCCTCCCACCTGCAAAGACCCTGTTTGCAGATCAGGTCCCGTTCCCAGTTCCTGGGGGTCACCACGGCAACACGCCTCATTTAGGGGACACAGCCCAAGTCATCACTACTTCTTTTTCCTACGAAACGTGAAGGACAGTGAGGTGAAGACACGGGTTAGGTTTTTCGCTGACATTTCGCCGGTTTGGGGCGCGGTTTACAGATCACGGGGGGTTCCGCTTCCATCCCGAGTGGAGCACACTCTGTTTTACTTTTTAACCGCACCCCCCCGAGTGGACCCATTTCCTTGTTTTACACAGGAAATTTTTATTGCATTTTTTTGAAATGCAACAAGATAGCTACAATAAAAAAAAAGTGGCCTTCTGTGAATTAACTTTACCGCCGTGGTTATAGTTGCTTTGGGGTTTCCTCAAACGTCCCATTAGCTGGTGCCCCGTAGTTAACGGAAGCTGGGAAAGGAACATCTAGAAACATCAGTGTACGTGCAATTCAAACAGTAAACCTTTTCCCTACAGTCTTGTTTTCTGTGTTTTCCCTGCTCTGTAGTTCCACGTGCAGCAGCGCGATCCCCTCTCGCATACACACTTTGTAAACCCTGCAAAGGCCTTCTGAGTTTTGAGGTTTTGTTTACTTTGCGGAGTTTATTAGAGGCAAAAATAAAATCCCTACTCAAGGGTATCGACCTGTGTATAAATTGCCCAGTAGTGAAATAAATGGGCTTTTAAAAAGCACGGAATGGAAAGGAGTATAAATTTCCCTTATGAAGTTAAAGAAACCCTAATGTTCCCAAACATCCTGCCCACGTTATTCAAGGAACCTCAGCGGAGACGCCCCGTATCCTTAAAACAAGACCCAGGGGTCACGGGCTTTCACTTGCACACAGATGGAAGCAGCCAATGATTTCTTGTGGTTATGTTGCCACTCCGGCTTGGAGCTGCCGGCACCGGAATTTCTGCAGCTCTCACACGCAGCGCTGGGTGTGTGAGCACGCGTGGTGTTCGAGGAACAGTGTTACGGAAAGGAATCACGTAACCCCCACAGTGCCTGTCCATGGGTGCTTGCCTTCTTCCCTGTTCGGGGCTGCGTAGTATTCCACAGTATGCCCTGTGTACAGCTCATTCCTTCCTTCCCTCACGCATGGCCACGCGGTGTTTCTGCCTTTCAGTGATGGCTGGACTCCGTGTGTTTGTGGGGACGTCTGATTCTGTGCTTGTCTTCCCGTCTGAGACCTGGCTGATGTTTGATGCTCCCCCGATGAGAGTGAACCCCCGCTTCAAACCATGGCGGTTCAGACCTGCGCCCGTCTGCACAGATGCAGGCTTTTCTCGACAAGTCCTGTCCATGGATTTCTCTTCCTTGTGATTTTCTCTGTAACACTTTCTTTCCCCTGACTGGCGGCAGTGGAGCAATAACACACCGTGCACATAATCCATACAACAGAGAGCACCCGTGTTCATCGCCCGCTTATGTGATCATTATTCCGGCCCGCAGTGAAGTTTTTTGGGGGGTCACAGTGACATGCGGACTTTTGACGGCATGGGGTTGGCCCCCCTGGTCCCTGCTGTTCCAGGGTCAACACGCGTGTCTGGGAGTGGACACACATCTGTGTTGTTGCCTTGCGCTGGCCCAGCAGACCCAGGACAGGTGCGTGATCGCTGCAGAACATGGGTTGTTTCGCTGGCAGGTGCGATGCTGACAAGGCCACAGGGTTCCCCGGGGTCCAGGGGACTTCTCCGCAGGTCACCTGTCCCCCATCCTGGGAGGAGCCCTCAGGTGCCCCGGCTACGACATGCCCTCAGAGGAGAAGCCGGCTGCCCAGGCAGAGTGTGGGGCCGAGTAGACCCGATTTCCAGGTGTGTGTGCGGAGTCCCTGCAGGAGCCGCTGGACGCTGGTTTTAGACGGGAGTGGTGAACACCACCGTACTGCATGCAAACCCACTTCCTGTGGCGTGGGAGCGTCCTCTGGGGCCAAGGGGAAACGGAGCAAGAATCCACGGAGCCCCGAACACCCAGCAGCACAGGCAGACTCCCTGCGGCCACCACCACCGCGGCTGGGGCACCCGTTGCCCGTGGCCAAGCCGGACTGGACACACGGCTGGACCCCAGCGGGAGCCGAGCACGGTCCGAGGTCTGACTTCAGTGACCTTGGAGCCCACAGGCAGCTCCCGGTCTGGACAAATGTCACGGACGCCGCATGGCCCAGGCTGCCGCCACCTCCCTGGGTGTTTGCGAAATCTGCTCGGGGCCCTAACCCTCCCGCGGGCTGTTTCCCCAGAGTAGGCACCCGTGGGGCGTGTCCTGGGTGGCAAGGATCTGAACTTGGACCAGGACTTGGAGCCGGGGGTGGGGTTCCCGTGGTGGCTCTTCCCCCACGTGGCCACAAGATGGCAGTGCGGCCTGTGGAAAGGACCTTTTTGCCCCTTTTCCCCTTTCCTGGCTGACTGTGGACACCTGCCCACTCCCGTGTCCAAGGAGGCCGGGGTTCTCTTTGGTGTGCAGATTATCAGAAAATGCGGTGGGGGGGGGGCAGTGCGGCTGCCAGGGGTCCCTGGCCGCCCCCCCCTCTGCCCCCACCCACCACGAAGGGACTTGTAAACTCAGGCTGCTGGTTGTCAGGAGGGGGCTGGCGATTGTCCTCGTGGGGTGACCCGTTCCCTGCTCCTGTCCCCGGTGCTGAAGTCGGGTGGCCGATGTCCACCCTGAGCCACTTCTGCAAGAAGCCCCAGGGGTCCCTGCCTGGCTGGGGCTTCCTCACTGGGCTTTGCCCCATGCACCCCACTCCCCGCCTGCCCGATGAGGTGGATGGAACTTTCTGGTATTTTCCGGAGAAACTTCTCTTTGCTGCAAAAACTGTTCACCTGGCCACAATCGGACAAGGGAACCGGCGTGCCGGTCTCCCCATGGGTCCGTGTTTTGGGGACGCTGGAGGAGATGGGTGAGGTGTCCCCAGGTGCAACCTCCGTTCATCGCTGTCTGTGCTTCCTGTTTCTCACAAGCGTGCAGTGGAATGTTCCAGAAGGCGATGGGCCTTCTGTTGCTGTTTCCTTTGTTTTTTCATTTTTATTTTTGATTTTTAGAGAGAAAGGATAGGGGCACAGAGAGAGAGGAGAAACGTCCATTTGCTGTTCTATATGTTGATGTATCCTTGCTTGATTCTTGCATGAGTCCCGACCGGGGAATCGAACCCACAACCTGGGCACTTGGGGACGACGCTCTAACCAACAGAGCCACCTGGCCGCCCTTCTGCTGTGTCTGCAGGATCTCCGTGGCGGCCACTTTGGTCTCCACGGGGTTTCGGAAACGCCTAGACGCAGCATCTGCTGGGTTCTTGACCCGTTGGGGAGCCGTGCCCATGACGGGTGGGCGGGACTTGCAGCAAACGGCCAGGGGGCTGCCAGGTGCAGACACGCTGACCTGCAGGGTGGGGTCGACCCGCCGCGCCCCCTGAAGCCCCTCCGGGTTGGCGGGGAAGGAACAGGATGTGTGCACCTACAAGGTGGGCAGTGGTCTTGAAGACGGCAAGGCCGAGGTCTTCTTTGCAGACTTTGAGCAGCCCCGACAGACAGGTGCACGTCAGGATAAATGTCCCGAAGACAACGTTTGAGTGAGGAGACTGGCGTTGCTCCCAGCTTCCTGAAAACGCCCTCAGGGTGCTTTTGCTCCAGACAGGAAAGCGGGCTTCCCACGTGGGCTTCCACTGCCGACATGGGGGTCTGTTGTTTGGGGGACGCAGAGAAGAAAGTGTCATCGGGGGCAGGCAGGGAGCGGGAAAGGGGCACGTGTTTTAATGGCTTGTCCACAGAGTACTGGACGCTGTTCGGCATCCGAAACCGGACTGGTGGTGTTCGTTTACAGGTGAGGAGCCACGTGGACTTTTCCTCCTTTGGGACCAGGAGATCCACTCGGCGGCCGTGTTAGGCGGGGTGTGCAGAGTGGGGTCACGGGGGTTCCCCCAAATTTACGTTGATGTGGAACCTGGGAACAGGACCTTGTCTGGAAACAGGGCCTTTGCAGGTGGGATGAGGGAAGGGTCTGAGAGGAGGTCGTCCTGGGTCAGGGGGGCCCTGCGTCCAATGACAGTGTCCTGAGAAGGGACGGAAGAGGAGACGCAGACCCAGAGGAGAAGCCACGTGGAGACGGAGGCAGAGACGGGAGGGACGCGGCCACCATCCCAGGGACGCCTGGAGCCCCCGGAGCTGGAAGAGGCGGGAAGGCCCCTCCCTGGAGCCTGTGGAGGGAGCAGCCCCCGGACACCTCGATCCCAATGACTTCGGTGTGTTTCCTGGCCATCAGCTGGCCTCTGGGTGGACACCCTCACTTCTTCCAAGAGAGGACGGAAAAAGCGGAGTCCCATTCTCGTGCTCCCAGCCCTTGCGTGTGGGTATTGCAGATGTTGGTGGGCACCTGGCCCCGGCTCCTCTTGGGGACGGCTGGGTCCACAGCCTGAATCCCAGGCACAGACCCAGGGGGCTGGCGGGTGGGCGGGTGGGTGGACGTCCCTCGCTGCCCCCCCCCCCACCTGTGTGCGGGAGGACGATGGGAACCTGCGGACTTCCGTGCGGGCGGCCCTTTGATCTGTGGCTGACGCTGGGAGACGGGGAGGAGGAAAAGAACTTTAAAAACGGTAAGAAACCTTAATTGAAGTTAACATAAAAGAAGACACACAGTGTTAATTGGTCTGTTTTAGGCATAATTCGGGCCCTGGAGACCCGGTGCCTCACCCCCCACCAAAGAGTCAGGACTCACATCTTTAATTCAATGCGCTTTCTGCTAATTACCTCTGCAGAAGGTGAGCTTTGATTGCGGGCCTTTAGTACGGCATCTCGCAGCCCGGCCGGCCGCCTAAGATAAATAAATTAGAGCTGGGCGATTGGAAACGGTGAAGGGCTTTTGCGACCACGGCGGGTAAAAGCAGCTCTATCAGCAACCCCCGCCCCACCCCCACCCCCACCCCCCACCCCGAGAGGAGGGGCCGTTTGCTGGAAACCTGGGAATCCTCATTCCTCATTCTGCCCAAGGTGTTCCGCTAGGGAGGGGAGTTTGCACGGGACCCACCCTGGGGTGTGCGGCTGCCACGGCTAGAAATCAGGCTTCGGGAGGGCCAAGGTGGGGGGCGGCAGAGGGGGCCGCAGGTGAGTCGTGGAGTGGAGGGGGCAGGAAGTGAAATCTGCCTCCCGTGGGAAAGGCAGGTGGTGGTGAGGGGGTGTGGGCAGACTCACGAGTGGGTGACGTGGGCATTTGAGATTATGGTCAGGGCAGCCCGGGCCCATTCACAGCTGGGTCGCGGGTGGGGGTGTTTCCCAGAGGCCCCTGTCCCCGGCTTCCTCCTTGGGCAGGAGGGCCAGCCCCCTGAGCAGGCACACGGGTGTGTTCAGAAGGGCAGGGAGCAGGTGTCCCGAGACACACGGGGACCCCCGTCTGGCAGGGCGGGGAGCCGTGGTCTGCGTGGGGTGCAGCTCAGGGCCCCTGGGGACCACAGGGCACTCACATCCGTCCCCACTGTGGTTCTGTAATTAGTGCTGATTAGTATTCGCCGCTGTGGGCCAGTCTGCTGTGGGCTGAGGGCACGCGGCCATGGAGACGGGAGGCCGGTCGGTGCGCAGGCCCTAATTAGGCCTAGATGTCAGGAAGGATTCCCTGAGCCGGCAGGGTGGGGGAGAGTGGGCTGGGGCAGTCACAGGCAGGCGGCCGGCTCTTGTGAAGGGAAGGCCGATGTGCCTGGGATGCCCGTCATGGCCATGGAGCTGAGGCACCCAGCACCTCATGTGTCCCCAATCTGTGCCCCCTGGTGTCTCTCCCACGGCATCGTGGCCGGAGGCTGGGGTCCAGGCATCCATGGGAGTTTCCCAGACCCAGACGAGACTGTGAGGAAGGGGGGTTTCATTCCATGCACTGCCCCCCACAAACAGCAGCCAGCCAGGCAGGGCCACTGGGAAGGCCCAGGGCAGCCAGGCCGGCCGATGACACAGGAGAGGTTGCGGGAAGGAGCTCAGGAGCCCAAGGGACTGAACTGAGCCGGCAGGGACAGGCCCAGAGAGTGCTTGCATGGCACAGGACTGCCGGGGGTGAGTGGAGCAGAGACACGGAGGCCCGCAGAGGGAGAGCCCCGGAGAGAAGGCCGTGGGCTGTTACCTCCTCGTCCGCCTCTGGTCGGCAAGACCCGAAGACGCCTGAGCATCAAGAATCTCGGAGGAGAGTAGGACAGCGGGGCTCACGCCCCACCTTGCTGTTTCAGCGCGAGGCTCACGCCTTTGTCCGGCACGTCTGAGACCATCGAACGCACAAGCCCACCAGCCCTGGCCGGCCCAACGGGCTACGGAACGGCCTTTCTTTAAACGGGTTCGTCCTGGAATCAATCGGAGGAGCAGACGGTTGTGTTTGCGAAGATGGTGAAGCCGAAGGTGCCAGGTGGAAGCAGGGAAGGGGCTCCAGGGAAGCAGAGGGGATGCTGAGCGGAAGCAGGGAAGGGCGGGGGGGGGGGGGTGCGGGGGGGTGAAGAGGGCAGAATTCCAGTCGATAGGAGGGGTCCAGCTGCCGGTGTGGGAAATACCGCCCACGGCTAAGGCCTGGTCATAGAAATGAGGTGGCGTTCCCAGTGCGAAGGATGAGATCTTCCTCCACACCTGTGTTTCTCTGGGAAGACCCTCACGGGGAAATAGCAGTGCTTTGCCTCACACAGAGTCCTCTCCTTCGCGCGGTTTTGGCTTCTGGTGGCCTGTGGGGGGTCCCTGAAGTCCCTGGGGGCAGGGGTGTGGGACAGGCTGCGCCTCCCCCTTCCGCCGCATAAGGGCTGGAAACCGGGGGGGGGGGGGGGGGGGGGGGGGGGGGGGGAAGGCAGCCAGGAGGGAGAGACCGTTGTCGTAAACCCACAGGCTGCGTGGGTGACGAGGGCTGATGTAAGGGTGGCGGCCCCAATTCCATCTGCAAGGAGGCGACTTCTCGGGCGTCTGGTGCAGCCTGTGGGGTCCTAGGTGTGTTGGGAGAGAGGATGTCCAGGGCACACTGTCCCCGTTGGTGCTGCCGCCATTGTGTGATGGAGAGACACGGCTTGGCAGCTTGGGGACCTCACCGGGCAGGGGCTCCTGTGTGGACGGGGACTAATGTGGCCACACAGCACTGTCCCGGCCACCTTCGGTGCTGGGCCAACAGGATGGTGACTGTGGATGGGTCTCAAGGGGCCCAGCCCTGGCAGATGGGGACAGGTCCCAGCCTTTCCCGTCTCCCCGGCCCCAAACCTGCTAACCAGCGATTGCGTGAACAGTGGAGACCAAGAAACAGACAGCCAGTCACAGGGTCATTCCTTTCCGAGGAGGCAGACATTCCTTTCTGTGGACCCTCTCTGGGGTCCGTCGGGCCCCCAGGCCCTGCAAATGTGTGGCGACCGGGAGGGGCTGGGCTCACCTCGGCCCGGACCAGCCCCCGGCCTGTGAGTGGGCCGTGCACATCTGAGGGGGAGGTCTCATCCCCCAGTGCCCCTCGTCCCAACCTGCTAGCAACTGCTCACCCTTCAGGGGCCGGTGCATTGCTGGAAAATCAACAACTTTGCTATGAAGGGAGTTGTGTGCCCCTCAAAGACGTTGGAGTCCTAACTCCCAGGCCCTCGGGGTGGGGCTGGACTTGGAGATGGACCTTTCCAGAGGGGATGCAGGTGAAATGGGGTCCCTAGGGTGGCCTTGACCCCATAGAACTGGGGTCCTTGTAAGAAGAGGAGATGGGGACACAAACACACCCAGAGGGACGCCCGTGTGAGGACACAGGGGGACGACGGCCGTCCCCACGCCCAGGAGAGAGGCCTCAGGGGGAGCCAGCCCTGCCCACCCCTGCGTCTCAGCCTCCAGCCTTCAGGACAGAGGGGTGGGGAGGACACGAAATGTCTGTTGTGGCAGCTGCCCTGTCTCTGACCCTAAGTGATGGCAGGAACTCAGAGTCACTCTGAAACGTACAGAAAACACTGAGAAAAAGCCCATATACGTTTCCCTCGGTTCCATCAAATATCGTCGAGGAATTGATGTTCGTCTTCCCAACCGCAGTTCCAACACATACTAACTTGCGTCTGGTTCTCGTGGTTTCCCTTTCTTTCCTTTTGCATTGGAGGCATGTCTGGAGTTAATTAATCAGCCCATTAATTAATTAGATCCTCACCTGAGGACGTGGTTATTGATTTCAGACAGAGAGCAGTGCTGGGGTGAGAGAGAGAGAGAGGCACCCATCAGTCGCCTCTCATACGCGCCCCAACCAAGGATTGAACCCTAACCCAGCCAGCTGCCCGAGAACCCCTGAGGCCCCCAGTGCTTTCCCAAACTTTCCTGCTGAAGCTGTTACGGCCGCATCCAGCTTCAATGGGCCTGCGGTGGGGAGAACACCCGCCGTGCGTCCCCAAGGGTGCCGCTGCCACCTCTGCACGAGCCAGCCTTCCTTCCACCGCAGGCCCTCGGTCCCCACAACGGACACCTGGACGGCGGGGGCCCTGGAAACCAGGAGCGTGTAACACGCACGCCATCCGTGCTGAGCAAGCGATTGAAATCCTGCGGTGAAGGTGGCCAGTTTCCACACACGTTGGGGTCTTCGGGTCTTCTCTGGTTCTCTGGCCTCCTCCTCCTGCCAGCTGCGGCGGGACCCCTGGGCTTGGCACACCACGCCGGGTCCAGGGAAGCCAAATCAACACTGGCTTGTGCGCTGTCTGCTTGGAAGCCCCCTTGCAGAACGGAGCAAGTTTTTAGAAAAAGTTTACAGCCAGCATTTTCAAGTGTCTGTCTTTTTTTTTTTTTTTTTTTTTTTTTTTTAAGGAAAAGGAGGGGAAAAAAAAAAACCCCACGTTCCTCCAGTCTTCCTTCTTCTGACACGGTTTTCCTTTAGAAGATCTCCAACTACAAGCGGGGACATGACATCCCACGCTCCCCAGCGAACACACTCCGCGTTTGATTTCTGACACGGCGCCGTAGGTGCGGCTGACAGCTCTCCGATGCACGCCGGGCAGGCCGCTTTCAAGCGAGGCGATGCGGGCCGGCCCAGCCGGCCGTCCCGCGAGCCCGGCTGCCTTTGTAGAGCCCGCGGCGCGGGGGGCCCCCACGCTGCGCTAGCCCCGCGTGCTGACAGGCGGCCCGCACTTCCCCCTAATCACGAATAAAAGGCAGCTCCCTGTAGGTTACACATCTTCTCTGTTTTGACATTGACCTTAATACATAATTTAACCACAAAGCCTGAGCCATGTGCAACAAGATAAGAAAAGACCAGAGAACTGGCAAACACGGCAATGTTCAATCAGAAATCATATTTGTTCCTGCGCGCGGAGACGCGGGCGTGAGGGGGGAGGCGGGAGGGGCCCGGACAGGAGGCCCTCCCACCCCCCAACGCTGTTACAGGACAAGAGCCGTGCACAGTGGCTCCCTCCTGGGTGTGGGGTGCGGAGCCTCAGCCGATGCAAGAGCCGTGCCCGGGGGCGTGGGGGTGGGAGCAGCCCACTGGTGCCCCTGTGGGCGAGCACCGGGGAGCACGGGAAACCCACATGGATCTGTCCGGGAGCCAGCACACCTGGGCGTCACGGACATGCACACACACACAGCCGTGCCCACCTGCCCCAGTGGCACCCCAGTGCCAACCTCACACTCGTCGGCTGGCGTCCACAGGCTCGACCACGCTGCTTGTGGGCCGGACCCCTGTGGGGCCCACAGAGGCTTGACGAGCTGCCGATGGCAGCTGAGCATAGCTGAGGACCTTCAGCTTCGTTTCCGCTGCCCGGCGTCCCCGCTTTCCGTGGCAGGCGAGTGTGCAGTGAGTGTGATTTCTTCTTGTTCGTGGCTCGCTGCAGAAGGGCCCACGAGGCAAAACCTACTGGTTAATTTTTTATGGTGAAAATACAAAATATATAAGCGGGAAATTTGGAAAGAGATGAAATCGTCACACAAATGCATCTTGTACTTTTTGGTGATTTTTTAACTTGAGCCTGAACTTTTATGAATGTACGTGTTTACCCCCGACGACTCAGGGAGGGTGAGTGGTGACTCTCCTGCATCCCAGGACCGGCCTCACGGGCCCCAGAGACACAGCAGCTGCGGTGGTCTCGGCGCCTCTGAGAGGGACCCACCCGGCACCCCGCACCCTCCCTGCCCAGCCATGCGGCCAAACAGCACCCTGATGGCGGCTGTGAGGGTGCTTCTGTCTGGCTGTTTTGCTATTAGTTCATCTGTCCATCCACCCATCTTCCTGTCCACCCACCCACCCATCCACCCATCCACCCATCCATCCATCCACCCACCCACCCATCCATCCATCCATCTGTCCACCCATCCACCCACCCATCCACCCATCCACCCATCCACCCATCCACCCTTCCACCCATCCATCCATCCACCCATCCGTCCATCCACCCACCCATCCACCCATCCGTCCATCCACCCATCCATTATCATCTATTGATGTAACACGTATGTCTGTATCCGTTCATCTATTATCTATCTATCAGTTCTCATACATGTACAAACTGGTTTCCTGGTTTTGTTTGTTTGATGTGCCTGTCTGCACACCCTGCCCATTCTCTACAGCATTCACTGTCTTCCCCCTTTTCAACACAAACTCACGAGGGTAAGCATATCAACCACGCATCTGTGATGTAAGCTGCCAATATTTTTTCCTCTCTATGTCTTTTGCCTTCGGCTCAGTTTATCGTGTTTTCTCTTTTTGTCCATGAGACCAAACATTTGTTTGCGGAGTCAAATGCGTTACTTTCCCTTTTATTGAAATCTAGATTTTCAGTTACGGTTAGAAAGTCTTTTCCTACACACAGTGTGTGGGAATTCAAGCATTTTTCTCACTCTTACTTGTATATTTGAAAAAAAAAAAAAACCCACATAGGGCTGTGATCAATTTATTTGTGTATGTTATCAGAAATGGGGCTTTTCGTGTGTATTGGAAATGTCGACCAGGGATTTCAGATCCAGATTCCCTCGGGAGCTGGGCTTATTCTTTGGACCTTGTGGTCTCGTCCGCAGGTCTGGGCATTGTTCCTGCATCAGTGACACACGCTCTCAACCACAGGACGTTGCTGTATATTTTACCAGCTGGTAGGACAACCCCTGCCTCCCATAGCGTCCTGTTCAGGGTTTCCCTCCAGTATTTGGTGTGAGCTTCAGTATCAATTTGCTTAACTCTGGGGCAGGGGGAGCTCATTGTTGTTTTATTGCGATCACATCAAATTCATACATTAACGTAGGGAGAACCGGTATTGGATGGCGTCCAGAAATCCTCAGGCATAAAGAATGTCCATCTCTTCCTTCCAGCTTCGTTCATTGAAGGCGGGTCTTCTAGTCTCATTCCACATTGGTTTGGTTCTTCCTTGTTCCGCTTATTCCGAACCACTTCCCCTTCTTTGCTGTGGCGTAAATGGCATTTTCCCTGAGACGCGAGGTGCCTGCCGGTTGTTCTCGGTGTATACAAATAAATGCTATTCGTTTGTGCAGAGAACTTTCCTTGTTACGATTATAATTATATTATTAATGCTGCAGGATTTCCGAAGCATCGATCAGGCTCTTTGAAAAGGAGTACGATTTTCCTTTCTAGACTTCCCGTGGTAGCGGGGTCTGTTTGCCGATATTTTATTTAGGATTTCTGAAATTAATATGCACCAGCGGCTGAGGGATGCAGTTTGCCTTTGCGTGTGTGAATTGTATCAAGTTCAGGTATAACCGATACATAGACTTGCTTCATAAGATAATGTTGGGACTGCTGTTCCCTTTGGGATGCCCCGTCACCATTTACGGGACGCTGGCCTGTCCGCTCACCGTGAGTTTGGGGGAATTGCTCTGTGAGGAATACTCCCCAAAGCAGGAAAACGTCTAATCCTGCTGCTTTGGGTGAGGCGGTTTCTTGACTATTTTCTCCATTTCCTCTCCAGAAATTGGCATCTGTACACATTTCAACGTCTTCTGGGGTCGATTTTGCAAATTATGTTTTACTACGTCGCTAATCCTTTGCTCTGAAAATTCCGATGTATAGTCACGGACACGTGTGAGGTGTTTAGCTCTCTGTACCCTTGTTTTCCTTGTTCCCCGGGGGTGTATTTATTGATGAGAGACAGAGAGGGGGGAAGAGAAACAGCGATGTGAGAGAAACATCGATCAGGTGTCTCCCCCTCGTGTCCCGACCAGGAATCAAACCTGCAACTTTTGGCTCGAGGGACGACCCTCGCACCTCGGAGCCCACCAGCCAGGGCCAGCACGCTGCCTTCTCAGCGGGAGGCAGGGCCAGGGCGTTTCCGCAGCGTGGTGCACGGGACAGGGACAGCGGTGGGAACCTCAGGAAGCATCTTGAGTGTGGCCGGCTGGTGGGACAGCGAGGCAAGGTTTGTCACAGCTGAGAGGCAGGAGCCACAGGAGGGCCGGTGAGGGCGGGGAGGCGGCTGCGTGGTTGACACGGGGGGGCCTGTGTTGGAAATTGGTGCAAACGGCATC
The DNA here is from genome assembly GCF_022682495.2 of Desmodus rotundus. Lineage (NCBI taxonomy): Eukaryota > Metazoa > Chordata > Mammalia > Chiroptera > Phyllostomidae > Desmodus > Desmodus rotundus. The sequence continues at coordinate 101,325,884 of NC_071400.1, read as the reverse complement.
TCATTGCTGGCACTTCTTCTTCCACGCTGCAACCTCCCAGACCTGCTGGCTGCAGACTCCGAGGCCCCCACAAAGCTAACTCACACCCTGAGGGCAGAGGGCTAACCCAGCAGCATTTCCCCGCCTCCTAGAACTGACACCAGCTCCCCACTCCGCCTCCAGCTCCCGGCAGCAAGCCCCCACCCTCACCCCGTGAAAGCTCCCCCTTGGACCCCATGCAGGGGACATCAGCACTCCCCAAGGCTGATGACCCTTTTCCGAGTTACCGGCAGAAGAAGTTTGGACACTTCTCACGAAAACCAGAAACACATTAATTTTTCAGAGGCCTGCGAGTCCAACATGGCTCGTCCAATTTGCTTCAAACTGTCCGGCCCGACAGGAGCTGGAGAACTTTCTGGCCGAAGCAGGCGTCTTGTGAGAGTCGGAAGGAGGTCAGGTGTGGGCAGCGTGTGGAGAAGCCGATGGTTGCTGACCGGGCAGCCAGGGGCCGGGCAGGGGCTGTGATGAGTGGGTGCCCCTCCAGGTCCGGGGTGCACAGGCCCTCAGGGGCATCCGAGGGTGCGAGGGAACCAGGGCCCATGTTTCTACAGAGTGCTTCTGGTTTACTATGAAATCTCACTTCCGGGAAGAAAGGGGGATCCTGGGCTTGTGTGGGGCACCAGCGTCTTCCTCCACGAAGGGTTTATTTCTGGCGGTGTTGACCCTCCCCACTTTGCACTCCAGGGGCCCTTGGTTTGTCCCATGCTTCCAACACATGGCTGTGATCTTGACCTCGGCGGCGACATGTGCTGCCGTAAACCCTTCGAAAGCTGTCGGTGAGGCTGGCTGACATCGACACGGGGAGTCCCATCGATGTCCAGGCTTCCGGACGGTCACAAGGCTTTGGAAGGGGCCCCCCGGCTTCCGGGGCCGCACATGTTTGCAGGAAACCTGGGCGTGAGCTGCCTGTAGACAGAGGGAACCAGATGAGACAGTGTTTCAACGAGATGGTGTTTCAGTGACACAGTGTTTCAACGACACAGTGTTTCCACGAAAAGCCTCACAGGTGATGAGCTGAAGGGACTTGGAGGCCTGCGTGGGTCCTTGCCAGGCCGGGAGCTCGGGGACGTCCCCGCGCTGGGCTGCACACCCGAGGGGGGTGTTGTAAGCAACTCAGAGGCCAGGATGTGAGGATCAGTCACATGGTCACCAAAGCCCCTTTTATTTAGCTGGTTTTTGGTGGAAGTGCTGTTGGCCAGAGCCTTCCTGGGTGCCGCCGGACCCTTCCCAGCTGCCGCAGGGGGACACCCCCCAGGGATACCCCGACGCCTTCATGCAAAGAGAGAGGCAGTGTGGAGCTTTCCCTGCGCTGGGTCTGGAAGCGTTTGGGGATCAAACTGCCCCCACACTTCCTTCCCCTGGTCCCCCATCTGAGTCGCTGGTGACATTGCCAATGTCCGCATCCCTCCTGCTGCCGAGGCCAGGATTCCCTGTGTCCCTCTGGGTTCGCGATCTCCTTCACCCCACGCAGAGCTCGCCGAGTCCTGCTGCGCCCCCCCCCCCCCTTTCTGGGAGCTTGGTTCTCTGCTCCTTCCCGTTTGACATTATGCATCATCTCGGCTGGGCCAGCAGGCTGACTCCCTGGCTGGGCTCCCCACCCACAGTGGCCGGCCCTCCCTCTGTGAGTCTGCTAGGGCCACACTCACAAGGAACCAGCAGCTGGTGGTTTGGACACCAGAAGCTCATGTTCTCGCGGCTCTGGAGAGCAGCTGTCTGAGGTTAAGGTGTTGGCACAGCTGTCCCTCCTGGGGGCTCCGAAGGGAGCGTCTGTCCCAGGTCTCTCTCCCAGCTCCTCATGGCGGCTGGCCATCTTCACTGTTCCTTGGCTGGCGGATGCATCCCCACCATCCCTGCTTCTGTCTGCACGGGTGTTCTCTCTGTGTGCATGCCCACCCCTCTTCCCCATCCCCCTTTGCCCAAGGGCACCAGAGACATGAGCAGAGGGCTGACCCTGTCCCCTTAGTATGATGTCCCCTTAACCAATGACATCAGCGACGACCCTCTTTTCAAAACACCGCCTCCTGAGTCCTGGGGACTAGGACTTGGACAGGTGGATGGTGGGGTCGGGGAGGAGGACGCAATTCCTTCCCCAACACTCGCACGAGTCAGTGTGACTCTCCACTCACAAGTGCCTCGTGCGTCCCACACACGTCACGGGTCAGTACCTGCTGCTCCCAGGGAAAGCCGTGGGGGATAAAGTAGAGCCAGCAGAGCGCGCGCCCTCCCTGAAGGACACCTGATATCTGGCAGGCAGCAGAGAAGCAGCAAAGGTCTTGTTTGCAGGTTAGCAGGAGGGGAAAGTGTGAGTGAGAAGAAAAACACGTTGATGACTCAAGTCTAAAGACAGCCATCTGCTGATGGTATTTTGCGACCCCTAAGTTGGTTATCAAGAGGCGGCTTCCCGTGAGAAACCCAGGATTGTCCGGGACAACTTGGGCACTTAGTCACTTTCAGATAATGGGACTTCAAAGTGGACACGGGGCATAATGAAAAGGGTCGGACTGTGGAGGTGTGTTTTATGGAATCACCCCCCGGCAAGAAAACGTGGAAGATCAAAGACTGCGCCCGGCCTCGTTCACCGCGTCCGCCGAGCCGAGCCCGGCGCCTTCTGATCTTAATTGTGGTGAAAGGTGAGCTCCCCGAGGCCGGCGGCGGGCTCTCCTCGTCCTGCCCTGCTGTGTAGGGAGGCGATGTCGCCAGCTCTCGGGGGGCCGGTGACATGCTGGGGGCATCTTGACATCCCGGAGATGGTCTTTTGCATTCTGCAAGTTAAAAGTCTTTTTTTTTTTTTTTTCTTTTCTATTCAGCAGAGCAAAATGTGTACGGCGGTGTTCATGCTGGAAGACCGAGCTCAGGACTGGCAGGTGAACTGCTGGGTCACCATCCTTCTGGGCTGCCCCAAGGAGAGATGTCTAGGTACTCTGTGACTCGGTTTCCTCATTGGCCCAGGGGCGTGACGTCTCAGGCACCTGTGTTGTGGGGTTGCCGTGAGGATTGCTCAAGAATGTTTTTGCCATAGAGCCTGAGACGGCCCCACATCCATCCCCCATCCATACATCTGTCAATCAACCACCCATCCATCCATCCATCCATCCATCCATCCATCTATTATTCGTCCATCCACTATTCTGGCACGGGAGTGTGAGCATGAGGGTGTGGACGTGTTAGCCTGTCTACCCCATGGGGCGCAGGACACGGGCGTGTTTGGGGATGGTATTCTGCCTGCACACGGGGATGTGGAACCGTTGGGGGCATCTCTGAACACATCCGGGCACTAGCCAGATCTGTGGTTTTCAGATTCTAACTCGACTTCCAGTGATAACTGGGCATTTCTGGCATTTCCCTGGGGGGGTGGGAAGAACAAATCCAGTACGTTTCCAGGCGAAACTCTCAGCCACGTGCCTCTCCGCGACTTCGGCAGGGTACAACGCCCCAAGATAGAAAAAAAGTAGAAGATGTAATTTTGAAACGAGGGCGTATTGGGTTTGGCACGTCAGCCACTCGGTTAATCAGCAGATGCGGGCGGAACGCCCGGCTTGCGTCCACCCCCGTGTGGGACTCTCTCAGCCTGCGGACCGGCGTTTGGACGACAAGGCACTATGTCGACATCCACAGGGCATCCCCGCGCGGTGGCTCGGGGACGGCGAACCATCCTGCGGACGTCAGCAAAGCACGTACCCTTGAGACCTCACTGTGTTGGCCGCCGATCCCACGAGTGTGGCTGCCGTGGCGACAGATGGATTCTCACACGCGGCCAGTCGTTGCCAGCTTGTACAGTGGAGGGAGTTGGGTGGGCCACACGGCAGGTCTCTCGGAGCTCCGATGTGTTTTCAGTGCGTGACGGCTGGACACTGAGCACCCTGGATCTGGCCTATGTGTCCCGGGAGGTTTTGTGCAGCACCGTTGGGAGATGATGTCGGAAGTTCACGTTCATTGCTCCCCCTTCAGGACTGGCAGGGTTTGGCCACCACACCTGTCTCCTCGTGGGCAGGTCCTACAGCTGAGTGGACGCTCGGGGGTTTCAGCTCAGCTGCAAGTCCTTCCAGGCAGCAGCACCGCGGGGACCCCCCACCCCGATGGTGATGGGAGAGTAAGGTGGTGAGTGAGCGGGGACAGAGTCTGCTTGTCTGTGCCCGGCCCAGGGGGGGAGCCCCACATGAAGGTGAGGGTGGGTGTCAAAGATGACGAACTGGTGGTGAGTTCTCCACACACTGCTGCCCCACTTGGTGACCGTCCGCCCCTTCCCTTCTCTGTTTCATGCCTCTCTCAGAGGAAGGGGGCCACCAAAGTGGACCAGGAGCCACCTTTGCTGTCCGTGGTGGGACGGGGACACTTCTGTGGGGACCGGAGTGGCAGCAAGGAGGAGCTCACTCCACCCGTATGCTGCTTGCAATGTTGTCACCCAATGTAGGTCCCTGGGATTTAGAAACTTGTTTTATTCATCCCTCCGTTTATTTACTTATTTTCAAAAGTTTCATTTATTTATTTTCAGAGAGAGGGGAAGGGAGGGAGAAAGACGGAGAGAAACATCAGTATGTGGTTGCCTCTCCAGCGCCCCCTGCTGGGGACCTGGCCTGCAACCCCGACATGTGCCCTGACTGGGAATTGAACCGGTGACCCTTTAGTTCACAGGCCGGTGCTCAATCCACTGAGCCACACCAGCCAGGGCTGGAGACTCGTTTTAAATGCTCCTCCTGCACCCTCGGTAACACGTGGTCCGTTCACACGTGGGTTCTGTCCACCGGCTGCGAGAACTCTGTGGCACAGCTGGTGAAATAGTGAGGCCACATCCAATGCTCAGATGCTCAGAGCCCCTCAGTAGGTGGGACACACACCAACAGCATGTTCTCCTTGGCGTCCACCTCTGAGGGCATCCACCCTGAACTTTGTCCGAGCAGGGTGGAGCCAGCCCACTCACAGTCGGGCACACTCACCCCAGTGAACACAAGCCCACCTGGGCAATAAGGGCAGGCAGGGCCGTCGCGTCCCACTGGGCGTCCACCCGTACATCGTCACAGCCCGCCTGACCCCCCACTGGGGCAGGGACCGTGCGTCAGCCCTCGTCCCAGACGAGGAAGGGCAGGCAGTGGTCGGGGACCAAGAGGGCGGGTCCCACAGGGCTCTGTCCCCTGCCCTCCGCCCCTTCCTGGACAGCACCTTTGTCATCCCGTGCTCTCTGTGAGGCACGTTCTTAGGGGCTGGCCCGAGGCCCTCACGCTTTGGCTTGAGCCCGAGCTAGTGATTTCCGCTGTGGTTCGCCATTCGGGTTGCAAGGCCCTGCCATCTAGCGTCCCTACACTTGCCCCCAGGGCCAGTCCCCATGGCCCTCACCCCCTCCTGCTCCGGGACCCTGGCAGCCCCCCTCTGGGAGGGCTCCCGCGGAGGTTGGGAGGGGCAGGCACGTTGCTCAGAGACACGCCCGTTCTGGCACAAAGAGTCCCCGGAAAGGGGCATTTCTACGTGGAGGGGTTTCAGCCAGAGGTTCAGCCAGCAGAGGACTCTGCGCGTAAAGCTATCAGCCGAGAGAAACCCTAAATGCTCAGCACAGAGGGAGCGCAAGGTTTGATTTATTTCTGTTTAGGGAGAGGGGACGGGAGGGAGAAGGAGAGGGAGAGAGACATCCATGGGCGGTTGCCTATCACCTGTCACCTATTCTATCTGAGCCGGCTGCAGGACGTGGTCGAAGGCACAGGTCCCAGGGATGCTTTCCGAAGGTGTCACACCTCAGCGGGCGGCCGCGTCCCCGTACGACAGTCCACTCTTGGCCACGTCCACTGCCCTTTTCCTCATGAGTTGAAATGACAGGGACATCTCTCTCCCCCACCCACACATGACTTCTCCGCCCACTCCCATTTCCCCACTTCCGCCGGCGAGGGCTCCCCACGGGAACTCGGCGTCCGTCCCGGAAAGGTGACGCGGCTGGGGTGTCTGTTCGGCTTTGCTGAAAGTCGTGGGCCTGGGGTGTGGAGGAAAGAGCCCCGCCACGTTCGGGAAGGACATGAGCGCAGGGTGGGGCTCCGTCGCTGTCGAGGCAGAGGGACAGGTATGGTAGCTAACAGGTCAATATGCAGATGAAAAATAGAAAGATGGTACATATATAGACAATACACACATACACTCACCGTGGTCTCAGAGGAATTCCAGAGCTTTTAACCTAAAGCACAAAGGGTGTGAGGCTGGTTTGCACACAGCGTCATCACCTCTTGCTGGTGAGATGTTTTCCATCCGTGTAGCTTCCCCGTGCTGGTTTCCGGCCTCCCAACGCAGTCCCTCCCGGACAGGAGCACAGAGCATCTTGCCCCTTAGTGACAGGCACTGAGGTCACACCGGGAGGCGCGGGCTGGCTGTGCTGGCCCTCGGGGCTCTGAAAGGAAAACCATGGGGTCTCAGACGTCCGTCTGCGTAGAGACCTGTGGGACGGTCACCAGGGCGCAAACTCTGGTCACCTGCTGTGTTTCAGAAAATATGCTACCAGAGCGTCTCTTTGTGGTGGCGATAGGGTCTTGTGTGTGTGTGTAGGGGGTCCTTGTGATCCCTGCAAAAGCCTCAGTTTTTGTTACAATGGGGACAGTCCCACATACGTGGGGGCCTTGGCTGGGGAGACGGGAGGAAAAGGCGGAAGGCGCGTGATTTCATGAGCAGGAGGGCTACGGCGCCCGCATGCGTGGAGCCCGACTCCTGGCGTGAAACCCCGGGCGGCTCAGCGGCCTGCTTGTGGCTCACCGCCCTGCAAACAGATTGTTCGGAGGGACCCCGGCGCTGGGCAGGCAGGAGGACACAGGCTTCCTCTGTCCTGTCCTTGAGACGCGGCGGTTTGTTTTCCCTCGCCGACGCCCTGCGGCCCCTCCTGTTCCACGGCTCCCGGCCCCGGCCCGGGTAAGAACCTCCGAGGATGTTTAATCGTTTAATTCCAATTCCGCCCGTCAGGGCACAGTTCCAAACACAGGTGACAGGCTAAATACACACTCATCACCTCATTCCACGGAAGCCTAGCCCATCCGCCGGGGTCAAATGCTCGTGGACGGGCCCGCCGCCGGGTCCCCTGTCTGCAGAGGAGCAGGCCACACACCGCGGGGCCCCCAGTTTGCAGGGGAATGATGTCACCTTCCCTCGGCGCTGGCTTGCCAGCACCCAGGCCCGAGAGCCTCCTTGTGAGTTGACGTAGGCGCATTATTTTGGGTGCCCAGCTGCTGGGCCCACGGTGGGTCTTGGTTGGAGCCAGGGAGCTGAGTTCAGGTGGGACTCCTGCTCCTTCCTGGTGGCTCTCGGAGGAGATGGGGGGGGGCACTGCGGACTGCCAGACAGGGGTGCCGCTTTCCTCCGGGATGTGCGGGAGCTCCGAGGCCGCCCCAGCTCCGGCTGCGACAAATGGCGTGTGGCCAGCTTGCAGGCACAGCCGAGCCGTGGGCTCCCAGCTTGGCCGTCCTCACCGTCCACACCCGCCCGGCAGGGACGTGAGCGCCGGGTTACCCTGCTGCTCAGAGAATGAGGAGAATCCCACGTTTGGAGCGTGCCCAAGGGGAAGGGGACACAGGGGCCCGACGCCGCGGAAGGTACGTGGCGCGCGGCCGGCCACGGCTCCCTGGGAGCGGGCGCCGTTTCGTGGCTGTGCCCAGAGAGAGAGCTCACATTACAGTCTTATTTGGGATTTAAGGCTCAGTTAAATATGCCCCTCAAAAAACTTTTCCCCCTGTTTTGATACGCGACTTTGGTTACCAGGGTGTTAATAAGCCCCGGGACGGGGCCGCGCAGGGAGGAAGCTGTTGGAGTGTCAATTATGTGGGCCTGTATTTCTGTGCTCATTAGTATGCTTGGATGTCGCTAATTTACATCTAAATGTACCCACTAATTTTGATCCGGTCGTGTCAAAAGTGATAGCTGCTGTGTGGGAAGAGATGACAGGCCCAGCAGCAGGAATTGCCAGAGTGAGCATCCCTCAGGGCGATGATTTAATGCCGGAGTCAGCCGGGCTGTCAGCCTCCGAAGCCAAATTATGACACATTATGCCCGCGATGGACCCACACGTACGCGCCGCGGGGGGGCCGCCCCTGCGCCCCGGAGTCCCCCACCCCCCGCCACGCGGTGCCCAGCACCTCCCGCTCCCCTGGGGCCAAGCCACCCTGCACCCCGCACGCTGGCTGCCTGAGAGACGCTCGTCACCGGGCGGCGGGGACGGCGCGGCACAAGGCTGGGGGGCGCCCATGGGGTGGTCCACGCCCCGCCGAGAAGGCCATCTCCATTGCATTTCCCTAGAAACTTGGGGTCAGCCGTGTGCAGGAAGGGCAGCTCGATGCCTCTCCTGTGTGCGTGCGCGTATAAATCTGAGTGTGCGACTGAGCTGTGGACATGTGTTTGTGCATCTGTGTGTGTGTGTGGGCATGTCCATATGTGAGTGCGCACACACATGTGTTGGCATCCATGTGGCACACACGCACATGTGTCCATGTTCACACGGGTGCATGCATGTGCTTCCACACATGCACACGAGCACATGCATGTATGTGTCCGTATCTGTGTGCCCACACATGCATATCTGTGTGTGCCTGTGCTTACGTGGGTGCATGTATGTGGTCTATATGACTGCATGTCCCCCGGTGCCTGTGCGTGTCGGCTGCCCTCCCCTTTCCTGCAGGACTCCGAGCTCCCCCTGGGATGTGGCTGACACTTGCCGCACAGCTCGGCCGGGCTCAACAACCTCTCCCCGGTTCCCTCTGAGCTGTGGGGGATTTATCTGTCAAGACTCAGCGTGCGTGTGGCAGGAGCTGTTTATTTTCGCACGTCGCTCTCACCTCCTTTCGGGGAGGAGGGGGTGATTTACGGGACGTACTCGAGGAGCTTTAGAGCAGGGGCGGGAGTCTCCCGTCTTGGGGACCGCAGGTTCTGGGTCCCTCCGTGCTCCTCGGTGGGGTGACCCACCCGTCCCTCCTCGCTTCCGATTAGGGACCAGAGGCCGGGGCACAGCCTTCCCTCAGTGAAGGAGCCTCAGAAGCAGAGGCTTCTCCTTTTGGAGACCTCGGTTGTCATCGGCCACAATCACGATTTCATTGCATTTCTGTGCAGTTCCGTCTCAGAACCCCTCCCCGTCCATGCTGCCCGGTGCTCTGGAAGCAGGTCAGAGAGGTAATGAGACACAATAGCAAAGGTGACGTGGGAGAGACACGTCTTGGGGGGGGGTGTAGACAGGGTGATGTGATATGCGCAATAACGTCGGAGACCAGAACCCAGAATTTCCAGGGACAGCTGTCAGGCTGGAAGGGTGAATGAACCCCGTCTGTCCATCGCGGGGAGAGGAAGCAAGGACGGGCCTGCTCCAGGTCACACCCCCCCACAGAGTCCTGGGGTGAGGGACAGTCTCCGACCCAGGGACCGCGAATGCCACCCTGCTCCAGGGCGGGAGGTGTCGACCTGCAGAGCACGCACCGCACCCCCCAGGGAAAACACCTTCAGCGAACACGGCGATTTGCAGGGAAGACTGCTTTGTTCATTGACTTTGTTCATTAGATTCCACATATAAGGGAAATCACGAGGTGTCTGTCTTTCCATGTCTGAATTATTTCCCTCTGCACAACACCCTCGAGGCCCATAGGTGCTGTTACAAATGGTAAGATTCTATTCTTTTTCATGGCCGAGTAATATTCCACGGTGGGGATATACCGCAGCTTTGTAATCCGTTTGCCCCAGGGGCTGCTTCCGTATCTTGGCCGTTGTATAAGTAACTCTGCAATGAGCATAAAGGTGCATATATTCTTTCAAATGAGCGTTTTGGGTTTGTTTGGATAAATACCCAAAAGCAGAAGCGCTGCTCATCACGTAATTGCATTTAAAAATTTTTTTAGGGACCTCCATGCTGTAGCCTGGGGCTTTAAAATCCCGCACAGGGAATATCTTCAATAACATTGTAACAGCTGGGGCGGCTGCCTGGCGGGCGCCGGAAATAAATATCGGGGATCACGTTGTAAGTCATATGACTGTGAGCCTGAAACAGGTACAAATCCATGGAGCATGTCTACTGTACTTGAGAAACACAGAAAATTTGCACAACGAAATCTGCCGTTGTGGAGGGAGGATTGAATGTGGGCCAGCGAAAATAGTGGGGAAACAGTGAAAATGCCTGTTAGACTTGGGCGTTTTGGGTTTTTTTTTTGTTGTTGTTCTTCTGACCATTTTAATAACCGTTGCCAGGGTAGTGACTTTCACGTGAAAATGCTGGCGTGACGATATTTCCAAGGTGTGAGGGTCACGTTGGAACGTGTCGGTGCCACGTGAGGAGCTGGCTGATTCATTGATGCACATGGTGCAGAATCCGGCAAGATGTTTCTCGTCCTTTCTGCCCGGTGATGCGCGGGTTTGGGACACGCAGCAACTCAGGAGGAGAACAGACTCTCAACGTCATCCCCCCACACTGAAGCCAGACTTTGTTTTCTTTTTTCTTTTTAGGTTTCATTTATGTATTTATTTTTAGAGAGAGGGGAAGGGAGGGAGAAAGAGAGGGAGAGAAACATCCATGTGTGGTTGCCTCTTGAGCGCCCCCTACTGGGGACCAGGTATGTGCCCTGACTGGGAACTGAAGCGGCGACCCTTTGGTTCTCAGCCCGTGCTCAATCCACTGAGCCCCACCAGCCAGGGCTGAAGCCAGAATTTGTGCTGCGGCCCCAGACTACGTCCACACGCCATGTGTCCTGGGCCAGACTGTGTTGCTTCTGTGAGGCTGGCATCTCTGTCTCCAAATCCGGTGGCTGGGATACGACAAGTCCCAGGATGTCTTGCACTGGCGTTTTTGACTCCACGGGGACGATTGTGATGCAGGGTTACAGGTGGGGGCCACACACGTGCAGGACGCCTGAGAAAGACGGGCCAACTCCGTATCCCCAGGACCAATCCTGTGCTTCTTACGGACCTTTTCCCTGAGACCGAACCCGACGTCCTCGGTCTGCCCTTCGGGGATGCTCGCTGGTGCTGCCAGCCGCCTCTGCAGGGGGGACCGCGGTTTCAACAGTGCCTCCCACAGCCCAGGGCGGGAGGGGACCCACAACCGTCACCTGCTTCGGTACGGCCCCCCGAGCGTGGGCTGCGAGCCATCCCACGTGGTTTCAAAGCGCTTTACTGAGATAGAATTCCCACGCCATCCTGTTCTCCTGTGTAAAATGTACAGGTGACGGGCTCGGGGATATTCGCAGAAGGAAACAGGGCCCCTGTGGTTGACATCCCGGCCCCCCACCCCCACCCCCACCCGGGCACCCACTTCCTGTCTTTAGGGGAGTGGCCTGTTCAGCATGTTTTATGTGCAAGGCGGGTTCCCACGTTTAATGCTGGAGACGGATGAAGAGGACAATGTTTTATGGCACAGGGCCAGGGAGTGACATTCAAATTCCAGGGAACACATTTGCGGAGGCACAGCCACACCTGTCTGAGACCCCGAGGTGTCCCCACTACAACCTGAAGTGTGACCCCGAAAGCCCTACATTGGAGCCCTGGTCCCCTGTGGAGACATTTGGAGTCACTACGATTCGGTCGTGTCCTGAGGATGCGTCCTGGGTTGGACACCGTCTGTCTTATGACAAGAGACAGCTGAGCTGTCTGTCCCCAGCTGAGCGCTCGGGGTCCTGCGGCACATACGAGGTCCCTGCCGGCGTCCCAGCCCTGTCCCTGCCCACGCAAGACACACGGTGAGTCTGAGGGACGTTGGTCACTCACAGCAGAAGCACGCCCACGTCGATGGCGATGATAACGCGGTGTTGATAACTCCAGCGAAGCGACAGCTGTGGCAGTAGCAACCACCACGGTGCGACCCCCGGCCGGCGTCCCCCTCCCGCAGACCCAGGGCCCCGGGCCGGCTGTGTGTCACGTTCTGCGGATAAAGACGCCCCTTCACCGTCCCGGACGAGCCGCCTGGTTTAATAAGGAGCAGCTGCGGGCGGACCGCAATGTTATGAAATATGACAAGTCCGCTGTCTGGGACCCGTTCTGTTTATTCATCTTCCACGCGGCCCGCTCCTCCCCTGCGTGAAGTGCTGCTCCGGAGCCAGCAGCCGAGGGCGGGCCGTGCTTCTGTGTATCTGCCCGTCAATCCGAATCAGGGCGGGCACAGTCCCGGGGGGCGGTGGGGGGGGGGCGGTTCTGCCCGCCGCGTGTCACGGCGTGAGCTGCGACTTTTCGCTGGTGACTACAGTCAAAACGTTCAAATCTAAACCGGGCTGGCTTTTGAGAAGTGTTTGCCACTCAGAACAAAGCTCTCGTTGTCCTGGAACATTGGGGGTCAAGCCTTGGGTGACGGTGGAGGGCACTCTGCAGGTTCTGATCCCCGCTTCCATGTGGGATGGATTCGGAAGGCTCTACTGGACACAATAGGGCCCATTGTGGCAACACGGGGGGGTGGTGACACTGGGGGATGGCGGGCGGCTGCTGTCCAGGGGTCCTGGGATCAGGTGGCAGCATCCCAGAGCCCAGCAGGTGAGCTTCGGGGGAAGGAAAAGAAAGCCCTACCTTTCCCAATAGGTGCCGGGGGCAGTCTCGCCACCAGAAAATGCTCGGTGTAAAGTCCCTGATTTTTTTTTTTAAATATATTTATTGATTATGAAAGTCCCTGATTTTTGAAAGCAGATTAATGCGGGGTGACTTATTCCCATCGTACGTAGAGAAAATGCAACATCCTTCGAAGCAGCAACATGCTTGGCAAACTCTTCCTCTTTTAACATTTACGTTCTCGTTATTTAAAGGCCAGTTTCCATGGACCTAAATGTACTGGACAGAGTAAGGCAGGCTGGGAATAATCATCATCATTATCATCATCATCATCATCATCATCATAAGAGGTGTGGAAATTAGGGCGAAGGAAACCCCAGGGCAGGAAGGATGAGATGAAGCCAGAGCTGGGCTGGGCTCTCCGGGGGCAGAAGCCAAGGTTGGGGGGTTCAGGGTGCAGAGTGTGACTAGGGATCCGCCCGTTCAGGGGTGCTGGGAGCCAGCTTGAGCAGGGAGGCAGGCCGTGTGGGCGTGGGACCAGCTGGTGGGGGGCTGTGGGGGGTCCCCGTGTGCGTGGCCCCACGTTGGGGTGATGGAGCCCCAACGTCTGGCCCTGCCTGGAGCAGAACCTGGAATGGTGTGAGTTCTGGCCGGCTGCCGCCTGCAGCAGAGACCGACCCTGTGGGACCAGGGAGCTGGGTGATGCTTCAGAGCCCCGTCCCCGCAGCTGGGCAGTGAGGCGTGCCGGCAGGGGTGTGAGGCCGGCACCACACACGGAACGTGGGCCCCCGAGGGCTTTGCAGCCACCGTCTGGGCAGCCCTGGGTTCGTGCCGCACTTCCTGGTCTCGGCCTCCCTCCGCCTGGGACGGTGAGCATGCTGGGGACACAGGTGGGACCTGTCTTCTCCATGACGGCGTCCCCCGTGCGCCGCATGCCTGCTGCACAGTCCGCACCTGTTCTCAGAACTGTACCTTTCACCTTGTCTAAGCGATGTGGTAACAGCGACAAGTCTGTATTCGGGCGTCTGACGGAGACACCGCGTTGGCCGAAAGGTGTGATTAGTCTTTCCCATAAAACAGAAGACGCATGTTTCGGTGTCACCAATAACTTTATTGATCTGGATATTTTGAGTACGTCGGCTGTCTCCCACATGGTAGAGTGTTGAGTGTTCTCAGTGAATGTCTCGATCAGATCGCTATCAACGTCAACTGGTCTACCCGGCCGTGGAGCATCGTCCAGCGAGGAATGTCCAGCTCGAAACTTGGCAAACCACCTTTGACACATTCAATCAGTCACGGCACCTTCTCCGTGCCCTGCACAAATATACATGTTTTGCATTTCAATTGCATTTTTATCTTTCTGGAAAGAATAAAGCGTAATATCCCCAACACGATGTGTATTTTCTTCCATCTTCAATATTAAAATGGCTGCACAAAAATTCACCAATTTTCATGGGTTTTTTTGAAATGCATGCTGCTATCTCAGCGGTCACAATACAATCTAACAAAATCATTTCAAATGAACTTAAAACACAGCTAAGCCCCACTAGAGCCACGTTAGGGAAAAAAGCAAACGCACTTTTTGGCCAGCCCAGGAGAAGGAGATTCAGCTGGGAGAGACCGGCCGTGACTAACGGCACTTCCGTGTGGGCACATTTTCCTCACAGGTAAGCATTTCTGCCGGGGGTGCCCCGGGGACCCTGGCTTCCGGGTTTCTGTCTGTCTTCGGATGGCTGGCTTCCTTCTGCCTTCACCCGCTTGCCGTGTGGCCTTGGAGTGGCTTTCGAAGGTCCCGGTCCCGAGATACTGCCCTCCACTTTTACAATTCCCTGTGCTGCTAATTTGTGCCTTTTCTTTCTCTTTTTTTTTATTTGTCTTGCCCACAGTGTATCCATTTTATTAGCGTTTTCATAAAACCAGCTTTTAGTGCTATGGATTATACTCTTTGCTTGTTTTCTGTTTCATTAGTTGCTGCTCCTCGCACGCTTGTTCTTGGGATCGAGTTTGTTTTCCTATTTTTCTGAATTATGACGGCAGGTTACCAGATCATCGGCTTCCAGTTTTTTCCTTCCTACAGTATACATTTCAGCTGGAAACTACACATAGGGCTGTGCTATGTTATCGCAACTATTGTATTCAAGCTATTTTCTCATTGATCACCGTACCTGCTTTTGATTCTTGGATTCTTTAGATGGGTGTTGCTTAGCTTCCAAACATTTGGGGAGGGGTCTACACATCATTTAAAAAAATTGGTTTCTAGCTTAATTTCCCTGACTGTCCTCTGTGGTGTGAGTACTTGGGTGCCTTATCACGCAGAATATGATCGACTTTTGGAGAAGGACCCCGGGGGGGACGAGGCGTGGCCACACTCTCCGCAATCTGTACTGCTCTCCGTCCCGTTCAGATGCGGGCGTCCACGCTGAACTCACATCTGCCCTTTCTCCGAGTTAGCGACGGAGGCCAGTTAGAACCTCCCACGAGTGTGGCTGACTCACCTGCTTCTGTTGATTTTTGCTGTATCTCTTTGGGAGATTTGTCATTCTGAGCCCAGAAGTTAAAATCTTTGTTCGTTGGCCCTGCCGCGCGGAGGTGATTTGTGTGTGGACGAGCTGCGTTCGGCATCCAGCATCCCCCTGCTGATAAACGGGTGGGTGGGTGTCTCACCTTCCTGTCACGGACACTCAGCCTCTCACGAAACCCTTCTTGGCTGCTGCCGTCACCTGCTCCAGAGCCATCCATGGCTCCCTATGACCCCGGTGTGAAGTCACAGGCCCTCCCTGCCACAGCTGCCTCAGCAGAGGCTCAGGCCATGCCGGTCAGCTCTACCCCCCTCAAAGCTGCCCGCCCTGACCCGCGGCTGTGTCACGACCCCTCTGTGGGCTCCGTGAAATGTGGATTTCTCCCTGCACAATTCAGAGAATAAAACAGGGACACGTATTCACATCACAATGGGTCCGAACCCTCGGTGACGACTCGGGTCCTCGGTGATGCATTAACCTGCTGACATCGGTCTCCGCCTGCCTTGGCTGAGCACAGGAAGGAGCCGGGTGTGGCCCGGAGCCCCGCGTCCCATAGAGACTTTCTCGTAAGGCACGAAAGCTCGCTGTCATAATCGGCCGTGTTCACCCAGGGTTCAGAGCCAGTGGGCGCCGCTCCAGTCAGTCACGATGGTGGGCCAGCCCTGACGTACAGAAATCGGAAGGAAAGCCCAGTCCTTCTTCCTGCTCTTTCCTTCCCGCTGCAGCCGGACCTCGGCCTGGGCTGCGAGCGACAGACACTTGGTGTCCGCAAGGAGCCCAGCTTGGGAGGGGCCGGGACCTCCGGTTCAGAGGACACACGGAGAACGGCCAGTTTCGATGGCACAGGGGTCGGCGCGGCAGAAGGAGACACAAAGGTGACTGAAGCTGTTCTTGCCGTGGCTGACAGCATTGCTGGAAACTTCGGGGGTTTGGAACACAAACGTGTACAGACTAGCGTTCTGAGTGCGAATCAGCATTTTTAAAGAGTTTGAAAGGACTTAAGGAAAGTAGAAATGCTTAGGTGGGAGCATTTCCATGAAGGCCACCGGAGCAAAGCCCCATGGCCGCCACAACAGACACTTCTTCCTCCCCGCCCTGCAGGATGGAGGCTGAGACCCAGGGGCAGGCAGGGCTGGCTCCCCCTGAGGCCTCTCTCCTGGGCGTGCGGACGGCCATCTACCCCCCTGTGTCCTCACACAGGCGTCCCTCTGGGTGTGTCTGCGTCCCCATCTCCTCTTCTTATAAGGACCCCAGTCCTGTGGGATCAGGGCCCCCATAGGGCCCCCATGTTACCTTACTCACCTGTTTAAAGGGGCATCTCCAAAGGCAGCCCCATCCTGAGGTCCTGGGAATTAGTCCCTCACCATGTGGATTTTGGATTTTGGGGGGAACCCGTCAGCGTGGGGTTACCGCGGGCAGACTGAGCCACGGTACCTGGAGCCTGGGGCTGAAGAAGCAGCATTTGGGGGCAGGGAAGGGTGTGCGGGGAGGCACTAGCCCCAGAGGGCGGGGGTCTCGGCACCCTCCTTCCCGGGGCTGCCGCCGGCCCAGGGGTGGTGTCGCCCCCCGAAGATGCGGGAATGCGCTGTAATTGCGAGCCCTTTCGTCTGGGAGGGCTGCCATTCCGTCTCCATCAAAATTAGCTAAAACCCGAGAGCTTGATTTATGCCATTTGCAAACGGTCGCGCTAAAGGGACGTAATTTCTCCTGAAAATGCCCCGTGCCGGCGAAACAGGAAGCCAATTAGGGGCCCGAGGATGATATATGGGCATTTTAACCAGCAGTTTACTTAATATCCCCATTAAACAAGACTCTTTGCATTAATCATTTCATTCTCCTCCAGTCTATAAGGCTCTTTAATTGCTGCTTAAATGAGGCCTGTGTTTCAGTCCAAATTCAATCTTGGGTCGGGAGACAGAGATCTTATCCAGGGCTCAGCTGCCAGGAACTGTCAGATACGATCAAGTAACTTCTCACCCCTTCTCACGGGCTCGTTGCAGGTCCGCGAGATTGACGGGCACCCGGGCGCGCGGGGTGTGCCTGCGCCCGGCGCGTGTGCGCGGTGGGGAGCGGGCGCGCCGCTGCGCTCACGGGAGGTCGGCGACCCCGGGCCGCAACTGTCTCCTCTGCTCATCGTACTCGTTAGGGCCGCGGATCGTGCGTGTTCCTTTCGTGACCAGTATGCGTGTAGTTATTCAAACCTCAAATTCCAGAGGGCTCTCGGGGCCCTGGGACCCGTGGGCGGAGGTCCACGGCTCCAGGGCGCGGCCGTGCTGGGCAGCTCCACCACGCTGACCGTCCATTGCTGGCTGCTGCGTCCCGGGGCACTGCGGGACTAGATTCCTCCGCTACTGTTGCTGCTATACGGGGAGAGTCTTGGGGTCTTCATGCCCCCCCCACACCAGGGCCTGGGTCTGCGTGGAAAGTGAGGCTGTGAGAAAAAAAAATGGGCGGGGGTCTGGAAGCGCCTCGGGGTGGGAGCTAAGCTCCGGGGACACTGGAACGTGGTGGCCTCCTCTGTGGGTGGTCCGGCCCCACTCCCAGCCTCCAGGCCAGAAACACAAGACAAAGGATATTTCCCCGGGCCTCCTACGTCTTCCTCTCGGTGCGATCTGGCAGAAAGAATCCGCCCCCCACCGCCTCCGCCCCAGGCCTTGGGAACCCACCTCCAGGATGCGTGTGTGAAATGCGCGCACGTGTGTTGCCGAGAGCCGGAGCCAGCAGCCTGCGGCAGGGCGGTCTGCTGGGTCAGCGCCCCAAACCTCTGGCCTCCCCCGCTGCCCGGAGTCTGCCTTGGCGGAGGAGGACGCCTGTAGCTCCCAGGCCAGACGCCACTAGGCTGCTGGAGACCATGACCTATGAAAGGGATTCTGGAGGCCCCCCCAAAGAGCTAGGCATAGAATTTCCACAAGACACACTCGTAGGTACGCATAAATATGGACTGAAGAGAACTGGAAAGAGGAACTCACATAAAAACCTGTGTAAGTGTGCTCCTAGCAGTGGGAGGTGGGTGCAACCCAAGTGTCCAGCCACGGATAAACGGGTGCACAGCATGGGCCCCCACACACCGTGGAATAGTACGCAGCCAGGAACAGGAGCGAGGCTGTGACTCAGGCTGCAGCGTGGACGGACCTTGAACATACGATGCTCCGTGAGACACGCCAGACACACACAGTCCCGTGGGGTGGATTCCGTGTGTGTGAGAGACGTCCAGAGCAGGCCAATCTGCAGGGCCACAGAGGGGGTCAGTGGTGGTCAAGGGCTGGAGGAGTGGACGGGGCGACGGCTCCTGGGGCCGAGTCCGTTTTGGGGTGATGAGAATGTGCTGGAACTAGATGTTGCCGATAGTTGTAGCACACTGTGAACCTGCTTGACGCTGCAGCACTGTTCTCTGTAAAATGGTTACGATGTTACATTTCACGTTCCAAAACTCACAGCGAGCGTCCACTCACAACGTTCTCGTTCCCTTCGTTGGAAACACAGTGGTCCCAGGCCGCAGGTGCTGACCGTGTCCTGTGTGCGGGAGGGGGACCCTCCCCGTGCTGTGGAGAGAGAGCCTGGCCCAGCCAGGTGCTCAGCTGCTGGCAGGGGCTCCGACCTGGTGGGGGTTTGCGGATTTTCTGCAGGAAAGCGGCTCTCAGGCTCGGTCGTGAGCCCACGTTCCCCGGTGCGCCTGCGGTAGAGAATCCTCGCTGTCATTCAAAGGAGCATCTCGTGTCAGGGGTGCGCAAAGGGTCCTCGGACTCTGCCCGGCATCTCGGGGCGTCTCCCACACGAACCTCGCAGGTGGGCGAACCGAGCGAGGCTGGGCCGTCCCGTGGTGGCTGTTCTGATGCCTCGGAGGGAACCCTAGACCCACAGCTAGAGGTCACTCAAGGGCATGCAATTCTCTGAGGGGGGTTTGTTCAGTGGGGCTCCTTCAAGGAGAAATTCCACCAGAAACAGTTGCGTCAGCCCGGCCAAGTTTGGAAACATCCAAATGTCGACGCACAGAACGGAAATACAGACATCTCTTCTATCTTTTACGGGAGGAGGAGGCAGTGGTGGGATATAATTAATAGCACTATTAATAATAATTACTAATTGTATATTACAATATAATATTACACAGAATATATGTTACGTTATACCCTTGGCCCTTACACAATGGGGTTCATACTCCGTGTATACAGGAATTTTTAAAAAATAAATACTGTGAATTTATTTTCTCTTCCTTATGATTTTCTTAATAGCACTTTCTGCCTAGCTCACTTTGTGAGTTTTGTGACTACTGTATATAATCCACGTAACATAGAAAGTACATGTGTGTTGATGGCTTCTGTGAATACGAAGGCTTCCTTCGCCCAGAGCCCATGAGGGGTTAACATTTGGGGGGATCACGGTTGTACATGCCTTTTCAACTGCAGGGGTCTCCACAGCCCTCCCCCCTCCACTGTTGAAGGGCCAGCTGTACTGGCGATGATATGAAACACAACATGTGTGTATTGTCGCATTAATAGTCAGCACGCACGTTTCAGAAGTCTTACCACTAACGCCGCCGCCGCGGAGCAGGGAGGTGGTGTCCGCGTATCCTCCTCCGTACTTGGGAGCCCGGCGTGGGGACACCTCCCTCTTTGTTCACCTGTGACATCCCGACCCTGGACTCCAGGGCTGGGGGGACATGGGCGCTCACTCTCCTCTTCCCGGAAACTAGGGCCCAGAGGATATTTTATAAACCTTTGTTGCGGAGTGAATAAAGAAGCTCCTTAAATCGCAACATTGTTATGTACATCATTCGTCATTCTGGACACACTCAGCGGAGCCTGTGGAAACCTATGATTTTTGAAGAGAAAAGAAATAACGCCAAATCCACCTACAACGCGTTTCGATGCTCCCCACCCGGCGCTTTCGGAGAGTTCTCGGGCTCTGTCCGCTTTCAAGGGAAAGAGAGAAGCTGGGGTGGGGGGAAATCAGCGTGAATCACAGAAGAAAGATCCCGGAAAGGCGGACCCAATGCTGTTTTGCGTTCGGTGAAGATGCACGATGAGGAGCACATTTACGCCTGTGTTTCAGCCCTGTCTGCCGCGTCCTTTCCCGATGATGCCGGCCCCGAAACGCGGCGACCAGCGCCGGCCACGCCTTTCCACCGCGCAGGTCTGACTTTGCAAAACGCCAGTGTCTTCAATTTGTGGCACCCCTACGGCCAGACTCCCCGGGATAACCACCTGCAGAAGAAGTATAATGAGAAGCCGTTTTCTTGCCCTTATTTCTTGAAGCCAGTGGCCCCTGCGCTGTATCTCTGCCTTCTGTGTGCACTGCATTGGTTTACCGCGTTTCAACGGCTGGGTGAAGGGTGCTGAGCTGTTCGCCGTGTCCCTGGAGCACCCGTGTTTGCTGGGAGGCTGAGGGATGAAGAATTGCATGGCAGCTGGCTGGATGTCTTCAAGCACCATTGAATCTGCTGATATCAGCCGTGGATTTAACAACAACAACAAAGAGCAAACCAAAACGCAGACAGCCTTCCAATTATACGGTCTGTCTGCTTTTAGATTTATTGTTATTTTATTTCAAGGGGCAATAATCGTGCCAAGGATGAACCTCATTGGCTACGATGCGGCCGTGGCAGAAACCTTCATTATTGTTATTATCATCATTATTATTATTGTTGTTATCCTCATTTCACTCTGCCTAACAGGAAGACAGTCGAGCCGAGCCTCTCTTGGCTCTGTGTGGCTGCTGCTTCCTGCATCTGCTTTCTGCGGCTCTTTCCGAGGAGGATTCGACAGCTTTGTTATCGGTCACCTTCTACATAGTTTTCCCAATTGTATGTTGAATTGTCTCCGTGAATGTTTATTGGAAGCACAGGGTTTTGAGGGCCTTTTTCCTCCAAGCCCCGAGAACTCCTCCAGTGCTAGAACTGTGTCCTAGTTTCTAACCGCCGTGGGGACAGAGTATCTATACCCAGGCGTCAGTCTCGGGCGCTGGCACGGCTGCTGGACCCCTGTGTGGGACGTTTGCTGGGGCCTGTTTCTCGCTTGGTTGACGGTCAAGGGCCATACGCCTTCCGGTGCAACGGTTTTGGGCGTGTCTGCAAATTCTCTTACAAGCTGTTTTGGCCATTCATGCCCTACCTGTGGTGGGTGGGTGGGGGGAAAGCAGATGCAAAAGGAAGATCTTTTCGGCTCTGTTGCAGCCCCCGCGGCGGAGAAGCGTCCTTCACTTCAGGAGGTCGCCGGTGTTGCTCCAGACGAGCCTTGTCTCTGAGACAGTTCCCGGGCCCCTGCAGGCACCGCCCTGGTTTCTAGGTGAAGCTCTCAGAACCTGCGTGTGGTCCTCGCTGTGTCGGAGCCCCGAAGAGGCTGCAAAGGGACAATCAGCCCAGGAAGACGCCCCGGCAGATGTCCCCACCTGCTCACCGTGCGGGAATTTGGTGCCTTAGATGCGAGACGGCAGCCTGTGAGCCAGAAAGGACACACTGCTTTGTGTCCCCCCTTTGCTTTCGGTAGAATTCCCAGCAGGGGCTTCCAGAAGAAAACCCCGGAATGTCCCCATGTCTCCCTGACCTGTGTCTGAGGACAGGCCCCTCCTGTAAGGGGGGCAGCCAGGCACTCGGGGTCTCGGGAGGGACAGAACTCTGCCCTCCAAAGTCACAGTTTCGAGGTGTCCAGGAGTGACGTCTCTGCAGGAGGGGCAGCAGGGGGGGACATGCTGTGTGCACCCACCGATGGCCGGAGGAGGAGCCGGGGGGCCCCTCCAGATGTGGTCAGTGGTCGGCACCCCACATGGACAGTGGCTGGACTCTGCCTTCAATGCACTGTGGATTATCGGTGTGGGAGGGTGTGCTTCCTGCTCGCGGTCTGGGCTGAAGGCTTGGCCTCCGAGACGGGAAATCGACTTCACATTTGCCGTTCCAGGAAGCAAGTGCTCTCACCCACGCGGCCCGTCCCAAAGGCACCACGTAGCTCCGGGTAAGAGGACCCCCCTAAACTGAACAGGAGCTCGAAGCCTTAAGATCTAAGTCTCTTTCTCACGATTGACACCTGTCCCAGGACCCCCCACCCCGTCACAGGTGGGATGGCTCTGCGCCACTGGAAGGGGTCCTGGCATTGGACGGCCCCGCCGTGCTCAGCCGGGGTCACCTGTCCCTCTCAGGCTCCCTAACGTGACTATACCTGCAAAGTCCTGTGTGTCAAGCAAGGTCACAGAGAGAGTTTGGAAACGAGCATGTTCACACATTTAGGGGACCAACCTGTCCCTGAAGGACAGAGAGCCGCGTGCCCCGACAAGGTGGCATGTCCACCGCACAGCTGGTTCTCTGCGGTCCCTGCACCGTCGGACACAGGTGGAACTTGGAAGCCCCTTCCCCTGCGGCTGCGTGACTGTGCTTCGCCCGCCTCTGGGCGCCTCTCTGCCACGTAACATAGATGTTGTACGTGCCACAGTTCCTGCATCATTCAAAACACACCGCTCCGTTTATCCAAAAAAGAAAAATCCCACCACACTCAAAAATAGATTCGATTACCTTCTTTCGCAAATGCAGCAACGCCCTGCCTTGGACAGCTGGATAGATGGGTTTCATGAGGCGGCCGCGGCCGGGCCCCGACGGGTCAGCGTTCCTCTTTTATGAGGTTGTGGGGTCTGCGGGGAGTTGGGAGTTCCTTCTCCTCATTTCCGACATCGATTCTCGCATTAGAGAGCTACATTGAATAATTAATACACTTCCTGTGGCGGATGGCTGGCGCGCCCCGGGTATTAGGTTATCAATCACGACCCAGTTGTTCACGTGTAATCATATTGAAAACGTGTCAGAGGCTGTTTATCCACAGATGATGGGGGGAGCGTGTGTGTGTGTGCGTGTGTGTGTGTGTGTGCAGCCGGGGCCCGGCCGTGCGTCCCACACTTGTCTCCGGGCGCCTGGCGGTGGTGGACCAGCTCCGGCACGGCCGCCTCCTTCCAGCCCGAAGATTGCATGGGTTTCTTCACCTACAAGCAACCGCTTAGCAAAATGTAATGAACTTCTGAGGGGATGGCGCTGACAAAGTGGCCTTTGCTTCTCCGCCGAAGGGGATGGCGTTCTCCCTAACCGGGAAGGCGCCCTGGCCGTCCAGGTGCCGAGAGAGCGGTGTCAGGGTTTGCTTGCGGTGAGCTCGACAGAATGGCTCATGCTCAGCTTGCTTGCTGCCGCCTGGTGCTTGAATGTGGTAGCGCAGAGCCGGCTGGCCGCCAGTTCCTGGCCGGTCCTTCCCACCGGAGCACCGGGGGTGAGTCGGATGATGTTCTTGTCTTTCTGTCCGCGTGTCGTCTCGGGGGTCTGATCCCTGCGGATAAAAGTGAGTGTAGAGTCGGGGTACCCTTCCCACATGCGGACAGAGAGAGAGAGAGAGAGAGAGAGAGAGAGAGGTGTTAACTCTGTAACACAGGGAGATTCGCCTGGTTCTGAGGACTCCTACCCCCTCCTGGGGCCCCCACCCTCACGACCTCAGCTAACCCCAGTCACCCCCACTCCACCAGGGTCAGCATGTCTGCATGTGAATGGGGGGGACCGCAAACATCCAATCTATGATACGTTGCAGTTGCACGTGAAAGGAAGCGTAACAGCCAGGCAGGTGTGCAAGGGGCGTGGCATGCAGGTGGAGGTGTGGCGAGGCCAGGTGGCCGCCCGGTGGCGGCTGCGAGGCAGGTTCATGGGCAAGTGGCTTCCTGGGGCAGCCTTAAAAATCCCCGTGTGGATGGGTAATCGCCAAACGGCCAGACCCAAAGTGGCCACAGCACCCAGCAATTCGCTCCTACGTTCAGCCACAGACGGATGAAAAATGGGGACTCAAGCACAGGGGCCTGAGCCCCCCGGCTACAGAGGGGTGGGGGGCAGCCCCGGCTGGACACGGTGACTGTGGGTACCTCTTGTTTAATGGGAGGAGGGGGCAGGCCGTCCCTCTAAGCTCCCTGATCTCTTTCTCCCTGCGGGTTTTCTCCTGGGCCGAACCCACAGAGAGACTCCAGCGAGAAGCATAGCTATGCAGATCCCACCAGGAATCCCGTGTGCAGTGGGAAGGAATGAACTGGAATCAGGTAAGCAGAACGGGAGCCAGCCCCACGGTGGAGCATGAGGCAGCCGTGAGCAGGGGCGAGGCCCGACCCGGGATGCAGCGTGGACGAACCGTGCACACGGAGGCTGAGTCGGGAACGTCCGTCGCCGTGGCCCCGGGCCCCCAGCTCTTCCTGGGATGTTGGTTGGCTTGACGACAAGATGCTCCACTCAGCAAGAGCATTGCAGCCCGGTCTCCCGGAAGCTTCCGCTTTTCCTGCTCAGAGGCCAAGGTCGCCGATGCTGGATCTGTGTTCCTGGACTCTGGGGTCTTCTGGGGTGTTGCCCTCCCAGCCTGTCCTGTCCGCATGTGCGAGACACAGGACTGAAGACCCTCGTGCGTGTCCCCAGATGGCTGGTTCTGGAAGGACCCCTGATCCAGCTCTGCTTCATCCACGTGGCTGCGGGGACCACCGCGCCCCCCCGGAGCTCGGTGGCTTCTGTCCACTCAATGGGCCCCATTTTCCTCATTTGTTTGCGCCTGGTGACTGTTCCCTGATACACTGATGGTCCAACTTTGCTCACGATGGGCCCTTCCAAAGCCTCTGTAGCGCTTTGCCGTGAAGCAGCAGCCGATCCGAATCCGTTCTCCACCCGCAGCCCATGCGGTCCTCCCGGGGCCTTCTCCTCCCCTGGCTACGGGGGAACAGGACGCACGGGGCCATCTGTTATTCACGGGGCATTTCTGCTTCCTGGGCCTTAAACCCCCCTCACTAGGGGGCATCTCAGACCGCCGGTGCAATTAGAGTGGCCGTGGGAAGCAGAAGAAACAGGGGCAGCAGCGGACAGGAAACCAGTGCACACCCACGCACACCCATGCACGCAGGAACTCACACACACGCCGCCCACCACCGACGTGGGACACAGGCTGCGGGTCCCGTCCCCGCCCACGAGGTCACCGGTGCCAATGACGTCCCATTAGCTGTGTCATCGTCCACCACCCCAGCCCCGGCGACCGCGCACCCGGCTCCTGCAGTGGCTTCGTCGTCCCGAGCAGCCTGTCAGTGGCGTCATTCTCAGGGACGCTGGGTTGCAGGGCTCAGCCGGTGACCCCTGACCTGCCTGGCAGGCAGAATCCGGGGCAGGGGGCGGGGGGGGACAATCAGCCAGACCCGCTCGGGGGAGGATGATCATGCTTAACAGGCTCTGTCATGTCGGGCAGGGCGGGCGGGGGGAGGAGGAGAGCGCCCGGCGCCTCCGGAATAATGACCGATTAGCATTCCGCACAGACCGTGTGGGGGAGGACAGGGCCCTTCGCTAGGGCCGCCCTGTGGGTCATTTCTTGGCTCAGAGGAGGAAACAAACAAAGAAGGGAGAAGCACCCGAGGACCCCGGGGGAAGCTGGGGTGCTGCGGCACAGGGCCGGGAGGTGCCCCCACCTGCCCTCCCGCTGGCCGGCCGGGGACTGACCGGTGACTGTCACAGGTGAACTGAATGAGGTGGGAAAGTCAGCATTACTGTCAGACAGGTGGAGAACGTCCCCCGAGGCACAATTCATTTCGCCGCAGCCGGAGCGGGGAGCCCGAACGGGCTTTGTGAGCCCACCCGAAGGGCTTGCAGCTCACCGGGAGGCTTAAACGCAGGGTTTGATTCGCCCATCACTGTGAATGTAGCCTGCGATCGTACTTCATTTCCACCTGCCGGAGAGCCCGGGACGCGGCCCTGTGGCTGGAGTGGCCGGGGTGGGGGTGCCGGGGCCCCACACGCCCCAGCGATGACGGTCTCCTGTGCTTCGCTATCGTGGAAAATTAGCTTTGACTCCACAGAGGGAGGGAGGGCGGGGGTGGGTCACTTCAGCAGGAAGGGGGGGACAGGAGACTATTTCAGGTGAGCCTCCTGGAGGGTGGAGACAGGGCCCACAGGGTGCGTGAGGGGCCCTGGGCCCTGCAGGGACAGACAGGATCCAATCTTGTGGCCTGCCTGCCCTTTGGGAATGAGGTATTGTGCACTCCAGGTTGACGGCTCATACTGGGCAGAAGGAGCAGCTGGGGCCAGAGTGCCGGCCAGCATGTGCGGCTCAGACCTGGGTTCAGGGCGGTGGGAGGCCAGGACGGACGTTCCAGCCGCATGTTTCTGCTCCATCGTCCGGGGCAGCTGCCCAGCCCGGCGTGGACTTCAAGCTCCTGGCATGGCCGCCGTGCCTGCTCAGCCCTGGGCGGTGCCGCCACGCACACTCACCCAGGGCCTGCGTGCGTTGTACAAGGAAGGCGTGCCGGGCACGCGGCTTCCAGCTTTCCTGATGGTTTGGGTGGTCCCCCTGTCGAATGTCTGTGGGGCGGAGGTGGGCAGCCAGGGCTCAGCCAGGGGTCTGGGGCTCTCCCAGGAGCTGCTGACCTGCGGGGGCCCCACACACCCCTTTTCTGTTCCCATGGGTGCCTTCTCTCAGCTTCTCCTTCCAACATGGGGCAAACCTCAAAAATGTGGGAGAGGCCAGACTCACACGGTCCCGTGGGGTGGATTCCGTGTGTGTGAAACGTCCAGAGCAGGCCAATCCGCAGGGACAGAGAGGGGCTCAGGGATGGTCAGGGGCTGGGGGAGGGGAAGGGCTGACTGTTCATCGGGACAGGTTTCCTTGGGGGTGAGGAGCATGTTCTGGAAGCAGACAGAAATGGTGGTTGCACAGCATAATGAAGGTGGGAAACGCCGTGAATTGTGCACGTTCCAGAGTGACTTGTACATTACGTGCATTTCAACGCCCCCTAAAAACCACAGATAACGAGCCTCCTGTGTTCAAGGTCCGTCCACGCTGCGGCCCGAGTCAGAGCCTCGCTCCTGTTCATGGCTGCATACTATTCCACAGTGTGGGAGGGGCCCATTCTGTGCGTCTGTTTATCCATCAAACGCGTTTGCTTGTCCGCTCTCAGCTGTGCCTTCTCTGTGGCCCCCTCTGACCTGCCTTTCCTGTCCCTCTGTGCGACTCTTTGTTATTTTAAATCTGAACCCGCAGGGGCGCCCTGTGCATCGGCCGTGCCTGGTGCGGAGGGAGCACTGCACCCACCTGGGCCCTCGGAGGGAGCTGTGTGCACACCTGTCCCACTGTCGCCGGCTGCGGCTCCGCTCCACTCCTCGTAGGAATCCACCCCCAACCCCCGGCCCCCTTTCCTCTTCCCATTCGAACTTAATGGATGTTTGTGTCTTTGATTTGTGGCCAAACGCCCGTCTTCATGCTGTTTCTCATTATTTTCTCGATCGCTTTTCATTTTGGCGTTTTCCTCTGTCTGCTGAAATTTCATCTCTTCCCCAGAGGTAACCTGCTTGGGGGCCTGGGGGGGGGGTGGGCGCACCTTCCCAGCCGCCCCTGGAGGAGGAAGCGGGTGGGGGTGGGGGGGCCCATGGACATCTGGGATGCTCTCCCCAGCCTCCTTCTTCCATTAGAGGAAATCCCGGCAGGCTCTCCGATTACAGGGGCGCTTTCCTGCCCATGCATCGTGCATGCATCGGGATGAATGTTCCTGCGGAGGAACCCATGTTCACTATGTCTCCCTGGCCCTGCCCGATGGGTGGCTCTGCAGATTAGCCGTCAGCTTGGGGCTGCCCCCTGCTCTCATTCTGTGGGCTCCCCTCTCCCACCTCTCACCTGTTTCTCTCACCGTGTCTTCCTGTTTCCCTGTGGCCCAGAAAGAAAAGGCCACCCCGTTCCAGAAACACCCCTGGTGCTTTTCCAATCCCGGACATGCTCGCTTGCCGATGGCCGCCTCCCCGCAGCCCCCCCATGACGTCCCTGGGTGCACAGAATTGCTGCCTTTCGATGCCGCCGAACTCTTTCTTTTAAAACCCATCTGAGCTGCATCTGGGAGCCTTCTGGAAGATTTCTGACCTCCCGGGACAGAAATTTGGTGGGTTTTTTTTTTTTTTTTACATCTGCTTGGAAGTTGGCGGGAAGGAGGTGCCCACATTGTGCGTCCCCCACGGGTAGAGATGCAGATATACCCACAGTAGGGGCGCACACAGTGTGTGTGGTATGCTTACATGCTGCACGGCGGGTATATGGAGAAAACTGGGGGCCTCCCAGGGTGGGGGTGCTGGGAGGAGGTGGAGAAGCACCTGTGGGGGGGGGCCACGGGGTGAGGATGCAGAGTCTCAGGTGCCCCAGGACCAGTGGCATTTGACACAACGCACCCCATGCACTGTAAGATCCTGGACATGGTGCATAGTTCAAGGTTGGCTTGTCCACTGCTGGACCACAGAGCACCTGCCATCTTCTCCTGGTGCCTTCAAGGCTGTCCCTTTGTGAGATGCCTTAGGAGCCTGTAGGGGGGACGCAGAGTTTTCTGGGACGGGTTTCCTGGCACAGGGACAGGGCTCACGAGGGGCCCCAGGAACGTGGGATGTTGGCAAGTCCATTCCAATCTCGTGACAAAGAGAGGCATATCACAGGTCCCCGAGGCTCCTAGTGGTGGAGAACTGGGAACGCAGGAGAAGGGGGCCTGATGGGTGCCTGCCGGGGCGGGGGGGCTGGACAGGTAAGAAACAGCAGGATGGGATCCTGCCCTGAAGAGGGGTGTGTGGGGCCACGGCGAGGGATCCTCTCTGAGTGCAAGGACGCCCACTCTCCTGGGAGCCGTGGACAGCCAGTGCCACCCGGTGAAGTTCAGGGTTCCTGAGCGATGGACTGAACACAGGTGAGAATGTCCAGCTTCCCCGGAGATGCAGGAATTGTCCACAGTGCTGAGGTGTCAGTGTGTCTTTAGGGGAATCTGAGCGACTGTGAACCAAGCCCCGAGAAGCAGACCTACTGTGCGTCCACCTCGCCTGGTTTTCACAATGGATCCCGGGCCGCAGCCAGGCGGGCAGGGCAGGACCTCGGTAACGGTCAGGGGCTGGAGGTTTGAAGGCAAGAAGGGGATCCTGCAAATTACCCCTCAGTGCTGCCGTGAGGAAGCTGTGGTATTTTGAATGTCCCTGGTGTGGGGGGAGTCGTCTACACTGGCGGGCTGTGGTTCTGGAGCCCGTGCCCCCTCCCTGGCTCAGAGGTCAGCGACACCGGCTGCCGTCCATGGAGGTGGCAGCTCTTGGAGTGGGGGGGTGCACCCATGGGTGCTTCCGAGGGTCCATGCTCCTTTGTGACCATCTGCATCCCGCCGTGTGGAGGAATGCTAAGGAGCACCTCACTGCAAAGGTAAAAAAAAAAAAAGCAAGAAGAAGAAGGAGGATGAAGACTCCTAACTGAAAGCAGTTGCTTGAGAAGCAGCTTGGGCTGTGCCAGAACCAGGAAGCCACCATCAGCAGACGGAGCATGACCACGTCCCTGGGGTATAAATGACACGTGTGACCGTGAGCTGCTCTTGGCCACAGGACCAGGGCTGGACCTCTGGGCACCCGTTTCCTTGAAGGACACGGCGTGGACCCCGGGGGCCTCCAGAGAGAGCCGGGTGCCTTCCTTCCCGCGTGAGGCGCACAGAGAGACCAAGCGCTCGGCAGTGCGTGGTCGGCGGGGGCCGTTCTTTTAACAATAACACCTGAGACGTGTTTTTCTGCAGAGCCATCCATCTTTGTCAAGCGAGAAGATTAAACTTACTGTTTCTCTTTGCAGCGGGAATAGCAGGTGAGGGGCGACGTGTTGAAATGCAAACCATCCACGCAGATGAAGTGCAACGGGGGTGGATGCAGACGCCAGCCGTCTTCCCCCTTCTGTCTTCGCCGCTTTTGGGGTGATCGGGATGCAAGCCTGTCCGGAGACGGCCACTGTCGCAGCGTACCGCGGTTACACACGAGTGCATACACGACGTGTTTTATTTCAGGTCTGGACATGGAGTTATCTGGGTCTGTGATGCAGACTTTAGTCCCGTGGCGGGTGGTGCGGGGGGGTCATGGCAGCGGGGGGTTGGGTTGTTGTGTGTGTATGTGCAGTTCCATGCATGCATGTGCGTGGGCACATTGCATGTGCAGTTTGCATGCAAACATGGTATCAGGGTATGTCGACGTTGCATGCTCATGTAGACATATACATGGACACGGTATGTAAATATCACAGGTGGATATTGCAGGTAGACATTCTATATAGACATTGTATGTAGACATTGTATATAGTTAAATGCAGACACTGTACATGGACACTGTATATAAATGTATATAGACATTGTATATAGTTAAATGCAGACATTATGCATGGACACTGTATATAAATGTATATAGACATTGTGTATAGTTATTACACACAGACAACTGTACATGGACACTATATAAATGTATATAGACATTGTGTATAGTTAAATGCAGACACCGTACATGGACACTGTATATAAATGTATATAGACATCGTATATAGTTAAATGCAGACATTATGCATGGACACTGTATATAAATGTATATAGACATTGTATAAAGTTATTGCACGCAGACATTGTGCATGGACACTGTATACAAATGTATATAGACATTGTATATAGTTATTACACGCAGACACTGTACATGGACACTGTATACAAATGTATATAGACATTGTATATAGTTATTACACGCAGACACTGTACATGGACACTATATAAATGTATATAGACATTGTGTATAGTTAAATGCAGACACCGTACATGGACACTGTATATAAATGTATATAGACATTGTATATAGTTAAATGCAGACATTATGCATGGACACTGTATATAAATGTATATAGACATTGTGTATAGTTATTACACGCAGACACTGTACATGGACACTGTATATAAGTGTCACACGTAGACAGGGTATATAATGAGCGTACGTAGATTATGTACATACAGTGTTTGTAGGCGTTATACGGGCATGTACACAGATGCTGTATGAGGCACTACATACACACATTACAGACACTCTTTCTGAAGCCATTGTACATAGATGTCATATACAGGCATGGCTTCTACGTGTTTCCTCTCTGGGTAACTATGCACATGTACACCGGCACACATGTACACACATGAACACGCGTGTGTGAGTGTGCACAGACACGCTCGTGCCCCGTAGGGCGCGCACATTAAACGCCGGGGTGTTTTGGAGCCACAGGTGAGCTGTAAAGCAGGCTCGTCCCTCCGGACCTGTAGGCGGAGGGTTCCCAGGGGTGTGCATCTCAGGGACATGCCTGGCCGGGTTTCTGAGGGGACTCACTTGTCCGTCCCAGTTGGGGCACAGAGGGTGGAGGCCTTTGCCGGCGGTGACCTCCCGCAGCTGGGACCCAGCTGCCGGGCCTCTAGGAAAGGCAGGGACCGTCTGGGCTGCTGACAGGGGCCTGGAGCCCCAGGCCACACCTGGTGGGCTCTGGCTGATGTGTGTGCCCGGGCTTGGCCTCATGGCCCTTGTGGGTGAGCAGAAACCCTACCCGTGACTTCACAGAGTTCCCGGGGCCCCCGGTCGGCGGCTGGTCTGGCCCCTCGTTCCTGGGAGGACAGTGCAGGGCATTTTCCTGCCGTGTCCACTGACCTCTGCGTCCGGGTCCAAACTGCATGTGGGTGTTTGTCCAGCCCTCAGAGTGGGGGAGAGGATGGTCTCTTCTCTCCACCAAAGCAGTCCTGTGTCCTTACAGGTGGCCAGCACAGCACAGAGCCGAAGGCGAGCTGGCCCCATGCACAAACTGGAGAGGACAGTGTTCCGTCTGCAGCGTGGGCGGGCAGGGAGGGGCGCAGGTCAAGCCGTGAGCTTCCCACTCAGACAGCCCGGGTGCGAATCCCAAGCTTGCCGGCTGCGCGGCTCCAGCAGCAGAACCAACTCCGCCAATGCTCAGTGTCCTGATCTTCAGCAGATCACCCGGAGCTTTTAAATGATATTTAAACTAGGTGGCATCTGTGCAGAGAGCGGCACCAGGGTTGAACACACAGAAATCATTCCATCAATGTGTGGCTTCCTCACTGATGGGTAGCAATGCTTTATATGTTAAAGACACAAGCTCTGTAGCATGAATATACTTCTAAAAAATGCTTTGCAGCTTCTTTCACGCTATGTAATCATGTTTGTAATGTTTACACATACGTGTGCATGTTGTCTGGTCTGCCACATGATGTTGGTCTCCTGTTTCCATTTCTGGGACGTCCTTCCCGGCGGGGACGTCTACCACCCAGCCGCATAGTGATGTGTGATTTACGATGTAATGTTTCCAGTCAATGCTTTACTAGGAATTAATTGTAGTTTTAACTGGCGGTTACCATGTAGCACCCCACTGAGCCGGGGGGGTTATTTTGTATCCATCCCTCTCGTTCCCTTTGCTTATGGCCGTGAACGTTTCACGGGCTCATTCCCTTGGGTTTTTATTGGCGGTCTCCCATGATCACCTGAAGACGAGGGGCTTGCTTCTCCCAATACACTCCTGTCACTGATTCCTGTGCCACTGAGGACGTCCTTCAGGACGCTGTTGAAAGAGAGTCAGCGAGACTCGAACAAGAGACCTTCAGGGGAAGGATGGTAAGACTTTAGAGAAGATGTCTCGTTGGAAAACACTGTCTTCTAAGGGTGCTTGTGACGGAAGCCTTTTAGGGGCTGACTTTTTTTCTTTAATCCTCCCCCAAGGATGTGTTTATTGATGTTTAGAGACAGAGGAGTGGGGAAGAGAAAGCAAGAGACAGATGTGTCTCAGCAACATCCATTGGTGGCCTGCCTCCCGCCCCGACTGGGGGTCACACTCGCGACCTAGGTCGCCTGCCCCGACCCACTCCCACCAACCCAGCCTCCCAGCCGGGGCTGCAGTGAGCTCTCTGACGGAAACTGTTATCTTCCTTTCTTTCTTTCTTCTGACAAAGCCGGGGTCTCCTGACCATTCCTTCCTTGTCGGGGCTCCCCGTCGGCCGGCGTGGGCACCTCAGCCTGCGAACTGGAGCTTTTCCTTCAGACGCTGGGGTTCAGGCCGGGACGGCGGCCGTGGAGATGGAAGAGGCAGAGGGCACATACATTCCGTTTGCTGCATCTCACGCCCTCGGCCGCGGCTGCTCACCCGTGTTACACACAGCCCTCCCGCCTGCCCACAAGGCACCTGTCCCCACACCCCAGCAGACGCCCAAACCCGGGGTAGCTGCGAACCCCAATGTACTGAGTCTCGATTCCACAGACACACCGGGATGAGCTTTGATTTACAAATCTGGTGCGGTGCGGACTGACAACAGCGACCGCCGATGAAAGACAACAAATGCAACCATGGGGTGCAGACAGATGGATGTGACGTTGTCTCTCTCTGTATCTCAAACCAGCGATTGTCCCGTCCTCAGCAGTCCCCTCAACGGAAGCCGTCCAGGCCGTGTCCTTGGCATCTTTGAATCCCTGAGCACGTCAGTGCCCTCGCGTTCTGGGGACATTACTACGGAAGACAAGGGTGGCGTGCACAGAAGCACCGTGATCCCAGGACAGTCCATCTCGTCACCCGGGTGGCCGGCCGCTCCATGCCTCTCGGGCGGGAGATCCGGGGAAGCGGGAAGCTGCACCTCGGGCTGGCTCCTGCTTTTGTCTCCTGACTCAGAAGGGGGCACAGTGCAAAACCGAGGAGTCGTCTCTTGCTGGAAGTTTCCGTTTGGTATTTTTGGGCTGTGGCGGACCTCTGGTCACTGAATCCTGGAATGCAAATCGGTGGAGGAGGGCAGAGCGCTGCTGTGTACAAACAGTCGTAGGACACGTGTAAATGAAAGACAATGGTGAGTTTTGATAAAACTTTGTTTATAAAAACAAGCACAGGGCCGGACTTGGCACCCAGAGGGATGTTGGACCCAAATCCTTGCCGCTCACAAGAAGCCTTTCTGCCTAGCAGCTGCCCTGACACTACGGTGCGCCCAGCAAATGCAGACCACCCCCCATGGGACCTGCGGACCCCGATCCACACTGGGGCCGAATCTTCAGCTGGCGAGCAAATCTGCGTGAGTGTAGGAGTGCGGTTGTGCCGGTTGCCAACAGTCCCGGCCTCGGTTTCCCCCGTGCATGCCCAGCTGCGTGGGCTGCTCCTGGGGGACATTCAGGGGTCTCCTGCACCATCCTGTCCGGAGCACAGACAAATCGTTGTGGAAGTGACCGCCACGCCGGAGCTGTGTTTGGCCACCACGGCGATAGCCGGGTTGCTCACGAACTATCAGAACGTGCAGGTGAGTCTCAGGAGCTTCCCGGAGCAGGTATGTGGGTCCCTGCACCCCAAGCAAACCTCCAAACCCTTGTGAATCAGGGAGAAATGAATCCTTCTCGGTCCTTCGCTTTCTGCAAGCAGGGCAGCTGGGAATCCCGGTCATCCCTCAGGTGGGGAACCCACTGGAAAATACCCATGCTTAAAACAAACAAACAAACAAACAAAAAAAATCCAAAGCCTCAGGGAGTGTTGATTCTGTTAGATCCCGGACCCAGAGTCTCAGAACGGGTATCAGCGGCCCTTCGACGGGGTCTCCTTAGCTCCAGTGGTCATTTCAGGAAACTTCCATCTTCCTTTCTGGGCATGCTGGTCAGCAGGGCGTCGGACCC
This sequence comes from Desmodus rotundus, assembly GCF_022682495.2. NCBI lineage: Eukaryota > Metazoa > Chordata > Mammalia > Chiroptera > Phyllostomidae > Desmodus > Desmodus rotundus. The sequence continues at coordinate 101,291,405 of NC_071400.1, read as the reverse complement.
GAGAAGGACGTCCCTCGGAGCCCATAGCAGCAGAGGCTGTGGGCCGAGTGGGGAGCATGCCCAGTGAGGCAACATCAATCGCGGCGCCCAAACCTGGGGTTTGGGACTTCAGGGGCCCCCTGCATGCCCACACCCAACTCTGGAGCCCCCTGCCTCCCACCCTGAAAATAGATACTAAATAAAACCGCTGGCACGGTGCTGCAAGGGACCGCCGGGGCCACCACGCCTGGTCTTGCAACCTCATTGTGGCCAGGACTTTGATCTTATTTAAATTCCCCTGAACTTGGGTTGTGTTGGCGTGGTCCCTGGAATCAAGGTCAGTCACAGCATATTTTAGTGGACAAGCAGGTCAGGCCGCGCTGGGAAAGGGATACACCAGCCGGGAAGTTTTCCTCAGGTTTTGATGCTCTCCCTGGGATCAAAGTTCAGGTTTCCGCCCTCATTAAGAAAAGCAAGACTGGAGGCTGTCTGGCCGGCCGAAGCGGGCCTCAGAGGGCCTGCCGAATGCTTCCCGAGATTTAAATAATTAATACGCCACCTTGAGCTCTGAATGGAAAAATTAAAAAAAAAAAAAAAGGTGGGGAGCCCGCGGTGGGGTTTTCCAGAAAGCCTCGGTGGCTGAGCGGTCTGTGGGGGGACCCAGGCGGGGCCCTTTGTCATGCTAACGGCGCCTTTGTCCCCCCTGGTCCCGCCCACCGCCGGCCCCCTGGAAGGAGGCACCGAGGCTAGGGAGTCTGCCATTTAATGGAGTTTAATCCTCTTAATCCGAGTGAGATGGGCTGTCCCCTGGTGCAAATCTGATCCCCCAAGCGGAAGCCGGGGGTCTGAGGAAAACGTGGACAGAGACACGGCTGTCCCCTTGGCAGGCCCGGCTTTGTGTTCGGCTGCCTGGCGGCTTCCCGGAGCCACCTGACGCAGGCCGCCCCACGAAATGGAAATCATCTGCCAATCTCGCGTCCCGGGAGGGGGCGGCCAGGCCTGAGGGGACCCTGCCGGTGTGCCCTCCCTTCGGCGGGCGCGCTGCCGAGTGGCCCCCCTCCCATGCAGCGCCCCTTTGTGAGGCAGGCAGGTGGCGTCCCGTGTCCAGCGTCCAGTGTGGACGGGGGCCTATGTAGGCCTTTCCGGTTAGTCCACTAGAACTTCATGAAGCCGGCTGCTGTCTCCCCGCGCCCGGCGTAAAGAGAGTCTATGGCTGTAACTCGATGACTCGTGTGAAGGCAAAGTGACACTAAGAAGCCTGTGCCGCGGCGGGTCCTGGGCTGCAGGGCTCAGGCCGCCCGGTGGCACCCCGTGGGGCTGTTTGGGGGCGGCAGGGGGCCCGTGCGGCAGCCTGTAAAGCAGCCGGTTTTGCTTTTCCGTTGCTGCTGAGGGAAAGGAAAAGGGGTCGGGTGTTGGGGGGAAAGGCACAGGGTCCCCCAAATTCCCATGAGCAGGGAGGAGGGAGGAGGGGGGAAGCCGGGTCCCGGGGACACTCCGCTCTGTGGGTGGCATCTGTGTGTCCCGGGCATGTTCCGTGGGCACATCCGGCTGTGTCAGCGGCCTCTGACGTGCAGAAGGACATGCAACACAGGTGTGCTGGGCACGGAAGTCCACACGGGACACACTCACGTCACACCTGCAGGAGCTCACGAGGATCCCGCCTGTGTGTGGAAGCCGGGGCGCACACACAGGGTTCAGCACACATGGGTGCACACACAGAGCACATGGACAGACACGCATGTCCCCACACAGTGCACATGCACACACACAGGCTCACCACACGCACATGAATTGCCAAGCATCACACTCACACTATACACACATGTGACCAAACATACAACACACGGTGCACATCACACACACACACACCAGCATAAACACGCAGCATGCACAGTAAACATGCAGACACAACACCCATGTCAGACCCACACACAGGACACAGGCCCGTGACAGGCAGCACGTGGACGCCACACACACAGGACAGGTGCAGGTGGAGACACGGGTCATCACGCGTGTGCCCAGCTGTGCCCACATGTGTCGGCCCACAGGCAGCAGAGGGCTGGTGAGGACATGGGGCGCAGGGAGTGGGCAGGGAGTGGATTCCCGGCTGCCGGCACCCTGGGCCCCGCCTGGGGCGTGGGCTGTCTCTAGACACAGCAGGGGTCTGGGCACATGGGTGCTGCATGGGGCAGGTCACCACGGCTCAGCGGTCTGGCTTCACAGCATTCCCCACAGCCGCTCAGAGAAGGGTGGTCCACAGCCTCTGTGCAGAGATGGGGGTCCACCGACTGGCCCGTGGGACCCACATTGCCTGTGTCTGCTCTGCGCCCTGCTGGACGCCTTCCCTCAGGGCCGTCTGGGGAGAATCTCCAGCGGATGTGTTCCTAGAAGAACAAGACAGTGCCTTGCCAGCCAGGGGACAGCCAGGGGTGACATGAACCCGGACCTCTTGGTTACGGGGGGCAGCCAGCGACATGCAGAGTCACGGGGGGTAACATGGACAGGTGTTTCCAACCTTCTGTGCCCAGCCACCTGCTGACCGTCACTTGTCACTCAGAAGACCGATGGCCCCACGTGGACACTGCCACCTGCAGGCCAGCAGCGCTCTGGGGTCCTCTGGGGCATGTGTTCTGTGTTGGCCCCCCCAGGTCCATCCTGCCAAATGCAGCAGCAGGCGGCGACGTCCACATCGTCATCCTCGTGTGGGAGGCAGAAAAATGTCCCCAAAGATCCCATATCCCGATCCGCAGGTGGAGACACAATAATGTCCCCAAAGGGACAGATATTACGGGACACTTCTGTGCTCCTCGTGGGGACAGGCGGGCTGTGGAGAAAGTCACCCCTGCTCAGCACCCTGCGCTCCACAAGCCCCCCGGGGACATCTGGGTCCTGGAGGCGCACCTTTATGGGGACTTCCAGAGAAATCCAGAGCCAGACCAGGTAGCACAGGAGGGACGGGGATTTCCCTCCATTCCGCCTTGCTGGCCACCGTGCACCACCGCTGGACACGGCAGAAGTGACTCCTCCTCTGCCCCGGGTCCCCAGAGGAGTGGCCCCAGGTGGTGGCCACTCTGGACTTTGCAGCTGGACACGGAGGCTGGACCGAGCAGGTGTGTGACTCCCTTGTGCTGAGTAGCGCAAACAGCATCATTCAATTAGGTCGGCGTTACCTTCTCGTGCCGTCACTTGGCTCCCTGAAATTGCTTTTTATTCCAATTATAGATTTCTAGGGAGAAATTGTTTGATAATGGAATAATATTTGCCTGTTCCGTCCCTCGGAGGGTGATTATGAATGTTTAATAAGACCCTGAACTTGGAGCAGCGGCCGGAGTCTCTCCAAAGTGAGGTGATGTATAAATTAATAATAGGGATAAATTATGCAACCACATTGTGTAAGAAGAAAAAAAAATCAATCGGGATACTTTTCACGACCGCCAATCTATTTTACATTCAGGGCCTTCGAGGTAATTAATTAAGTTACGCCCGGTATTAAAAAAAAAACAAACATGTCAGCTTTTTTCAACTTTCCTTTTTCCTGCACAAAAAACCGAGGGTCCCCATGGGCACGGGTCCCCTGCCCACCCCTCCCCCATTCTGATTGGCATTTCCCGATGAAAGTCACCGTTCTGATTAGAAGGAGGTTGGGCACTGTCCCAAGAGGCGATGTGTCCAGCGTCGGGGAACTTGAATGGCTTTGGGAAAAGCCACTGAAGCCGCGTCTGGCTTGCGTGTTGGCCAGAGGGGGAGGGGTGAGGCCTGTTCTGTCCCTAAGAGCCTGAGAGGCCACCTCCCCTCCCCTCTGTTTTCTCCCCCAGCCCCGCGTGCGCCCTGGCGTTGGGGAGGAGGGACAGCAGGATGCAGCCCTGAGTGTGCCTGCCTCACTGGGGAGCGTTCAGCAGAGGGTGGAAGCTCTGAGTGCAGAATGGCTGTTTCCCGGGACGCTTTGGGAAGGGGCGGTGCGTCATGTGTCCACTCCCCCCTGGCAACTCCAGTTTTAAGTATCCATTCCCTTTCTGCCTGTACGGTCCCAGTCCTGGCTATGGATGGTGGCTGTGATGGCCAGGTGAGCAGCAGCCACATTGTCACCTTGAGGAGACATGGGGGTGACCAGGAGGCACTTGGGGTTTTCATGACGTCCAGCTGAGCCAGCCACCTTGTGCCTAAGGACCTCAGTCCCAGTTTCTATGGCCCCTGTCAACCAGATCTGTCTTGTTTTATGGGTACCTCATTCTGGTTGTTTTCTTTTTCCAAAAAACAGTGTTGAACGCAAGGAGGGAGGGAGAGGTTGGATGAGCTATCACAAAACCTCAGGTAAGATGGTCAGCACAGAGCTGGGCACATGCTGAACCTGGTTAGGACATTCCGTAGCCGAATGTCCCCCCTCTCTGAGTTGGCCCTCAGGTATCTTATTCTCTGAGACAGCCAGACACGGTGGCCACCGTCCCTCCGCTCTCTCCACACGAACGTCCCACCGTGCTTCGCTCTGTGAACACGAAGCCCTTCTGTGGAAGCATTTGTTAAAAATGTCCTGCACTGTTCTGCAACCTTCAACCTGCGGTGGCCTTTGTAGGGGCTCTGTCCACCCGTTGCTCTGAGCAGCCAGGACTGTCCCACGGTGGCCAGGGACCGATGTCACCCAGAGCAGGCATGCACGGCCACCGGGATAATAATAATAATAATAAAATAGTAATAATAATAATAATAATAAAATAGTAATAATAAGGACCGTCACCCAGGTGGGGCAGTGAGGTTTGTTCTGCCACCAGAAGGCAGGAAATGCTGAGTTGCTATGTTGTGCATCCGAAACCAGGGTAACAGTGTTTCAGCTACACTTGTAAAAGTATCTCTGGAGTCGGCTCGGGCCATGCAGACGCTCCCAAACCAGCTATTAGACACCCACGCAGACGCCCGGGTTTCTCAAGAAAAACGTCCTTTCAGCGCCCGAAAGAGAACAGAGGAAAGCCCTTCCAACTGCCCGAAAACCAGGCGACTTTGTCCTGGCAGGGGGCTCCTGTTTTTTATTTTTCTACGCTCTGCTCACGACAGCCGGATTCTGAAGCTGCCGACCTGGGTATGTGGGGCCAGATTCAGGCACCAGTGGTTGTGCCTGTCCCTGCCCCAGGCTCGATGACTGGGGTGCCGATGGCTGTAGGCTGCTCTCCGGGACGCTGAAGGCCTTTCACATTGTTCTTCCAAAGAGAAACGAGATGTGTATTGCTTCAGGTGTGAGGAAGGAGACGCCGGTGGGTGGGGGGTGCATGGAGGTGCCTGCCCATCCTGTAACAGTCCTGGGCGCGCGGTGGGAGAACCGGGGTGGATCTGGCCCTGAGGGGGGCCTGCGGACCACCCCGCAGTGGGGGGGATGCGTTAGTGCAGCCGGAGGACAGAGCAGGCCAGCCTGCTGATGGAAGGCCACTGTGTCCCCAAGTCAAGCCGTCACACTGAGTTCTCAAAGTTCCTCGGGCTTCAGCGGTGCGTTTCGGCCGTAGGTCCTTTCTGCCTGTGGCGTTGTGTGCTGGCCACCGCAACCAACGTTTCCCACCGTGCAGTTTTCCTCAGGAGGTTCCAGGATGTATTTTGGATGCTTTTCTAACCCCTGACAATGCTTCCTAGGAAAGCGATGCACGTGAGTGGTTTTTGCAGCGAGTGGTCCATTCAGGGTGGAACTCCTATGGAGCCTCTGGTCTCCTGCACCAGTGACCCCTGTCCTCCCTGCCGTACGCACCCTGGAAGGCGGGGATTCAGTCTGGTCCCGTCTGCAGGGATCAGGATGGGAGCCGGGTCCCCGTGCCCAGCCTGTGCAGGTGTCTGAGATCCAGAGGGGACAGCCGGGCGTCCGCATAGCCACCGCGGTGATCTGCATGGTGGGCAGCAGAAAGAGTCCCCCAAGGCCAGCTGAAGGAAATGTAATCACAGCCCCCAGGGATTCTGAACACAGACCTGCGGGGGACCGGCTGCTTCCAGCTCCTCTGAGGGCGGAAATTAAATTAAATTCAATTAAAGGTGGCTGTGACATCGGGTGCCGTGGGAACGGCGTTGGGTGGGTTGCAGGCAGGGCCCAGGGACGAGCGTGTAGCTGGCCACTCGGGGGTTGGTTGGGGGGCGGGAGCCATGCACCCACCACGCCCCAGCCTGGGCTCTGGGTGGGAGCACAGCTGCCCGCCTCTGACGGGGCGTCTGCATGGGATCTTTTTTAGTTTTAACTTTTCCAGTGCTCCCTCGAGAGCATGTTTATTGATTTGAGACAGAGAGACAGACAGAGAAACATCCATCAGTTGCGGCCCGTACACCCCGTGACCGGGAATCGAACCTGCAGCCTTTCTGGGTTCGAGCGGAGGCTGCACGCAAGCCAGGGCGAAACTCACGCATTCCTGATGAAAAGCACCCACGTGTTTCGCAGGGAGAGGGCCTGTCTGGAAACTTGGACGGCCCTGTTTGGTGAGTCCCTTCTCTCCTGCGGGGGTTCCCTGCTTTTACATTTCATGGGTTCCCTGCTTTTATATTTCCAGAGACGCACCACTCAGCGGCCTCCCAGCGTTGGGTTGGACAGATCCGGTTTTGAAGAAATTGACGAGGGGGAATCACTTTCAGGATTTGTATCTACTTCTGGGTGCATTGAAGGAAACAATGTTTTCTTTCAGTGTTTTACTAAATGCACTGAGGTGATGCTGGGTAATAGAACCACCCAGGGCTGAAAAGCACATTTCTGGATACCGGATCTGTGAATTGCACTGAGTGCCCCCTACCCCACCGCTGCTGCGCCCCACCCAAACTGTGGCTGTATATTGTGCTCCCTCCACGTCCCTCCACCCCTGCCCCCGGTCGCCAGCTCCCTGCGTGCGGTCTGTGTCTGCATGTCCCAGCGTTGTACCCCACACACGAGGGACATCGTACGCGTCTGACCTTCTTTCTGTCTGTCTTTTTTCGCTCAGCATGCTACTCTCGAGGTCCATGCGTGGTGTCCCGAATGGCGGTGTTTCGTGGCTGCTCGTGGCTGTGTGGTATTCCACTCTACATACGGGCCACGGCTTCTTGTCTAATGCCCTATCGAGGACACGGCCTTGTCCCCGTGTCCCGGCCACCGTGAGGAACGCCAAGGTGAACACAGGTGTGTGTGTACGTTTGCAAATACGTGTTCTCAAGAGATTGTTGGGTGCTTTAAAAAATGCTCCAACGTCTTGGCAAAACAACAGGTGTCCGAGACGCCGTCCGCCTCATGTTTGGGAGGCTGTTACATCACGCACTTGGCCGGTGGGACAGCACCCGTTTTGTGCTGTCAGTGGAATTGGGGTTCCCCCACCCCGGGGGTGAGCAGGGCCTTGTGGGACCTTCGGGGGGAGTGATGGGTTTCCGGGCCCAGGCGTCCAGAAGCGAGGAGTGAGGTGGTGGGAATGGGCAGCCTGGGTCACCGTCCTTCATGGTCCCGCGCCCTGGACACATGCCAGCTCCTCAGGTGGACACTTGTGATGTGGCCGGTGCCTCGGTCCCCGAGAAAGGCCCTCCAAGCAGGGGTACCGGGCGTTAGTTGGGGGCCCCGTGCTCGGACGTGGGTGTGAGCGCCGACCGTGGAGTGTGCCTGGCTGGACAGGACGCTGCCCCGCCTTGCCCCGGGGACGTGACTAAATGCACAGCGCTGGACTCGGGCCCCTCCTCGCAGGACTCTGGGCCCCCAGCCCCAAGCCATGTGGCCCATGACATCCTGTCACTCATCACCCTGTTGAAGCCCATCTGCCCCAGTGCCAGCTGTTGGCAAAAATGCCAGCGGGTGTCCAGAGATTCCCGCCCAGCTTCCCACCCCTGCTGTCTGCCCATGAAGGCTAAGCTGCAGTTTAGGGGGCTCGGGTTTGGGGGGTGAGGGGCGACTGTCACTGGACCTTCACATCACACTCCAGTGGGGGCTTCCGTCCGTGGCGGGCCCCCTCGAGATGCATGAATGCCCCTCACAGCAAACTGGGTACGTGGGCAGAGAAGGAGGTGAGTTTGAACCTTTTCAATGTCAGAAGCACGGGGCGGCTGGCTTGCTTCTGGAAATGGCAGCGCTAAATTATAATTACATTGCATCCTGCATTGCCCGAAGAAGGTGTTTGCACCGAGACCCCCCCTCGGTGTGTTGCTGTTATACATGGAACAGGAACATCGGCGCCGGCCGTGGGGGCGGGGAGCTGGCCTGCCAGAGGGCCCCTCGCCGTAGGGCCGGCTGGCTGTGGGGGACACGTGGGCCCTCTTTGGAGCCCGGGGCCTGCCCCCTGAGCCCGGCGCTGTGCCGCTCAGCATGTTGCTAGCGCCTGCCGGCGTGTCTTTGAACGAGCTCCCAGCAAATGAACCCGGAACAGATTCCTCCAAACAAACACGGTTTGTGCAAAGCACGGGAGCAGGGCGGCCGTGGGCACCGCAGGGTGGTGCTCATTACCCGGATGATTTGCAAGCTGCCTCGCCGTCTCGGATGAGTGTGGGGAAAGTGTGAGAAGGCAGGTGTGAACGGGAGGCCCCGCCGTCTGGGCGGGCGCGTCTCGCTCGGAAGAACACGGCCTCCCGGGCCCCAGGGCTGCCCAGCGTGGCCACATCACCGGGCGTCCGGCCTCGGCCCGGCCCCCCGCGCCCGGCTGTCTGGGCCGGGAACCCACCGGAAGGGCTGGGCGCCCCCAAGACGCAGAGCTGTGCCCCGTGCCCTTTGCCAAGAGACTTGCGGCCTGTGCGTCTCAGGCCCGGCCCCCACGATGCCGTTCCTGGCGACCGCGGACAGCATTCCTGCCCTATTTCTGGGCCGGCGGTGCATTTTTTTTGTCCAGCGAAACCCTTTGAGTGTTGCCCAACGGTTTCCATCCCGATTGCTCTTCGCCCCAGAGGCGGGCTTGGGGGGCAGCGTCTGCCGGCTGGGCCTTGGGGAGTCGGGGCGATTCTCCGAGCTCTCTGTCTGCCTGTAACTGCCGGACACGGGTGGGCGGCCGGGAGGGGAAATGGGGTGAAGTCGAGACAGCAGGGCCGATGTCTCGAGGGAGTTATTCAAAATTGTTTCTTAAAAAATCGTTGGCTTCCATTCTCAACGGAGGGCTGCTGTTGCAACACACACCAAGGAGTGTACCCCTCCAAGGCCGCCTGGCTCGGTCCCCGCTTCTCATCTGTGACGCGGCAAAGGGACTCTAAGGTGGACCCCGGGGAAGCCGCAGAGCCCGGCACCCTAAATAAAATGCAGCCGCCCACCGGGCGGAAGTGACGGCGGTGCTGAAGTCCCCGGACTGGGCCAGTGTCAGGGTGGTGCTGGGTGTGTGTCTTTGGTCCGACTGCACAATCACCGAGTCTCGGTGGATAAACCTGGCCGTGCTGAAACTAAACTCAGGAAGGGTGGACAGATGGGAACCATCAGCTGGTTTTGTGAAAGAGGAAGGTCGGTCTGTGCGGAGTCGGGGACTTCTGCCTGCCTTCCTTGCGGCTTCCAGGAGTGGGGGAGCTGTGGGGCCCAGGGATGGGGGGATAGTTAACGGGAAGCATTTCTGAGCAATTATATACATATATATATATATATTTTTTCCCTTTCATTTTCTGAAAAGTGATTTGGAAATTTGCTGGTAGGTTCCTTCAGCTGGAATAACATGTAAAAAAAAGTTTAGTCTGGGCCAAGGCTATAGGTGAAGGTTAAACATATAAAATCGTTGCAAAAAAAAGGTAATTATTTTAAATGAGGAAGCAGAAAAGTAAACAAATAAAGAGGAAATGAGGGAAGGTAGTTTGAATTGGTTTGAGTGCTGGAGGTGGGGGTGTTTTCTGGCTCTTGTTTTGCTTCGTAGGGACCCAGCTTTTTATGGCACAGACGCTCAGCAATGAGGGGGTCACACACCGTTCAGGGAGATGGGGGGACAGGGCCTGTGGTCTCTGCCCCCAGATGCATGTTTTTGCCACACGAAGCACGTCCTTTGTAGCCAGCGAACTTTGGCCAAGGGTCAAGGTGTGTTTTCCTTATTTTCCTTCCTTTTTAAATGGACTTGACCAGAGAGACCTTGGTTAAAACTACTGAACCCAGTTCCAGGGTGGCGTCTGAAGGAGGGAGTGTCCCGGGGCTGCTGCAAGACAGGCGCGCAGGCTGGGGGGCTTCGCACAGCAGAGCCGGGTCCTCTCACCACCCCGGAGAGCGGACGTCCGAGCTCGGATGTGCGTGCACAGGCTCCGGCCCTCTGAGCTGCCGTAATACACACCGCGGATCAGCGGGCTTCTGTGTGAGAGAAGCTTTCTGGTTGTACTCGTGTCTGCAGAGCTAAGACTCGGGTGCAGGGCGTGGGGAGGGTCACTGGAGGCCATCACTCAGGTGTAGGGGCCGCTGGGTCCTGACACGGGAGAGGGAGCAGGACCTCTCCGCGTCTCTTTAATGAGCAACCAGGACCCTGGTCCCATCCCGGAGATGAGCTGCTCATCTCCTCTCCAAAGCCCTCCCTCCAAACACCAGCAACGTGGGGGCAGGGAGGCTGGAACGTACGAAGTTTGGGGGGCCAGACACATACAGTCCATGCAAATGCCTTTGGGGGGGTCGTGTGCCGACCACATGGGGAGCAGGACGAGGGTGAGTCTGAGATGACGACTCAGCCGCCGCAGGTAGTAGCTCTGTCTACATTACTCCGGTGATCCCACTACGTAAGTCACGGGAAAGATCTCTTAGCGCCGACTCCCAGTTATCAAACCATCCGAGCTGTTGCGTGCCGTAGCTCTAATTAATAACGGGTGCGCGGCTAGGGACTCATTGCGATGAGTACTGTGATGACGATTTCCACGCTGACTCGGGGTTTCGAGGTCCAGGAGGGAAGGGATGAAGGGACCGTGTGGGGACCCTAAGTGCAGAGACACAGGAGAGGGTAGGGACAGGTTTGCAGGGCTGTGCACCTGGACACACTGTTCCCAGCAGAGATGTGGGAGCGTTGGGACACACCTGTGCCTCAGGTGTGAGGGGGGTTTGCTCCTGACCAGTGTCGGAGCTGCGTGGGGACCTGACGTCTGTGGCTGCTCCACTAACACTTTGCAGATGGGATGGAGGGAAGGATATGAGAGGAGGTCGCCTTGGGTCAGGGGGGCCCTGCATCCAGAGCAAAGAGGAGACGCAGACCCAGAGGAGAAGCCACGTGGAGATGGAGGCAGAGATGGGAGGGTTGAAGCCACCAGCCCAGGGACGCCTGGAGTCCCTGGAGCTGGAAGAGGCAGGAAGACCCCTCCCTGGAGCCTATGGAGGGAGCACGGCCCTGGGACACCTGGACCTCAGATGTCTGGTCTCCAGGACAGGGGAGGGTGACTGCCTGCGGTTTAAGTGCCCATTTGTCATGGCCACCTCAGGACACTAATACCCCGTGGGGTGAGCGGTGGCCTCAGCCACAGTGAATGCTCTGGGGAGCCGAAGCAGAGGCCTGAAGGTCTGGAGTAGACCCCCGAGCCCTAGCTGGCAGAAAGAATTCACGGATAGCGTCCAGTCCTGGGGGACTTGGGGAGACCCAGCCGGAGCCCCCGGCAGGGTGGCCGCCCCTGGATTTCTGTGCGGACAAGGAGCTGATGGGAGTTGGCGCTGAGGAGGCCAGTGGGCGGCAGGGTGATGGAGAAGCAGGAGGTAGCCCAGCGGTGGGGCTGGGGGTGATGAGAAAGTTCTGGAGAGGCCGCCCGATGTCCAGGCCGGGATGCTCACTCCGTTCCCACGGAACTGTCCAAACTCTCCGGGTGTGTTGGGTGTGTGCGCACCGACCCAAGACGACCTGTCTCTGCGTGTTTCGGGGAACAACAGAATCACTGCCCTGGACTAAGGCGGGGGAACGGGGAGACCATGCTCTGTGCAAGGTAATGGGGCTCTCTCTAGAATGGTCTGTCGAGTAGACGGCACTGAGAAGGGTGTGGGGTTCCCTTTGCGAGCCCATGTCTCCATTCGGTGCGAGGCGCGGGGAGACGGCCCAGCCCCGCCCTGCAGGGGCATGTCTGTGGGAAAGTCGAGCCCGTAGGACACAACCCCCTGACTAGCACACTGGTGGGTAACCACACAGGAAAGCGACTCGGCCCCGACATTGTGAAACAGACCGGGGAGAACATAAAAAGCCCAGCAATGCTTACAACAGCTTTGCAGACGTATCATTTACATACCGTAAAATGCACTCTTTTTCAACGGGCAATTCGGTGCTTTTGAGTACATTTGCAGAGTGCAACCCCCACTGCCGCCACCGTCTCGTTCCGGGACATCTCTGTCACCCCCGAGAGAAGCCGGGTGGCTGTGTGGGGGGAATTTCCTAACCACCTCCCCCGACCGCCAGCCGCTGACCACCACTGACCCCCGTCTCTGTCCCTGCGGATTTGCATGTTCTGAATGTTTCCCACACATGGAATCCGCTCCGCAGGACTGTGGGTGTCTGGCGTCTCTCACGGAGCCTCCTGTGTTCAAGGTCCGCCCACACTGCAGCCTGAGTCAGAGCCTCGCTCCTGTTCCTGGCTGCGTACTATTCCACTGTGTGTGTGTGGGGGGGGGGCTCATTCTGTGCACCCATTCAGCTGTGCATGGACCCTTGATTCATTCCCAGCGTTGGGCTGCCATAAATGATGTCTCCAGCGACATTCACCTACAGGTCCTCGTGCAAACTTTCGTCTTCATTTCTCTTGGATAAAACGCCCAGGGATGGGACTGCTGGGTCAAATTACAGTGGAATGTTCAACTTAAAAAACAAAACCAAAAACCCACTGCTATTTCCCCAAAGTGACGGATATTAAACCTGCCCATCAAGAGTTCACGAGGGTTCCTCCTTCTGCATGTGCTCCCAAATCCTTGCTAAGCTCTGTCTTTTAAAAATCTGTAGCTGGTTTTGGGGGGTGGGGGCGTGGTCCCTTGTGGCTTTCGTGCTCCCGATCACTCACGGCGTCTGCCTGCTGAGTCTGCGTCCACATCACAGGGGCTCCAAAGCCGCAGCTGCTGGGGAGGTGGGTTTGTTCACCAACGCCGACGACAGAAGGTAAGAAGAGCTAGTGAATGAGGTCCGGTATGACTCTATCATTTTCTTTATTGATTCATTTACGTAGTCCTCCCCTGAGATGTTCGGTGATTCGAGAGAGACCGACAGACGTTGGTGTGAGAGGTAAACATCGGTCAGGTGTCCTGTATCTGTCCCATTCGGGGACGGGCAAGAGACGTCCCTCTTTCCCTCCATCACCGCAGCCAGCCCAGATCACTAAACCCACCACGCTTCCTCCTCTGGTGTCCGAGTTTATTTTCTGCCTACGGGGGCCTTTCTTTGCCCGTGCCGGCTCATTAGCCTCCTGAGCAAATTTCAACCGTCCCTATCTATTTCCTCGGGCAAAGAAAATAGGAGGTCCTTCAGAGAAAAGAGGTCCCCTAGTTATAATGACAAACAATGCTCAGACAGTTTTCTCCTGCTTAAAGAACTCCCTGTATGACAAAACGCACATTTAACCTTTGCATGATTTAAAAATAGAGTATCCTATCTTTCCGGAAGTGAGAGCACATGGAATCCCTGGATGGTGCTGAAGAAATCCGGGGATGGTTCTGCTGTTCAAAAAATTAGATGCTCTTATACTCTAAACTTGCAAGCACCTTTTTCTTACCTGTGTACACACACCCATACTGTATCAACCTGTCTATTCATTCATCTACCTGTCCATCCACCTGTCTGTTTACCTGTGAGTCTGTCCATCCATCTATTCGCCTCCCATTTATCCATGCATCCATCCACCAATTTATCTATCCATTTATCCATCCATCCATCCATTTATTTATAAATTTATTTACCCCTGCATTCATTCACCATCTACGTGTCCATCCATCCATCCATCCATCCACCCACTCATTCATCTCCCTGTCCGTCCGTGTTCTGTCCATCGTCCAGCCATTTATCTATCAGCCTCTCTACCCATCCATTTGCTCACCATCCATGTGTCCATCCTTCCCTCCACTCATCAGCCCTCCATCCACCCACCGCCCCCCACCCAGCCTTGCTTCTACCTTCTCTCCAGCCCTGCGGTTCACAGCATTCAGATGCCGAAAGCCACCGCACTAAAAATGCGTGCACAGCAGGTGAGTGTACAAACCCTCGCATCTCAACGACAGACAGCCGGCAACTTTAACCCTGTGCGCCAGACAGACAGGGCAAGATCCACATGTGAAAGACATTTCAAAGTGGAACCTACGCTCGCTCAGACGGCCCTCAAATCTGCTCCAGTTTTGGGGCTCAGTCGCCGTGGAGGAAGCGGCCGCAACCAGCGCCGGGTGTCCCTGCAGGCGGACCACACGCTCGGCTCTGTGAAACGTGGGACGAGCTTGTCACGGCGTTTCCTGAGTGGTTTCTGCGCCAGGTTTGCAGACGAGCCCAGTGCCCGGCTCTCACAGTTTGAGCCTTCCTTCTTTGGACGGGGATCTGGGATAAGCCCTACCCGGTGGCTCCATTGGTTGAAGCATCGTCCTGTGCACCAGATGGTCTTAGGTTCAGTTTCCCGTCAGGGCACACACCTAGGTTGTGGGTTCGATTCCCAGTTGGAGTGCAACCGATCACTGTTTCTCTTTCACACTGATGTTTCTCTCTCTCTCTCTCTCTCTCTCTCTCCATCCCTTCTTTTCTCTCTCTGAACATCAATACACTTATTCTCAAGTGAGGATTTAAGAAAAAAAAAAAAAGAACAGCAGTAAAATGTTTGGAGTCACCAGGCTCTCAAACGACTTGCGGGTCCCAACGTAAAACAGACGTGTGGGGAAGGGCGATATTTTCCCGTTTTTCTCTCCCACCCCAGCGGGTGCTTTTGTGGACAGTAGTTAGCGCATTTGGCTCGAAAAAGCCAGAAGCACTGGGGAGGTGGGTGTGCTCACTTCCCTCTACCACGCCTCACGGAAGCAGGAAGAAAACCCTTTGTCGAAGAAGAGACGTTTAGTTTTTCCTCCCTCCCTGCCCCACCCCCAATAACCTCGTTAGTAGCCAGGACAACATTCAGTTGCCTTGGGCCAGCAGTGTCCGCTTCTCATGAATACCCATCGGCACTGCCCGATTCGCTCACGGAACCCGAGCCGAGCGCTTTGGTCCTCCCGAGCCGTCCTTATGAATCTGAGGGAGAAGTGTCACTTCTGGTTACGCCAGCTAAACGTACGAGAATGGATGGGCCTTTCTACCTAATGCTGTTACCCTGACCGGATTTGTTTATTCGATGAGCCACCCGCCACATCCCATCTGCGTGTTCCTGACGTCTGAACCCCTGGCAGCTGCTGCTGGCAGATTTTTTTTTTTTTTTTGAAACGGGGAAGCTGGATTAACTAATTCAATTTGCATGGCATCCAAAAAATAAAAGCGATGGAATACATTAGCTAAATTTGTTTTCTTTTCTTTCTGGGCTTTTAAAAAAATTATTATTTTTTTATTTTTTTAAGGAGACATCGCAAGTGTCATCAGATGCGGGGCACGGGTGGGCTGGAGGGACCCGTTCTGACTCACTCCAGTCAGATGCAGCAGAGGAAGCTCCCCAGGAGTGGGAGAGAGACGGTGAGTCGGCCTGCGTGCTGGTCAGGATTGGACAGGGCCGGGCCCTCCTCTCACACGCTGCGACTACAGGGATGGCCAGGGTCAGACGCTCCCTTTGCAGAAGTGACAGGTTGTCCCTTCGCAGACCTACCCATCTGCTCCTGAGTCCCTTCATGACTAGAAAGGGTGCCCGCGGCTGGGGGTGCTAAGCATTGGGGATTGCGCCTTGCACGTTGTCTGGCGCTGGTGCGCACCTGCGCGCGTGCGTCGTGGTCCCTCAAGCCAGCCCCGGTGCTGCGACAGGCCCCCTTGGGCGGGTGTCAGGAGGGGAGACAGGCAGGGTGGGTGTGGTGAGCTCCCTGGGATGCCGGGCACCCGGTTTGGGCCTCGCCCTTGCGCCCTGCGTCCTCACCGAAACCCCAGCCAGCGCTCCAGGCTGCGCAGCCAACGCACGCTCCTTGCGCGCTTCGTGCCAGCGCCCGGGCTCTGACGCGCGCCCCTAACAGACCGCGTTGCGAGAGTGTCTGGCAATTAAAAATAATTGGGGTGCAGGTTCCGCTCGGCTCTTCCAAGCGCGCCGGCGACCCTGCAACGTCGTTTCATTAGAGAAGCCGAAAGCGCGCGCCCCATCTGGCAGCAGCAATTAACGAGGATCAGAGGCGGGAAGAAAGGCGCACATTGCAAACAGCTCGGCTAGGGTTCGCGCAGCGGATAATGGCCACTTCATTAACTAATTGATTTCTCATTAGCGGCTGGGAGAAGCCCCGGTTCGAGGCTTGGCTCGCCGCGCCCTGGCAGGTCTGCACACAATTAGCCAGTCGCTCATTTCGCAGCTAAACGTTCTCGGAAGCGACCGGCGCAGCCTAGCTCTGGGCCACGCGACCCACTTTATTTTATTTTTGTGGCTAATATTGCCTTAACCTTGCAATCAAAAATTCTCTCCCCGCTCCCCGCCTCGCCCCAGGCACCACCATATTTAATCAAGATATTAAATGCACAAAAATAGCACCGTCCAGGCCCAGGGGGGCTGGGCCTTTCCCTCCGTCCTTCTTTTGGAGATTCTTTTATGGGTCTCGGAAAGCCAGCCTCAGTTCTGTCCCGGCTCCCACTTCCAACGCTGGGAGGATTTTGTTTTGCGGCCGGTGAATGGGAAGCTGGACCAGGCCCCTCTGTCTGCAGAGGGATCCGGGACCGACAGTGTCCGCTGGACTCTCGGTTCCCCGGCCCTGTCCGGCCCGACGGTGTGGAAATGCATTTCGTAGCAACTGGCCACGGACAAGGAGTCTGGGCTTCAGCAAAGGTTTTTGTCACAGGCCCCCAGGGTGCTGTTCAGATGACTTCTTACATGCGCAGGGGGGACTCCAGGGGTTCCTGGATGCAGCGGGGTGTCCCACGTACAGACAGAATGCTGTTCTCTGGCATTTTGCAGAGTGGCTCCCGCACGGGAGCTTTGCTGGGGACAGGCAGGACCCAGGGTCGCCATCGAAGCAATGATGGTGTTTGGCCGCTGTGGCTCGCTGTGCCAGCTGTCTCCGTCACAGCTGGGTTGTGTCTTCTCAGTTCACATGTTCCCACCCCCAAGGCCTCAGGTTGGGGCTGCCTTGGAGATGGGTGTTTACAGAGGGGATGAAGGTAAAATGGGGTCCCTAGGGGGGCCCTGGTCCCACAGGACTGGGGTCCTTATAAGAAGAAGGGATGGGGACACAGACACACCCAGAGGGACACCCGTGTGAGGACACAGGAGGAGGACAGCCATCCACATGCCAAGGAGAGAGTCCTCAGGGGGACCCAGCCCTGCCCGCCCCTGGGTGTGAGGTCCCTGTCATTGGATGCAGGGCCACCCTGACCCAGGATGAGTTAATTCACTAAATGACACCTGCAAACACCCTCTTTCCCCCCCTAATCAGCCCACATTCACAGCTTGCAGGTGGGCACATCCCTTGAGGGGGCCACCTCTCAATGCACGACCCTCCCCTCCCGGCCCTGTGGCCCCACCTGAGGAGGAGGAATCGGGCTGCTGCGTGCCGACGTGGGGCCGGGACATATATGTTCATGAACTTGGGCGCACGGCTGCCCCTCGGGGCTCAGACGCAGCAGCATGTACGTTGGCTGGGGCCCGGGGCGTAGTGGCCTGTGTGCCCTGTCTCTCCACCAAAGACGCAGCCAGAGCCCCTGTCCACCTGCACAGGTGCAGACAGATGCATGAGGCAGCCAGGACACTGAGTTTTATCCTTCAGGGAAGGGGCTACCTATTTATCTACGTCTCGTGTGTTTATTTCCCATCTTAGCCATTTTTCTGGGCACTGCTCGGTGGCCTTGGGGACACTCACCTTGTGCTGCCGTCCCCGCCATCCTCTCCAGAACTTTCCCATCGCCCCACACGGAAGCTCTGTCCCCCTCCCCCAGGCCCTGGCTCCCTCCATCTGTCTCTGTGAATGTCACCCTTCTAGGGACCTGCTAACACACAAAGCCTACAGTGTCTGTCCTTTTGTGACCGGCTCACATCACCCAACGTCCCCAAGGTCCCTCCACATTGCAGCGTCTCTCAGAACCCCCTTCCTCTGCAAGGCTGAGGGATGCCACACGCATAGCTGCCCCCTGCGCTGCATGCCCGCTCCCCGTGGGTGTGCGTTCCGGTTGCTTCCACCTCCTGCTGCCGGGGGCTCTGCTGTTACCGACACGGGTCGGATTCCAAATATTCCCTCCGGTCATCAGCGGCCATAAACTCTTTCACGGGACCCATGTTCCCAGCAGAACAATATCCTATTTTATCTGCTCAATAAATATAATATTTTTAGATAAACCCTAAAGGCATTTGTTTTTATTTTGTGGGATCTTAATCCAAGGGGTCAGCAGCTTTTCTACGTGGAAGAAGAGAGACTTGGGCTGACCGTAGAGGATTGTCCACAGAATTTCTGGGGCCGGGCACTCCCAGGTGGTTGCCACTGGCTGGTAGAGTGACCGTCAGAAAAGGCCTCTCTTTTTCTGGTCGGGAAAACCAGGTATCAGTTATTGACCCTCAGTTGTGGCCAATATTCAGGGGGACAAATCGCCTCACCTGGGAGGGACGGGATGGCGACTCTCTCAGTGGGTGTCTCGGGCAGGTGATCGGGTTCGACAGAAGGCATTGAATGGGAAATTCTGCCCACAATCGGAGGGCTGGGCCTGGGAGGAAAGGTGGACATAGAGTCGTATAAAGCAACTCCCTCCTTCTTGCTAAAACTCACCATAATACAAATGTCACCAGTTTTATGAAATAGGACGAAGGCTAGGGTTTACGGCGGAACAGCAGGTCTGGCAGAGTCTTGTAAAAATATCCTCACCTTCCATGGATACAGTATTAAACACTTCCAGAGTTTTGATGAATAGTGTTTGGGCAGGTAATCCGATCGTGTGATAGACAATTATAATTAATCCCATATTTTTAGAGGCCAAAAAAAAAAAAAGTTTCTACACTCCTGAAAAATGTCACTTTCCTAAGTAATTCCCACCTCCCCCTTGAAGCCTTTCTCCTGCTCCTTTGCTCAGAAAGTCTTGCCTTCATCATCAACAGAAGATAAATTTCAGCCCAAACTCTGAATTTATGAGATCGTAATTAATGAGGTTTTATGGAACAGACATGTCGTTTCTGGTGTAATTGGAATGCCTTTGCCATCCATTATCTGTGGAGTCTACCAGTTCACACACGGCGAAGTTTAATTTGTTTTTATCACAGCAAACAAAAGCGCGAGAGAGAGGGAACGAGCGAGCAAGAGAGAGGGAGAGAGAGAGAGAGAGAGAGGGAGGGAGGGAAGGAGGGAGAGAGAGAGGGGACTTATGAGGGGCGCAGACTCAAATCCATCCCAGCCTCCATCTGCAGGCTTCGAGCCAACCTGTGCCAGGCACCACATCTATTTTTAAAGAGAAGAAGGCTCATGCAGCTCCTTATTCCCTCTCCGGGGACGCAGGCACGAGGGGCCTCCCTGGGCCACGTCCGCTCTTCGGGGACCAGACACAGCGTTGCGGGGATGACCCCAGGCTCCCTCCGCAGCAACGCGTCCCCACAGGCCTGCTAATGGAAGAAGAAGACAGCACTTAGCCCGCTAATGACGTGGCTCCTGGCTTTCTCTGGGCTTTCGGCCTCCGATTGGCTGCTTGGGAAAGCGGCACAGGGCAGGAGGACAGGTGAGGCAGAGGGTGGGCGTGTGGGGACAAGGGCTAAAGACTGGAGGTTAAGACCCGAAGTTGCCACACACACAGACAGGCAGGCGAGCGCGGAGCTTGCGGCACATGGGTGTCCAGGGTGCGTCTGTGGGTCTCAGTGCAAGGTAAGCAAAAGCACAAGTGAGCGGGTGGGAGCCCAGCAAACTCACGAGCTTCTGCAGACCGAAAGCAGCCGTCGAGAAAACGAAAGCTATAGAGAGGGAAAGGTGGTTGCAAAGTTTAGATCCGATGAGGGACAGTATCCACAGCATATGAAGAATGCATGCAACACAACAATAAGAACAAAGAAACCCAGTTAAAAATTGGGCAAAGGACCAGAATAGACACTTCTTCAAAGAAGACACGCAGATGGGGGATCGACATATGGATGGATGCTCAGCATCACCAGCTGTCAGAGACATGCAGATCAAAATCGTCATGAGGTACCACCTCGCACGGGGGAGAACGGCCATCGTAAACAAGTCAGCAAACAACAAGTGCTGGCGAGGACGTGGAGAAAGGGGAGCCCTAGCGCACTGGGGGTGGGAACGCAGCCTGGGGCAGCCCCTGTGGAAAACAGTGTGGAATTGCCTCCGAAAATTAAACACGGCGCTGCAATATTATCCAATGACCCATTCCTGGGTATGTACCCGAAGAGGATAAGAATGTGCATCCCTGTGTTCATGGGGGCATTACTTCTAATGTTACTTCTATTAGTACTTATAATATTACTTATATTAGCCAATGTATGCAAACAACTCAAGTGCCCAGCAACAGACAAGTGGATGAAGAAGCTGTGCTACATTTGTACAATGGAACCCTACGTGGCCGTACAAAGATGAAATACTGTCATTTGTAACAACCTGGATGGACCTAGAGGGTACTATGCTCAGTGAAATAAGTCAGACAAACAAGTACCATATGATTTCACATATGTGTGGATTTTAAAGAATAAACAGAACACAATGAAAAACTCTAATAGATGCAGAGAAGAGGTTGGTGGGTAGCACAGGAAAAGGGGTAGGACAGAAACTAGACCTCTGGCAGTGAGGATGCTGAGTGCGTACAGATGTGAATTACAATGTCCTACATCCACCAAACTGATACAATGTTATAAGCCAATGTAACCTCCATTAAAAAAAAAAAGCTACTTACAGAATGTATCCCACACAGTGGTTTTTCCGTGAACAGCCATAAGAAATTGCTTATGTACTGCATTTAAAAACCCACTTAAGTCCCCTGGCTGGTGTGGCTCAGTGGATTGAGCACAGGCTGAGAACCAAAGGGTCGCCGGTTCAGTTCCCAGGCAGGGCACATGGGCCAGGTCGCCAGTAGGGGGCGCACAAGAGGCAACCCCACACTGATGTTTCTCTCCCTCTCTTTCTCCCTCCCTTCCCCTCCCTCTAAAAATAAATAAATAAAATCTTTTAAAACAATTAAAAGCAAACCCATTTAATAAAGATGTTGCTAACAAGTTAAACAAAGTTCGAATTTGTTAGCATGATGGGGTCTGTCTGTCCAGGCACCGTCTCCCCATCCAGGTACCCATTACCTGTGCAGAGCTCACACTACGTCGTGCCTGTCTCTTCACGAGCGCTTTGTAAGGTCAGGACCACCTGTGTTCTCAGCAGCACAGGGGATGCTCAGACGTGCTCATTGGCTTGTCCCGGCTCATGTGAGCCCGCCGACCCCTCAGCCTGTTTTGGTCTCCTGTCTCACGGTTTCCGAGCTTATAATTGCCTTGTGTTCTTTTCCCCCACATGTGCTAAATGAGAGCAGGAAATGGCTTGAATAGGACATGAAATGAAAGTCAGAGATGGCTGTGCGGTAAGGCTCTCTTTTTTCTGTGATTCGCGATTTTGGTTGCACGGCGGTTTGCTCCTCGTGACGCTTCCCCCGCCTCTTCGTGTGTGACACTTTGTGCGCGGGGAGTTGTGTTGGGTTTCCCGTTGGCGTCCGGAGGGAGATAAGGGGATATTTGGTGCTGACAGGGGTGAGCCAGCCCCCCGGGATGGGCACAGCGCACCTGCATTTCCTGCCCTCATGAACGGGAATTACGCATGTTCACCAAGCAGAGGGTGAAGCCCGTGCCCTTCGGGGTCTGCTGGTTACAGGTGCCCGTGAGTGAGGATCCCCCGTGGGGTGTCACCGTGCGGGTGGGTGGCAAGCGGGAGCGAGGACAGAGCGAGAAGCTGGGAGACAGGTCATCCACCTCATCACGTCCGCCCTCCCCTCAGCTCCCGCAACGCCAGCCACACGGGCCTACCTCTCAAGCTTGGACCAGCCCCTCGCGCTGCTAACTGCTAACCCCGGGGCCGGCTGACCGACCTGCAGAGCTGTCGCCTGCTGATCTGCCTGGTTAACCTCCCTCCTCCTGATCTCCGTGTTTAAACAGAAACTTCCTCCTGTACCTGGAGCCCCTAGCGCTACACCCCCCATGCGTTGGCTTCGTACCACACCACGCAGTTTAAGGGTCTGTTGCTCACAGCTCGCCGCCGAACGGGGGCAGAGCTCTGGGTGTGCCGGGTGGGGAGTGTGAAGGACGAGGCATTCTTACCTGCCGGGGGCTGTCTGGTGCCCAGGAACTCACCTGTCGTCTGAGAAGTAATGGGAGCTCTGCAGGGGCGATGACTTTCTGTCTTCACGCCCGAGAAACCCAGAAAAACGCTGCGCCCTCCACGGACGGGGCTCCCAATAAACCGTATCAATACCACAGTTGATGAGGGGAAGACACCTCTGGCCCAGACCCGGCAAACTTTGTTGCACTGCAAATGCAAAGAGCAGGGAGGCTGAGGCATCACCAGCGAGGACAGTGAGTGTGTTTTGTTTAGCTTTTTTTTTTTTTTTTTTTTTTTTTTTTGTAGAAGCTAACACTAGAAACAAGAATGGTGTTTCAATATTTCAACCTCCCAGCTGGAGGATGATGCCCCTTTCAGCTTCCACAAGGACGCTGCTGGGCACATCCTCGGTGGGCCTCTCGCCCTTCGGGCCGCACAGGTCACCGAGAGGACGGCACCGCTGCATGGTGAGGGAGCAGCTCCGCCTGTCCTGTGCGGTGACCTATTTATCCGCGCCGTGGCCGGGCCCTGTGACACCCGTGGGCGTCGATGACACATCGCTGGAGCTCTGGGTCCAAGTGACGTGTTCACGGAGGAGGAGGACGGGGAGGAAAGGAAGAAAGCTGTGGACTCCCATCGCACCAAAAGTAGGGCATGATGACGCTTCAGGTGGAGAAAATATAAAAATCTGTTCGTCTTTTCCCAAACACCCTGTCCAGCCACCTTTGTGAGTGATGGCCGCCAACGTCCTGCTGGACATCCCCGGCCGGCCCATCTCTGCTCCTGGAGACCCCAACTGGCCACCCCGTGGGGTCCTGATGGGAGCCCTTGGCCTACCCCTCCCCCAGTGGGGGCACCTGGCCTCTCCGTGGGGCAATGGAACGGCTGTGAGCTGCACAGCCCCAGGTCCCTGTGTGTCTTTGCCTCGAATCCACAGACCTCCCCCATCATTGCCAGGCAGGCACCTGGCCAGCTGGCCGCCCCTCCCCCAGGACCACTGTCTCTTATGTTGACAGCTTCATGCAGGAGGGCTGGCCCCGGGGTGGGGGGGCCTCCAACTGGGGAGGGCGCCCGCAGTGCAGAGGTGGACGCTATCTCTTCTGATTTGTGCCCCACACCCAGCTCAGGACGTGACCCTGTTTTGGGATGCTGATTTGTGGAGTTTGCAGATGGCTCTGCCTCAGATACAATTTTCTCTGACGTTAAGGATACACTGCGAACCCGATGCCTTTTTTTTTTTTTTTTAAGTGTGCTTAATGAGATCCATGCCTTTTAGAGGAGAGAACAGCGCTTTTGGGGCATGCAGAAATTGGGGCAGAATGTGGCCAACGCCTGTGCCGTTCTCAGTGAAATTACCGAACAGACCCCCGGGGCATCGGTGGGACTTGCCTTGGCCCTTTGTCCACCTAATGCCTAGCGTTAGTTTTTTCCTTCATGGACAAAATATTTAAGGAGGATGTTTCCCTGGAAGAGGACCAATGCCCATGTCTGTGGGGTCCCTTGGGGTGCAGAACTTTCAGGGCCCGAAGTGAGGGACTTGGGTAACCCTACATCTTGGGGAAGGGCAGTTTCTAGGTGCTTGTGACATATGAAATCTTGGCTGCTTCTGCATTTCCCAAAGTGGCTTTAAAACAAACAAACAAACACAAGATACTTTATTTTTCTGAGCCATTTTAGATTGATGAAACGCAGAGCAGAAAGTAGGAAGCGGCCCTGGCTGGTGTGGCTCAGTGGATTGAGCACTGGCCTATGAACCAAAGGGTTGCCGGTTCAATTCCCAGTCAGGGCACATGCCCGGGTTGCAGGCTGGTTCCCAGTAGGGGGCGCACAAGAGGCAACCACACACTGATGTTTCTCTCCCTCTCTTTCTCCCTCCCTTCCCCTCTGTCTAAAATAAGTAAATGAAATCTTTAAAAAAGAAGAAAAAAGAAAGCAGAAAGCAGGAAGTGTTCTCCTGCATGCCGTGACCGCGCTGGTCCAAGGCAGCCCCACGATCACCACCTGCCACTGGGCGCGACTCTCATTGGGACCGAGAGCCCAGGTGATGCACAGAACCCCACAGTTGGCAGTGCGGCCCGTCTCCCGGTCGCTGCATCTCCAGAGCAACGACACTCTTCTTCGTAAGCTCTGGCCGTGAGCTGCAGCTCGGTTTTGTCGGCAGCCACAGACTTTGTGTTCAGAGAGTAGATACGAATGGATAACAAAGCAGATTTGTTTAAAAGAGAACAGTATATTGAACAATTCTGCTGCGGTCCCATGGACTTCCGAGGCGATGTCTTTATTCAGGCTTCAGAATCAGGAGCCCTGCGTTATTCCAACCGTGAATCGTGTGTGGCTTTTATGTCGGACCCTCATCATTGTGGGGCTGCCCTTGGGGTCCTCAGCGTTGCTCTGGGCTCTCAGGACTGCAGGGGGCGGCCTGGGGAAGCTGTCCTGCCCTTTCCTCCGAACCTCCGGGCTTGCTGAGCTGTGGGCACGTGTGGGGGCCAACGGGCACCCACCCTTGCACAGGACGATGCCAGGCTCCCATCCTATATGCACGGGACTGGTGTTCCTGAAGCTGCGTCTGCACGCTGGGGCCTCCAGGAAAGGTGGGGAATGTCCTTTGAGGGGTCACAGCCACCCCAACAGAAGGACCCCGGTCTGAATGTCTCAGTGGCCAGTGATGTGGACTCTGCACCCTGTCACGACTTGGCCAGACTCGCTCCTCTGTGGCCAGAGACCGTCTGAGGGGACCGCTCTTCATGTGACCTCTGTCCCCGAAGTCCTTGTGAGTCTTCCACAAGGTCACACCCTCGGCCCCCCAGGTCCACCCCTTCCCGGGGGGCAGCTACCTTCAGGAAAATCCCCTCCCTGTCACGTCCTGCTCACCACCCACTCCCCCCTCGACGAGGAGGGACAGGCCTGCCCCTTGGGTTTGGCATTTTCCCTGACAAGCACACCCATCAGACACAGTCATTCCGGTTCGTCATGCTGCTGGACGGTTCTCCCTGGACATCTGTCCACAGCAGCCTCCCTGTTGATGGCCGCGTCGCGCTCCACGCCCCAGACACACCGCTAGGATTTGCGGCGCCTGCTACAGAGGGGCATACAGCTGTGCCCAGTTTTCCTGCACCGTGGCCCGCGCTGTGGACATTGTGGTCCCTCGGGCATGCGGCCGTGTGGCCAGAGGGGTGGGCAGTGCATCACAGGCCCAGAGCGGGGAGCAAATGGCACCGACGACTTAACTCCTGACAGATTGGCCTCCAGGGAGGCCGTGTCGATTGCCCCTCTTCACTCGCGTGCACCGGAGGTCAAGTTCCCAGACCCCACCGGGCTGTGACTCTCCAAAGTGCATCTTCCAGCTCTGGGAGCCACGCGACATCTTTGCCACGGTTTTCCCAAATGCTTGTGCTTGTTTTTCCTGCAGCTGTTTGTTTTCATCTTTCCTTTTTTTTTTTCCTTCTTTTTTTTGACCTGATTTTTTTTTTTCTTCCTGACTCGGCAGGAACCCTTTGTCCCTTAAGGAAGTTAACACTCTGTGCTTATGTCTTGAAAATTGTTTTCCCACGTGAGCTTCTCGTTCCGTTATGGACAGCTTTTAAAATATATATGTATACGCAGAACGATTACAATTTCACGTAGCTAAGTAAAACCATATTTCTCCGTATGGCTTCTGGCTTTTGTGGCGTCTTTGCAAAGCCTTTTCAGCTGGAAGACTATAGAATGTTCCTTTGTTTTCTGTGGCCCTGCCATGGTTTTGCTGTCTGTGTTTAACTTTTTCTTCCTCCAGGATTATTTTGGGGTCAGCACGGACAGACAGGTCCAGCCTTTCCCCCTTCACTTCTAGCACCAACTAGTCATTAAATACTGCATCTCGTCATGGCGGCTAGAAATATTTATTTCCTCCTAGAAAGGTGAATAAATGCTCGTGTATATTTGCATCAGCTTCCCTGCTTTGGAACCCGAACGATACCCCACACTGTACGGTGGGAGTGTAAGGGGGTCTCAGAGGACGTGACTTGGTGCCAATGTGTATGCTGCCTTATTATATATTACATCTAACTCCCCTCAGTACATACATTTATGTCTGACTACATTTATACCATGTTTACACCTTCCTACATTGATATATCTTGTGGCATGTATATCTTACTATGTTTATATTCTATCTTATGGTATTTATAGTTTGCTACATTTATATTATATGGTGCTATCCTGAGGCTGTGTCTTACCATACATGTATGTTACCGAGTTTACATTGTGTCTCATGATATTTACATTGTATGTTATTGCATCGACACTGTATCTCACCAAACTTGTATCGACTCTTACCGTTGGCTGGTGCAGGCATGTACCAGGTTTCTTGCCCTGGCTATGCTGGCTCGCTGCATGTGTCCCGAGACCTTTGGGCTGTCTTTTCCACCTTCAAGAGCTTAATTTCACTGCAGAGCTCCTTGGTGTATCAATTATTTGGGGGAACCCGGGTGGCATCCTTTTACCCAGGACTGAGGCGTGACTTCCTACTTCATTGCGTGTTGCTTTATGTGGGAGCACCTGCCCGGTACGAAAGCCGGGGCCAACCTGGAGTCTCAGGGGGGCAGGCACAGGTGTGTCTGTCTGGAGAAGTCCCTGCTGGTCCAATTGGACACACGAGTGCCCACCATCCCCTCGTCTCCCCAGCAAGAAAGCAGCAAGTTCCAGAACACAGAGAAATGAGAAAACTCAAAACAGCTACTTCCACTCAAGACCTGAGTTTGAATACAGGTGTCCACACTCCTGGAACACACCTGTCCTTCGGAATCCCACCCTCTTTAAGGTGACAGGGGATGTTTATGTGAACTGGCTCCCCAAGGGCCTGGCCCTCCGAGCCCAAAACCGCAGACAGCTCACGGGCCACACAATCGAAACTCACACAGGAGTCAGCCGGCCTTTCTTCAGGGATCCGGGTAAAAAACACCACAAACAAAGTCTCACAGCCCACCCCAGCTTTTCACGTCTCCCGTCTACGTGCCTGCAATGCCCAAGTTCCGCACGTGTGGAAAGGTAGGAGAAAAAATCTCATTTTCTAGTGATGATTCTCACCGACAGCATCTGTCTCGTAGAACCCAAATGACCCGGGATGAGCTCTGGCTGTGGCTGGCTGCTCACCTCCCACACACAGCGAAGCCCGTCCGCAACATTTCTCAGATGCAACACGGTGCTTCTGCCGTGGCACGAGACTCGGGCACCGGAGAACGCTTTGCTCTGCACGTGATCTTTTCATGACACCGGAGACTCTTCGTTTTAATGACAGGAAGGACACGCTCCATGAGAAGTAGCAGACATGAACCTGGGGGGAATAGCTTCGCTGCAGATGTGAACATACGTTCCTAGTACCTGTTGTTTAATTCCACTATCTTTGTGGGGCAAGGTCCGTTACAAGGCATTCTCTTTGTTTGCCTAAATGTCTGGCCTCAGCCCTTTGTAGGGTAACCCCATGGTCTTCTGCAGAAAGGAGGTGCTAATTGGATCTCGTAAGCATTCCTGAATTCTTACATATTCTGGCCAGCTTGCAGGGAGGGACGGAGGGAGTGAGATACCAAAATTAAAGGCAACATTGCGATATTTTCAGTTGCAATAATGTGCAACAACAATGCATGCAACCGATACAATGTAATAAATTGGGGATGATGATTAGGGTACAATATTGCTAATAAATGGGTCAAAGAAGGGTCGCTCTGCACTCCAAGCGGCCCCCCCCGCCCCCCCCAGCAAAGGTCGCTGACCTCTAATCAGGGCTCCTCTGCCCTACTCGTCCTTGGGCAGCCACTAAGGGCCTGATTATCTATAAATTTATGGGGATCGCGAACCGCGGGCCTTCCGCTCCTGATAATGTTTTCTGACACATTTCAGGAGCTGCGGCTGATGTGCAAGGCATTATGTACGCGGGGCTGGCTGTACACAGCCGGCGACGGTCCATCCGAGACCTCTGGCTGGAGAGAAACGCACCAGGCAAGTGGTTTCCATGGCAACATGCCCCACAGCGGTAGGGAGACTAGAAAAAATAGTTTTATGATTATTTCAATGAAGTTGGGTTTTTTTTTTTTTTTTTTGGCCTTCTTATTTTCAAACTTGATCGTGGGGGTTTTTCACGGGCTCGTCTCTAAATGAGATCATTTCTGTGCGTGCACGGATGCACGGAATTGAGCCTGCGTTCTGGGCGGGTGTCCCAAGTGGGGCGGGAAGGCAGGATCGGGGGTGGGGGTGAGGGTTGTGGCTCTTTAATCAAGGAGCCCAAAAGGGGGAGGCGGCTGGTGCAAAGGAAGGGTGGATCTGCCCCCTAAAAGAGCCATCGTCCCGAGCATTTGCATCTTCCTGTCCCTTGCAGGGTGTGAGGGTCTCTGGGCGCACCCGTGTCCAGGGCTCCTCTCCCTTCGGCCCCACCTGGTCCTCCCTCCAGGCCAGGACACGGGACAAAGTCACACCCAGGTCCGTGTTTGGAACCAGGACAAGCCCATCCGGCCATGTACGGCCTCTGTCTTTCCTGACGGGTTTGCTCGCTGGGGGGCAGCTGTGGACACAGAGGAGCAGGGCTCGTCAGCGCACCACCTGCTCACCTGGAACAGACACCATGGTGACGGGCAGTTTGGAGCCTTCATTTTCTTCCCTTCAGAGCCACTGAACCTGGGCTCGGGCTGTGCCCTCAGATTGGTGCCAGACCAGGGAGATTTCAAAAGTGATCACTCTCCTCTAAACGGCCGTGTGTCACAGAAAGGATGTGGGGACAGGGGGCTCCCCAAATTCAGTGGGTTGCCACAGTTGGGGGGCCGGAGGGCTGTTGGGAGTAGGGCCTCACAGTACGTGGATTCCTGACTACGGACCGAGTTTCTGTGTCCATAAGAAATTGTTTAAGAAAGAGTCTGAAGCACAGAACTGGGCACTGAGGGGAGGACCCAGCCGGGCAAGTTAGTATAAAGCCGTCAGAAATGGTGGCGGTTTCCTTGTTTGGGTATTTCAGGGGTGGGGGGTTACGTGAAGTGAGGTCCGTCCTTGAAATCACAGACGAACACTTAAAGCACCGTACAAAGCCAAAGAGAGACGAACCCACCTCGTTACCGGGACAACATGCCGAGCAGCGTCTTCGTCACTTCAGAGTGGAAAAACGCTGTCTCTCGGTAGCCAAGAAGAACACAGATGTGACTTCTTCCTCCAATGGTCAGATAAGACCACAAGCCACAGACGCAACAAACTCACAAGGGAAGCGAGGCAGAGAGAATTCCTTGGAACCATCATTTATAAAAGAGCTTCCACAAAACACCCAAGTAACTCAGGGAAAAGTGGCAAGGATACGCTTCATTTATCCCACTAATGCTCGTTTGAACATTTACCCTGCTCAGCAGCCAAGCTGGGGAATGGCACCACCGGGTCACCGAAGAGAAGAGTAATTCTGTCTTGGCATCACCTGCCTTCCCGTCTCACCGGCACGCGGTCTCCCCTGTGCCAGAATAACCTCTTCTTTCCTTCTTCTGATAGATGCTCTTTGGCAAAAATACGCATGGCTACTGTACTCTCTCTGTCATCAGAGGTAGACACTACAGTCTTATGCCTGAACATTCAATGTACTTGGTCTATCTTTCGTTTTTGTTTAAGCCCAGAACCTTCTGGGAAACCCCTTCTGGTATAGAGAGGAGGACCTCGGCGGCCAGGTGTGCCCGTCTGCCCGTGGTGGTCCCCAGAAACCTGGTGTGGGTCATCAGTCCACGTCAGGTCTCAGCTGTGATGTGCTCCCAGCACCGGGAAGGCCTGGTGCCCCAGCAGAACTCACAGCCAATGACTTCATCCACCATTCACTGCGTGTGTGATAATTCTTTCAGTTTTGCTTTTGAGTTTAACTTAATTAATGTATTCATTTTTACTGAGGGTGTGCTTATTGATGTTAGAGAGAGGCGGAGGGAGGGAGAAAGAACGGGACAGAGAAACATCCATGTGAGAGAGAAACATTGATATCGGTTGCCTCTTGCACGAACTCCACCCGGGGATCGAACCCGCAACCCAGGCCTGGGCCCCGATGGGGAATCGAATCCCCAACCTTTTGCTTCGCAGGACGATGCTCCAACCAACTGAGCCAAACCAGCCAGGGCTTTAATTTTATTTTTTTAAGTATCGTTCACGTGCCCAGCGCGGTGGTTAGCCAATCCCATACTTTACAAAGATGTCTCTTGATATTTCCAGCGTTCACCTGGCCCTACACACAGTTATCATGATATTATTGATCCTCTTCCTTGTGCTGGGGTTTGCATCCCTGGTGTGTGGCTGTGCTCTCAAACTGGGTTCCCAACCTCACTCATAGCTGAGGCTCGTTTATCCTCCAGAAAGTGCAAGAAGCCGTGTTTCTCCATGATTCCAGTGAGCTCTGAGATGGCTCCTACAGTGTGCGGTGTGAAGCTATCTTTTGCAAAAATGCAATCAGCAAACAGTGTATACGACGGAGCCTCATCGATTTGGGGCCGGCTCACGTGGAAGTCATGTGTGCATCCTGAAAGCCAAGCACCCTTTTCGTGCAAATGCGAAGGACGGATAAGACTCCATGGAACACACAGGTGGAAGCAGGAGGTAGCATCCGTTTTCCAGAAAGTAAGCTCACGTGAGTGACTGGGATTCTCAAAATTCTTTGTATTCTTTGAGACAGTACTTTCTTTCCAAAGAATCACGTTTAAAAGATTAACAGAGCTTAGAACAAAGAGCTAACAGCCCTGAACACAATACAGTGACCCATAGGGAAATAGGTTAGTATGGAAACAGTTTAAGTAACTTGTGCAACGTCATAAAATGAAACAATGTAGATTCACTACACTTACGTTTCAGAAAACCTGAATATCAAGCCATTTTGTTTACGGAGTAAGAATAAAATAAAATAAAAAATTTGCAGAGCTGCCGCGATTATAGAGAAAGACAAGGTGGTGGAATGTCGACAAAGTTTTGGAGGCGGATTTGGGGATTTCCTGTATTTCTGCCCTGAATGTGCCTTGGTCGGGGAATCCTGGCTGTTACTGTGAGATTTTATGCATTACAATATCTGGGCATCCTCATTTGTTAAATCCTGTTTGCATTTATATCCGTCTAGTGCATGTTCAGGGCTGACAAGTTCTGACACTGGGAACAATCTCTCATGTCTCACTGAGAAAAGGGGCCGCACAGCTACGAAAAAGTTCGGTAAGAAAAGAGAAACAAAGTTATGGTCTGCGGACGCAGCACGCTGTGGGTATTTCTGGGGGGTGCATTGAGCGGTGAGGGTGGCTTTCCTGGGAGATGCTGTGGGTGCCTCTGTGTGCTGAGAGCCCCGGTCCCTCGAAGCACAAGTTACGTCGCCTCCTTTTCTCCTGAGAGAACTCCCTGAGCTCTTGCTGCTACAAACTTTGGGGGCAGAGGTTGCTTCCCATCAATCATGCCCTTTGCTCTCCCTCCCTGCCTCCATGCCCTGAGCCCGTTTTCAGTGTCTCCAGGGAAAGATGAGTTAAATCAGAGTTACGGCTCGTGGAGATTTCATCGGAACGGGAGGCTCCTGTCCCCATTCCCACCTGCAAGTCCCCGGAGAGCTCAGGTCAAGAAAAACACACAAATCACAGGAAAATTCTGTTGTCCCTTCTGCGTCCGACAAACTCAGAGCCCTCGGTTTCCAAGGGTTTCCTGATGTTAAATGGCCTTTGGAAAGGAGGAGGTGCCTTCCTCGGTAGAGGGGGCTGTAGAAGTTACTCAGAAAGAGTTAAATAAAGAAGTAAAGAAGTCACGGGGTGGGGGGAATGGCACCAATAAAACCCGAGAGGCTGCAGGCGCTGGGTGCCCTGGCCCTGGACTTCCGAAGTCCCGGGTGGCCCGAGATGCGGCTGGATTCCCTGCAGGGCATGGGGCAGACGCACGGCCCTGAGATCCTACCTTCTTAATGGATGTGCGGAGCTTTGTTGGAGGTGATAGAATGAGGCCAAGTTTTATCGTGTGGCACTAGGGGGCTGGGTTGGTCCGACTCCCCGAATCACCGAGAGGCGAAAGCGGGCCATGCGTTCTCTCATTCCCTGACTCTGGGACGCCTACCTGGGCAAAGCTGCAGCCACGGAATGTACAAGTGGTGGGTCAGCACTGCCCAGGGGGCGGGCGGGACTGGGGGGTGGCAGGTGGCGAGTGGGGGACACCCAGTCTCTTTGTGGGGTGACACAGCTGTTCTGAATTGAGTGTGTTGAGGCTTGGCACAGCCCTAAAGCCCACACAACTGTGTGCACCTTTTACAACTGGGTGAACCGTATGGTATGGGAATGATACTCCAATAAAGTTGCTTTTCAACACGCACAGAGACAGTCCGTGAAAATAAATAATAAACCCAAGCAATCTACCATTTTCTTCTTTAAAAAAAAGGGTGAGGTGAAAACGATGAGGAGAGAGGTGGATGGCATGATCTAGAAGATTCTAGAAGACTCCAACGGCTATTGCTTTGAAACTCTGTCCAGCCCTGGCTGGGGAGGCTCAGTTGGTTGGAGTGTTGCCCCCAAACCGGAAGGTTGTGGGTTCTATTCCCTGTCAGGGCACGTGCCTGGGCGGTGGCTTTGATTCCTGCTCGCATGTGGACAGGAGGCAGCCGATAGATGTTTCTCTCCCTCCCTCCCTGTCTCTCTAAGAGCAGTGAAGAAAGTGTCCTTGGGTGAAAAAAATAAGTAACAAATGAAGTGTATCATTCCACACACCTTGTTCCGGTGGGCCGCCCCGTGGGCCGTAGGACGACCTTCCTCAGGGCCCAGTGGTTTCCAAAGCTCTCTGGTTATTTTGCTGGGTGCACGTGGCTAAGTTCCCCAAACTCTGACCCGTTCCCCATGCCGTGTTCCACACCATTTCCTGGTACGACATTTTGACTGCTCTCAGAAGTTCTAGCACTGGGCAAAGATCACATCCAGGCTTTGGGGTCGTGGGCTGGCTTTTAAATCCTACTTCCAACGTCTAGCCACCCACAACTTGCCTGGACTCAAAGCCAGGTACTCAGGACAAATTCTGGGGCTGCCTTTGGGGTGAAATATGTAAAACACAAGAAAAGATCAGTTTTACATGTCGTTTGGTCTTTGGACTTCTTCTGTGGCTGACGAGCACGCGGCATCCACGCCGGGCAGACGGCTGGCTTCGGCACGTAGTCAGGTGCCATCGGTTATCCGAAATTCTGATCTGTGCAAATGGCGGACACCAACCCCTCCCCGGGTGTGTCTCTGGTAGACACCTCATTCCATGCGGTGCAGCCACCGTGGAAAATGGTGCAGATTCCTCAAACAACGAAACATGAAACTGTGAGTCCGCTTCTGGGTGTTTGCCTGGAGAATCAGGAAACACCTACTTTCATAGCAGCGTTATTTACAATCGCCAAGCTACGGAAGCAACCCAAGTGCCCGTCAGTAGACAAGTGGATATAAAAGCTGTGGTACGTGTACGCAGTGGAATACTACGCAGCCGTGAAAAAGCAGGAAACCTTATCCTTTGAAGCCGCCCTGCGTGTCACATGTTGTCCCGGCACCGCAGGCCCATATGGGGTCCGTGGCCTCACTCATCCTGCTGGGTGGCAAGGGACCATCCGCCAGGTGGCATATCAGCTCCCAGTTCTGGGCGCCTGAAGTCCGAATCAGGGCAGGCAGGGGTGCTTCTGTCGGGGGTTCTGCGGGGGAACCCACGCTGTGTGTCTCCCCTACATTTCGGTGGGTGTTCCTCAGTGTTGGGGACACATGACCCTGATCCCCACCCCCCACATTGACACGCACTTCTCTCCCTGTGGGTCCCGTCCCGCAAGATGACCGGGATCTTCACATGTCCTGAAAACGTCTTGTCTGATCAGCTTGCCCGAACTTGTCTTTTGCACTGAATCCTTCGTCCGTGCCGGGCAGCAGGAAGTATCACGACTTGGGAGGGAGCCCTGTCCCTTTATGCAGAGACACTCCTGCCCGACAATGACCAGTGGCGTCCCACACAGAAGTCCCAAAGCCGCCAGCCCTGGAAGCATCTTATTGTTACCAAAACGCAACGAGCAAAATTAACAAGACAAAGCTCCTTTGTTTGGACAGAAAGACCCCCCTTCTGCCTGGCTAGGAAACATTTTTGGGGATCCTCATAAGACCCTCCAAGAATAACCAAGACAGAGCAAAGGGGCTGGGGCGTCCCCATGGGGACCTGTCCTCGCCTCCCGCCAGTGTCCCCAAGGCCCGTCTTTCCGGAAGCGGTCGCGGGTGGGTGTGCAGACTCCCAGCCCGCTCCGTGCCCGACAGGCTCTGATGTCTTCTTCCCTTTAATTTGGGGAAATGGGTATTGGCTGAGGGTCAGCACAGAGTTCCCCGGTTATTTAAATAACGCTTCACATCCCTTCGCCGGGATCATTAGTTAAATTCTCCAGCTGTCAGGGAGAATGGTCCAAAACCCCCGAGACCACGCGGGACGACAGCACCCTGATGCAGGCGGTGTCTGTTCCCTTGCCAGCCGTCACCCCTGAACTGCTTTGGGGGTGGCACCCGAGGGACCGTTGTGAACGGTGCCTCTCGCGCAAATGGGTTTTCAGCGTTACAGATGTTTCCGGCACCGAGAGGCGCCAGGAGATGTGACCGAGGAAAAAAAAAAGACAAATTAAGGATTCGCTCTATTTTTGTCTCATTTACAACTCTGTCCCCAAGAGGGGCCGGCGGGCTGAGGTTAACTCGTTGCAGGGTGGTGCGTCTGCAGGCCCTCAGTCTCACGGCTCCCGGTTCTGAGTTTTTCCAAATCAGCCGGGAGGGTCCACCCGTGGTGGCTTGGGCTCCAGCCGGACGCTGGTTCTTGCTATGTTCCCCGGGGGGGGGGGGTGTCCTCTGTCAGACACTCTGGATGGGGAGGGGTTTCCTCGGGAGCTGGGCGGCTGGATGTACCCCGAGGGCAGCGGCCGCCTGCTTAGCTGGGCTGGACGCAGGCACAGCTGCACGTCGCTGTCCACACTTCGTGGATCAAAGGCTGTCCACTGTACTCAGGGCCTGGACTCTGTCCGCCGTCCAGCCACGCACACCCGCACCGGGAGTCCGCAGTCGCCTGATTAATGCTGACGGTTTACAAGACGAAGGCACACGTACAAATACGTGGGCACGTGGGATCCTAAGGGGTCCCTGGCTGGCCCGCAGGACCAAGTCACTAACTGACCCTTGACGAGGGGACATTCCAGCTTTTTCCAAGGATGCCACTCAATGCCACTTGTAGGCGAAGCCGTGAACCCTGTAGGAATGTGGGGGGCTTCTTGGAGGGCAGAGGCTCGAATCCATAAAGGAAAGCAGTTCCCTGGGTGGTCACCACCATTTTTATCTCGAAATGTTTCCGCGTTGGGTGGGCCGGCATTCCGGAAGATGACTTCCCCTGGGTGAAGAGCTGCTTTGGTTGAGTTCGAATGCACTTCTGAGAGCCCTCAGGAAATGGCTTAACGTTTTTTGTTTTGTTTTTCTTCTGGTGGCCTTGGTTTTCGTGGGAGGCCGCCGTCCAGGCTGGGTCCTACGGAGGAAACCAAAGGCATCAGGTCATCCCCCCGTGCTGGGGCTTAGGGGGGAAAGCAGGGCAGAAGGGGCTTTAGCAGACCTTACGTTCTTTCCAGCGAGTGTTTCTGGGCGGCTGTCCCCATTTCCAGGCCCCAGAGAGGCAAGAAAGGGCGGGTGACGCGGGCAGCAGGGACAGTTCCGTCACCCGGACTCCACTGGTGTGTCCACCCAGAAATGCCACTCCGGGCGTTCCCACGCTGCCCTGACACCACACCAGAACCCCACAGTGTCTGCCACAGACTCTGGAAACGAAGGGAGAGAGTGACGGCCGTGGCCCGCCTCGCCGACACCCCGCACCCGGTGTTGGCGTTCACGCCGCTGCTTCTGCGAGAGGCATTTTCTGAGACAGGATCTCATACGCAAACAAAGATCAATTCCTCGCAGCAAAGCGGTTGTTTGGGATGTTTTCAGGGTGGCGGGGCAGGAGAAGCAGGTTTGCAAACCGGGGGCTCTCTGAGCTTCGGGGGGTGTGTGTGGTGGCTTCTCAGAGGCCCTGGGTGTGGGGGTCGCTGTGCTTCGTGGGGCAGGCACCACGCTCTGGAGATGGGGGCAGGCACCTGTGTCTGCTCACAGCCCAGCCTGTCCTGGGGGTGGGGGGCAGAGGGCATGTGGGGAACACTAGGCTGTTTCCAAGGAAGAGGCGTAAACAGACAGACACAACTCAGCACTGTGCCCCTGTCACCTGGCCCCACGTGGGCCCTGAGGCTTCTCTTATTTGTGCACCCCACTCCCACCCTGCAGTGAGGCAAACCTCCCAAACCTCCTGGGACTCAGGGGAGCAGACGGGCCGCCTTCCAATGCGCAGCCGCCTCTCCTGGGTGCATCTCTGGAGCTCAAGGTGCTTGAGACGGAGCTCCAGCCTTCCCTCTGTCAGGTGAGAAGGGGCATCAGTGCCCTTTGGGGCTGTTCTGAGGAATCGAGATAACACATAGAAATCTCCAGGAGACACACAAGGAGCTGTGGATGCTTGTAATTCTGAGAGTGACAATAATATCCTGTTACCAGGTGGGCCGCGTGGACGTTTCGTCCTGGGCGAGGGAACCATTGCGGATGTCTGGGACCTTGTGGTCAGTACTGGAGAGAGGGTGCTCCTGGCCCCTGGCAGGTGGAGACCAGGGAGGGTGCTCAGCACCTTGCACTGCCCAGGACACCCTGTGGACACTGGTATTAATAGCCACGAATATTAATAGTGCTTTTGCATGTGAAACTGTTTTTCGTATCTATCAGCTACCACGTCTACCACCTATCATGCATCCCTCTATCCACCCACCATCCCTCCATCCCTCCCTCCGACCATCCATCCATCCGTCCACCAGTGTGGGTGTTGGCATCGCCCAGGTGCCATGTCTGCTCTCTGTGCCGGTGTTCACGGAAGATCTCAACGTTTTCAACTCAACCCGAAACCAGAGACCTGGAAGGAACTGGAACTGGTCGTGAAAAACCACGATGCTCTTTCTTCCAGAACACGGTGAGATTTCCTTTGGGGGACGGAGATGTGCGCAAGGTAAATGGACAGAGTTTGCAAAACGCTTCAAGTTTCTGCTCAAAATGTGACTTTTCCTCCTCTCCTTTCTCACCTGGCCAGGTGACTCCTAGCCTTTCAGAGAGCTGCGTCACATGAACTTATGTCTGGTTTTCAGATTCACGGACGTGCATATTGTCTGTGTTCCCCCATAAATTGTGAGCATCGTCAGATAGGAAATGTACCTATTTCACCTCTGTATCCCAGCACCTGGCCCAGGTGTGTCTCACCGGTACCCCAGCACCTGGCCCAGGTGTGTCTCACCTGTATCCCAGCACCTGGCACAGGTGTGTTTCATCTGTACCCCAGCACCTGGCCCAGGTGTGTCTCATCTGTACCCCAGCACCTGGCCCAGGTGTGTCTCGCTTGTACCCCAGCACCTGGCCCAGGTGTGTCTCACTTGTATCCCAGCACCTGGCACAGGTGTGTCTCACCTGTATCCCAGTGCCTGGTACAGGTGTGTCTCACCTGTATCCCAGCACTCGGCACAGGTGTGTCTAACCTGTACCCCAGCACCTAGTACAGGTGTGTTTCATCTGTACCCCAGCACCTGGCCCAGGTGTGTTTCATCTGTACCCCAGCACCTGGACCAGGTGTGTTTCATCTGTACCCCAGCACCTGGATCAGGTGTGTTTTACCTGTACCCTCAGCACCTGGCACAGGTGTGTCTCACCTGTACCCCAGTGCCTGGCCCAGGTGTGTCTCACCTGTATCCCAGCACCTGGCCCAGGTGTGTCTCACCTGTATCCCAGTGCCTGGTACAGGTGTGTCTCACCTGTACCCCAGCACCTGGACCAGGTGTGTTTTACCTGTACCCTCAGCACCTGGCGCAGGTGTGTCTCACCTGTATCCCAGCACTCGGCACAGGTGTGTCTAACCTGTACCCCAGCACCTGGCCCAGGTGTGTCTCATCTGTACCCCAGCACCTGGCACAGGTGTGTCTTACCTGTACCCCCAGCACCTGGCACGGGTGTGTCTCACCTGTACCCCAGTGCCTGGCACATGGTCGGTGCTCATATGAGTGCATGCACTACTTTCCCGCGGCGGCTGTGACAGATGTTCACACACAGAGGGCCTTCGCACACACACCCATTCATTGCCCCACAGCTGCCTGGGGCCTGGAGTCTGGGCCCCCCATGAGTGGCTCACCTGTGTCCTCTGCTTGGAGCCCCCACGGACGAGGCCCTTTGAGGAAGACTTGCCTCCAAGCTCACTCAGGTTATGGGTCACCTTCCGTTCATCGGGGTGCAGAGCTGACATCTCTTCCTCGCTGGCTGTGGCCAGGGCTGCCCTTTGCTCCTGGGTCTACACACATTCCCGGACACACCTTCCTGTGACCATTTCCAGCCACGGCGGGCAGAGTCCCTTCCCACTGGGAACCTCTGGGATTCCTCCTTCTGCCTCATCTCTCGCTCTAGCTCGAGAGAGTTCCCTGCTGTCCAAGGGCCAGTGTGACTAGGTTGCAGGCCCCTGGCTAATCTGGGCTCACCTGTCCATCTCCACATCTCTTATTTCATCACATCTGCAAAGTCTCTCTCACAGTACAGGGGCTTATGAGCCACAGGTGCCGAGTTCAGGCTGTAGCCACTTTTGGGGGCGGGGGATGGCTGATCAGTAAATTCCCACGGAAAACTCACCGAACACGTAAGAAAGGCTCTTTCACCCAAGGCTGGTCCCGCGGGCAGGCCTGTAGCTAACCCGGGGCTGGTGGTCTGCTGGAAACCCTTCCCCCATGTCCAGATGGAGTCCCCCCTGCTCTGTAAGACCTGATCATGCTACCCAACCGGGGCCCAGGTGGACAACGGCAGACGGAGCCTGCAGGATGGTCCAAGCATCTGGTTCTCCCACCGGACCCATGGCACCGGCTGGGAAGGGGATCAGGATGGCTGCGGGCCGCTATGGGTATTGCCAGGACTCTTCCTTGGGACGGGACCACCCTGGCCCCTCAGGCCCCCTGCGTTTTACCCCCTGTCTCATGTCCCTGGGGTGTCTTAGCTGCCCCCTTCCCTCCTGACGTGTATTTGGGGACCACAACCTTCCCGGTGCTGGGTAGACAGAGTCCAGAATCACGCCACCCCGAGGGAGCACGGGTGACCCTATCCAGCCTGGCCGTGCCCTCAAACTGTGGAGGCCCAGGGGTCTGAAAACATGCCCGAGTGACCTCCCGCCGACCACCACCTCGGCAGCCTCTCCTCCACGCCAGCCCCTAACCGGCCTCTTAAATCCTCACAGCCTTTCTGGACTGAAGTGTGATTTGGGGGCTGGGGGTCCTGCCCAGATTCTCCATGGTCTGAAGTGAAGGACTGGGAGCGGTGTCCCTGTCTTCTTCTTCAGGGGTCTCCCTCCGCAGTCAGAGGTGAGTGAATGAGTGAGCCAGTAAAGGAATGAAGTCCAAGGCTGCCCTCCCCTCCAGAGAGCAGGCTACGGAGGCAGTCGCTCCCTCCAGCCCCCAAGTCCCCCAGCTGGGGTGTCCAGCGGGCAGGTGTCCAGAGGGTCACGCAGGAAAATGGCCCAGTGCGTTCTGCTGCCCAAGAGGCCAAGTCTGGTGTCAGTTCTCATCCACGAGTCTCCAGCCCCGGCCCCCGCCCTTGCTTCCCCCTCTCCTAGCCCACATTCGGACTGGTGAATAGATGAGGGGGAGGTGTATGGGTCCCTGGCTCCCTCCCTCCACCCCGCTCGCGCCCATGAGCCCCTCCCCTGCGCGGTCAGCGCTGGAGCGGAGGAGGGGGAGGGGGTGCTGCGCGCAGAGGTGGGCTCCTGGCGCGCGTCCAGCGGGTCAAGCTCAGCCCTCTAGCCCCAAGCTTCGCCTCAGGCCAGGAGGCTGAGCTGCGGGTGGAAAGGCCTTAGGCCGGAGCCGGGGCGCGCCCCTCCCCGCTGCCCTGAGGCCCCTCCCCCGCAGTCTGGCCCAGGCCGGCGCCTGGGCTCCCCAATTAGCCAACCCCACACCCCCAAAGCCTTGCCCCTCCTGCTCCTGCCTTCAGCCCTGCGGCCCTCTAGACACCCGTTCTCTGCCCTCTCCCGGCTTCCCCGAGCTGGCCAGGCCAGGGACTCGGTGACCGTAGGGCAAGGGGCAGAGCCCTGGCCCTCCACCAGCAATCCTGGGCAGCCAGCGTGTGTGTGCGCCTCATTAGTGTGTGTGTGTGTGTGTGTGTGCGGGGGGGGGGGGGGGTGATGATTGGGCCCCTGCAGAAAGGCAGCAGAAGCCCCCCCCACCTCACCAAGACCCTTATGAGTGCGAAGCCCACCTGTCCCTTGGGGGGTGCCCTCTGTGGGACCACGGGTCTGACAGGGAACTGGGGGGAGGGTAGTGTGTGGGTGGGGGCAGTCAAGCTGTGACCCCCCCCCCAGAGTCCAGTCCGATTGTGGCCAGAGAGGCTGGTGAGGGACCGTAGGGACCCCCGGTTTCCCAGGATGAGTAGGTTGGGCCTCAAGCATTCTTGGGGGGTCCCCAGCATTCTGGCTGGGGCCGGTGCCCAGGTGAACTGTCCTTCCAGAATGTGCCCTTGGCACATGGACTCCGGCCTGTTTCCGCAGGGGGTGTTGGGGTCCAGGGCACCCCCCGGGGGGTGGAGGATTGGCAGGGGGTGTCCCTGTCTTCTGCAGAAATTGGGCAATTAATTAACGCCTGCTCCCTAGACGGTGGCCTGTCCGTCCCTGGCGTCTCTTTCTGAACACATCGCGTCTGGAAGCCGACGACTGGATGATCCCGCCGCGGTGCCGAGGTTTCCCGCGATCCCGGGTTCCATTAGTCTTTCTTGGGGACTGCAGTGGCAGGCTGAACCCCCTGCAAACTTAGGGCAGGTGGACGAGGGGCGGGGGCCGCGGGGGCCTGGTCTGCCAGCGCTCCCTGCCCCGGGAGAAGCGCAATGCTCGCCTGCCCTGGGGGGCCGCGGCCGAGCCTCAGCCGGGGCGGAAGGCAGCGCGCGGGCACCGGCCCAGCACGGCCCGCGGGGACAGCGCCCTGGGCCTGCCGCTTTCACCCGGGAGTCCCGGCACCCACTGTCCGCGCCAGGCTGCGCGGAGGCGCGTGGCTTCCCGCGGAACCCTCCGCCCAGGGGCCTCTGTCTCCCGCAGGAAACTCTCCCTCCCTGGCTGGCTGTGGGCGTGGATGTATTCGTTGCTTTCATTTGCATTTTGGAATAGGAGAGGTTTGGGAGCCCGGTTGGGGTCGAGCTGTTTCCCACCCAGTCTTCGGCGCGATGGATCGGCGTGTGGAGGGGGACGCCCATCCGGCGTGGGGGCAGCGTCGGGAAGAACTTAGGCCTCCGTCTTCCCGCGCTCTCTGCGGAGGCCGTGCGCCAGAAAGGAGAAGAAAATCAAAATACACGGCTCCGATGTATTCCTGGGGACATTAATTACCCAGAACGGCTCCCTGGGAGCGCGTAATGTATTCCGCGCGCGGGAGAGCTGGCTGTATTGTTGGTTTAGCGGTGGTCTCCGGAAAACGACCCTCTTTAGGTGTCCTCCGTGGTCAAGTGCTTGGCTCCTGAAGAAATAATGTTTTTCTTAAATAAAACATAAAGTTGGGGGCCTGTGATTCAATCCGAAAGGAGAGACTTTTAATGCCCACCATATGTTAGAAAGCACACGGGGAGGGGAAATGAAAGGGCGAGAGAGAATTCCACAGAAAGCAAATCTCATACCTTCCCCCAAAATATATTGTTAATAATGCTTTTATTTTTATTATTATTATTTTTTGTTTTTTTTTCCCCAATGCAGGGCCATTTGAGAAACCCCCCACATAAATCCTGGGATTTGTTGCAAAAGTGAGAGCAAATGAAAGAAAAATAACCCTACGTTTTCTGGGCGGGCCTTTGGCAGCTCAGAGGCGGCCCACCGGCTGGAGGGGAGAGCTGAGAGCCCTCCGCATGGGGGTCTTCATTAATATCATACATGTCGCCCTTTGCCAAGAGAATCCATCTCTCCCATTCAGACGCTGGATTAACGGAGCCCCTTGGCCCCTGCTGCAAACACGGATATTTTGGATAAATCAATAAACAGCCCCGGACAGATGACAAATGCAGGTTTCTCCATCTCAAAGGGGGGAGGTCAGAGAGGGGACCCCCCTCCCCGCCCCATCTGTGAATTGTGGGAAGACGTCGGGAAACTCCAGAACCTCGGGGTCGATGCTGATAAATATTTAATGGGCGGGGACGGCCAGGTTGTTGCTGTTAAAAAGGCTCGTGCGTCAGCGAAAAGCATTAACACCCACTCTATTCTTTTTATTAACAGACCAGCTCTTTGGAAGCATAGGTGGAGGGAGTGGGTGAGGGGGAAAAGGGGAAGGTCTGGAAATGGGCTTCCTCTGTTGCTGAAGACACAGGCATGCCCTCGGTTTTGGGGGGGGGGGTGCTCTGAGTCGATGGGTCCCGGGGCACAGGGAGTGGGTCGTGGCCCCACCGTGTGGGAGCCGAGACCACCCTGCACTGAAGAGCCCAGGGCGTGAGATCTCATTTAAAGTAGGTACACTCGAGTCAGCAGCAGCTTCGCGCCACCGGGCTCAAAGGGGAAAGTCCCAGCCGTACCTTTCAGGGATTCAATAAGCCAGATATTAAATGTGTGAATATTCATTGCCTGCTCTCCCTGGGCATTGCAAATGAGACAGAGGCAGGGATGGGGGCTGGGGGGGCGGTGGGGGTGGAGATGAGGAACAGTTTGTTCATTGAAATGTACCTAATTCATGGACAGAAAAGTCAAGTTGTTTTATAAAATGGGAAGATGCCGGTGTGCATTTTCTCGTGCTCCCCACGCCTGACCGCGGGGTGTGTGTCCTGCCTGGTGCTACCCCCACTCCGCTGGGGCATTGAGGCCTGGGGCTAGGGGT
This sequence comes from Desmodus rotundus, assembly GCF_022682495.2. Classification (NCBI taxonomy): domain Eukaryota; kingdom Metazoa; phylum Chordata; class Mammalia; order Chiroptera; family Phyllostomidae; genus Desmodus; species Desmodus rotundus. Next base: position 101,248,344 of record NC_071400.1, on the reverse strand, counting down.
CATCTGGGGTCAGCAGTACTGCTGCCTTCTGCATGGGGCTTCCGGGGACCCTGGGCTGGCCTGGCGAGCCTGGACATACTAGTTTAACTTGTGTGACGTTCAGGGAGAAGGCCCCGGGCAGGTACAGAAGCCAAGAAATGTTCCGGCCCGTTTCTCTCCGGCAGGTGGGAATAAACAGGGACGAGGGGAGACGCCCACCCCACCAGCAGCACCAGGGGGTCCTGCGGACCTGCCTGCTCTGCCCGCTGGGGCAGCTGGCGAGGCGGCTCCAGGCACTTCCAGCTGTGGACCTGCGTGCGTGTGGGAGCTTTCTGGCCACGCTGGGAGCCGCCCTGGCCAGGCCAGAAGGACTCTCACGGGGTAAACTTGGGGTGGAGAGGGTGCTGCACCTTTAGCTTGGGTGCAGCGGGAATGAGGATACACAGAATTTCGGGAAAGTGAGTATGAGCCAGGTTGGGAGGATCCAGGTTCCTGTGTGTGGGGGGGGGGCAAGAAACCTTCCCACGGTAGGGGGTGCCGGCCTGCAGGCGTGGACCCCACCCCCATGGCTGGGCTGCAGAACCTCTCTCCTCAGTGGGGCTGCTCCCTGCTCCCCAAACGGGGCGCTGGCTGGCTCAGACCGGCCACTGCTCTGCGGACTTGGATCCAAGGCTGAGACACACCCGGTGCCTCCAAAGTCCAGGAGAGAACATCTGTTTTAAAATGACCCTGCAGCCTCCCCCTGTCACCCAGGAGTCTTTCTTTGTCCCTGTACAAGGTCTCCTGGATTTTAAATGTCTTTTTATTGCATTTTGTCCCCGTACGTCTTCCCAGTTGAAGCATCAACGCACCCTGGCTCGGTAGGAGCCCTCAGGCTTCCTGGATTTGCCCGGGCTTCTGGACCTTCGGGCCTGTGCCAGGCGGGGCCATAGCAACACCCGGATGTGAACCCACAACTGGCGTGACCTCCAGGGTGTGTGTGGTGGAAGCCACGGAGGAAGCTTCCCCCACCCCACCAAAGCAGACCCTCTGTATTCTGCTCTCCCCTCTCCCACCCACGACGTCTTGCTTTTCTTTTTGCCGCTGCTGTTTTCAGGGAGCAGACACGCTTTCGTTTCTATCCACAAAGTGTCCCGACACCCGTTTCTTCTTGAAGCCGTGGGGGGGAGGACAGATGGGTGCACTCACATTGTCAGTGAAACCAGGACGAGGTTCTCAGTCGCAGACCCTGCACTCCCTCCTGGGTCCCCCTGCTTGGAGGCTGGGGTGGGGTGGGCTCCAACCAGCAAGGGCCCTTAATTCCCTGGCAGGCCACCTCCCGGAGCCTCCCGCCTGACATCTCCCAGCGGAAATGGAACATTTCACAGTTTCCCCACCCTGCGGCCTGCAGAGCAGGCCTGGAAGGAGGTGGCAGAGAGAGTCCTTGCTTAGGCGAAAATGGAAAGAATAACATGAATAGTTGGTGTTTTGTGTTGCTGCCTTTAAAGGGGAGTAAGCGAGGGTGCCTTGTGTGCTCTTGATGTGGGAGAGGAGGGAGTTAGTGCACACTGCCATCCTGGGTCCCCAAAAGTTAGGGAGGGAGGCCATGGCGTTCCTCAAGTCGAGAGAGAAAGTTTGCTTTTGGCACAAAGTAACCTCCCTGCCTACTCTCAGAAAAAGCGGGGCCTTCCCCATTGAGAAGAGACGCTGATCCTGGACCCTTTCTTTCAGGATGGGTTTTTCAGAACCTTTGGGCAATCTCGGGGAGTGGGGACGGAACCTGAGCTGTGGTAGAAGGGGCTGGAAGTTTCTCCCAGGCCCGAATGTCCAGGGTCTCTGCTGCTGCTCCGCGGGGACATCCCTGGAGGCCCCCACCCTGGTCGGAGCAGCGTCCCTGAGAGTGGGGGTGGGGCCGAGGCCGGGGGCAGCGCGCGCGGGGTCTGCGGTGGGCGGCTGTTGCTTCCCAGCGAAGGAGCCTCAGGCTATGCGGGTCCAGGCCCTCTGGGACTCGAGGGGAAGGCGGGTTCCCTGCAGGTTTGCGGGAGAGGCTGGCTGGCCAGCAGCTTGGGGGTCACGACTAGCTCCCTAGGGACGAGGCCGCTGCACCTGAGGCCGGTGGCCGGTGAGGCTGGCAGGAGGGGAGCGGTTACCCTGAGTCTGAGGCCCCCACACAGTGGCTCTGCCCCCCAGCCCCCTCCCCCTAGGCTTTCTCTTTCTCGCCCGGTCTTCCCTCTCTGCGCATCACTGTGGGGTCTCTGCGGGGTGGCCAGGGTGGAGGGCTTCCCGGGAGGAAGGGCTAGCAAGGCCCCTGCGCACCCCTCTCGCGCCAGCCACAGGCGTTTCCCCCGCTGACCTACGCAGGCGGCCTGAATAATGCATTACGGGCTATTTGTCATTCCGTGTGATATCCCTGCGCCTCCGCTTTGATTCCAGGGCCGCCGTGACAAAGACCTGTTTGTTAACTTTCAGGGCTCCTGCGCCTTTCGCCTTTTAAGTCCGGGCGAGGCGGCGGCCCCCAAATCCCTCCGTTTCCTGCGCACGCAGCACGCGGGGCAGAGCAGCCCCGGAGCCGGCGGACCGGCGCCTGGTGCAGCGCTCTCAAAACGGGGTGCGGGGCAGACAGGAGAGCGAAGCAGGCGGGGGGGATGGAGCGGAGGGAGGAAGGGAGGAAGGAAAAGCGCGGGTCTGTTCCTTCAATTCAGCCTGCTCCTCCTCTCCCCCACCCCCCTCGCCAGCATGACACCCCCTCCCCCAGCTGGAGGACCCCCCACGTGAACCCGACCCCGGCCCCGCGGATTCCAGAGAAATCCTTTACGTTCCTCCATGCCGAAGGAGACCGCGGTCGGACTCTCGCGGCCTCCGCTCGGGGCAGAACGCCGGGTCCCGCCCAGCCCAGGGGGGCCCGATCCCGGCTCTGATGACAGATGCTTCAACTTAGGAAAATGCAAAATCAAGTTTTCCAAAATCCCAACACCACCCTTCACCGCCCCCCCCCCCAAAGCCTCTTCCCAATTCCAGCGTGGGAGTTGGGCTAGGGGGTGGGGTGGAAGAGGCGAGGGGATAGGACAGGGAAAAAAAAAAAAAAAGAGGGGAACGGAGAAAAAGTCAACTTTATTTCCAGATGGAGTTTTGCAGAGGGTGACAAGCTTGGCTTCCGAGAGTATCAAATGGATTTCGTATCGCAAATGAGCAAAGTGGTTTCTCCTAAGCGCATCGGAGAGGGGTGGGTGGGAAGGGGCTCGCCAGGAAAACCGTGACAGCCCAATATACATATATTCCCCCCCCCCCAAATTAATATCCTAGACACCAGGTTGACGGAACAGTTCTAAAGCAAGCGGCACCGGTCCCGCCGAGAGGGCTGATGCGTGCCAGAAAGATCGCTGTTGACAAATTAATTCTTCCAGCGACCCGCGGGCACCTCCGAGTCTCCACCACCGAGATCGGGGCGGGGGGGAGGGCGTCAGCCAGGCAGCGCCCCCGTCCCCGGCCTCTGCGGCGTCTGCCCCAGCGAGGTCTGCGAGCCACGTCTCACCGCCACCGCCGAAGCTCCAGCGCCCACGTTCGGGAAGACCTGGGCCCGTCCTCTCTTTCGGGGTCCTGGACCTGTTCCCCAGTCTCGTCGCGCCCGCAACCGCTCCTCCCGTTCTCTGCGTGGGCCGCGCGGGCGGGTCCAGCTCGCAATCCACCCGCGCCCGCACCTTGGAGTCAATTCCTGTGTGCGATCGCGCGTCCCCGCCGCCCGGAGGCCCTCGGTGTCGTCACTCTGCCGCACCCGGACCCGTCCTGCCCGGATACATCCTAGGCGCGGGGCTGTGTTCCTGCCGGGGCCGGCCGGTCGGCTAGGACCTCCTCGCCATCCATAAACTCCTCCTGCTCGAGTTTCGTTTCCGCCAGCCATGGAGAGCTTGCGGATACCTGTTTGGAGCTCTGGCGCCCGCGCCCGCTCGCGCGCGCGCGCTCTCTCCCTCTCGCTTCAAAAATTCGATCTTTACCTCTCCACGCCAAGGTGCACAGACGCGGAGCAGTGATGAAATGGAAAGAAAGCCAATTGCCGGACTGGAGGTGGGGGAAGAGATAGCGTCGCTGCGTGCGCCCGCCGCCGAGCCGGGAGTCTTAATTGCTGCAGACAGGGCGCGCGGGGGGTTGGGCGGAGGTAGCGGCGTATAAATAGTGAGATCTCAAATTGAAAGGCATAAATAACGGCAGGAGGGACCTACCCTCACACACACCGACCTCTCCGCGCGCGGAGGCGTGCGGACCGCAGCCCAGCTCCCAGCCGGCCCCGCCGAGCCCCGCGGACCCCCGCAGCCCCGAGCAGCCATGGAGGAGCTGACGGCTTTTGTATCCAAATCCTTTGACCAGAAAACCAAGGAGGGCGGCGGCGGTGGCGGCGGCGGCGGCGGCGGCGGCGGCGGGAAGAAGGATTCGATCACGTACAGGGAAGTTTTGGAGAGCGGACTGGCGCGCTCCCGGGAGTTGGGCAGCTCGGAATCGAATCTGCAGGACATTACGGAGGGCAGCGGTCACTGTCCGCTGCATTTGTTTAAGGACCACGTGGACAACGACAAGGACAAGCTGAAAGAGTTCGGCGGCTCGGGGAGGGCTTCGGAAGGTAAGCTCGCCGGGCTCCGGCTCCGGGCCGCTCCCGGGGACCGCGTCTGCTCGCCGCCGAGCCTGCCTGCCCGCCCCTCGCTCCGCGCGCAGCGGCGTGGCTCTCCATTGGACCCTAAACTCTGAATTTACAGCCGCGGCTGAGACGGAGAGGCCTCGGCAGTCCGTCGTCAGTGTTTTCGTAAGAGAGAAAGGAAACAGGCAGACAAGCGCAGACACAGAACGGGAAGGAGGCAGGCCGGGAAGCCAGGGTGGGCAGGGACCGGCGGGCTCGCTTTCCCGGACGTCGGCACTGGGCATCGCACGGGGCACTTTCCGGGGTTGGGGTGGACCGCAGGGATGTGCCTGAATTCAGACCGAGGTCGGCTGTGGGGCTGCGGGGTGCGCGTCTGCCTGTCTGCCGGTCTTCCTGATAGGCACCCACAGACGCACGGAGCGGGGTCGGTGCACGCGCACCTCACGCCCTCACCGCCTGCCGGCTTCGAGCTGGAAACGGCCGCGTTGAGGACGCGCAGGCCGGGAGTCGGGGACGGAAGGTGCGCGGTCGCCTTTTCCGCCTCCCGTGCCTCTCCGCGGTTCTCGCTTCGGGAAAACTTTCCCCCTGGAACCTTGATCTTGGCTGCACAGGCCTGTAAATTAAAACCACTCCGGCGCCTGCAGGTGGCCCGGGTCTGGATATGGCCTGAAGGACCCGGGGAGGCTGTGGCCGCACCACGCGGCAGCCCTACGCCTGGGCGTCAGAGCGCAGGCGGCCTGAGGTGGACAGACGCGCCCTGGGCCTCCTTGCCCGTTGCCGTTCCAGAAATCTGCGCCGAGGGCCGCTCTGTTGTTGGGTCTTGGAAAAGGGGGGCTTAAGGGGGGTGGATTTTGCAGCTAGGCAGGGAAGATCCCAACTGGGGGACTTCTGTACACACCGGGAGCCATCAATCACAGACCAAAAATACCTGCTAGGCTTCTTAGGAAGCACGTTTTGCAAGAGGCACGGATGTGTATTTTGTTGATTTTTAATTACAAAGAGAGGAAAGATCGAGGCTTGCCATTTCGATCCCCGGGTCCTGTTTTGCTCAGTGCAGTGTGGGAGAGGTCAGCGGGCTCTCTCGCAGACGTGGAGCCCTTCTCTCTCTCCTGCACTTTCAGGCCGTTTCGGAGCCGTGGCCTCCAGGCCCGTGTGGACGAGGCCCTGACCTTGTGGAAGCAGAAGGGGGCAGAGGCTTAGCAACCAGCCTTGGATGGCGGCCCAGGATGGCCAGCCTTGCCTGGGGACTGGCCTTCTCCCCGGGCTCTGTCACCCATACCAACATAGCTGGCTTGATGGAGAGGCGGCTGGTGGCTGAACAGAACCGGGGGGGGGGGGGGGCGATGTTTAATTCCCGAGGTTTCACAGCACATATTGGCCCACAGTCTGGGGGTGCTGAGCTGTCCCCCCCCAGCCCTTCCTAGAGGCCGAGCCCCCTCCTCTCTCCAACCCAGAGGAACGAGGGCCTTTGGGCAGAGAGCCACGCACATGCCTCTGTGGAGGCCTTCCTTCCACAAGTCCGATGAAAATAAGAGCATTAGTAGAAGAGGCAGAAGGACAGAAGGACAGGACAGACACAGGTGCCCAGCTGCACCTTCCACCCCTCTCCCCCAGGCTGGGCGTGCCAGGCTGAGCCCCCAGCTGGCAGCCATGGGGACCCTCTTAGGCTGCCGAGAACCCCAGAAGGCCTGGGCTCTCAGCAGCGAGCGGCGTGCCCGCTGAGCTGAGCCGGGGGCCTGTGGGGTTTGCAGAGCCTGCTGCTGCCTCTGAAGGACTTTGAAGGCCGTTTCTCAGCTGAGATCCATTCCCGAGGGCCAGAGTTGAGAGGCCTCCGGGGAAGCATTGACGTGGGGAGGACACAGGGGAATTCGTGTTGGGAAGGCGCGCCTTTTCAGGGGTGAAGACGGTTTCACATGCAAGGTGGGGTTCAGCGTCCAGCAGCCAGGACCCTTGAGGGGAACATCTCAGGCAGAGTCAGGGCTTGGCTTCTAGTGTTCAGCTGTCGGGGGACCCCGGCAGTGGGAGGCCCAAGGGCCTGCGTTTCCCTTGAAACTTTCTGCGTTTGCTACTCAGGGGCCTTCTGGGCTTGTTCTGGCTGCTTCAGAGTTGGTGGGACCCCAGCCTCTTTGCACAGACGTTCCTGAGGTCAGCCTCTTGTCCTGCACACGGAGGGGACATGTGATTAGGGGAAGGAGGTGCTCTGTGCCCCTGCCCAGCTGCCCCATCACGGGCACCAAAGGGGAAGAAAAGTGCAGGGCTGGTGGAGGGGCAGCTGCCAGCAGCCTTGGGGGGCCGGGAGGCCTTTCCTTCTAACCGCCCCCCCCCCAGCTTGGTGAGGAACTGCATTTCCAAGAACTGAGGACAGATTGCTGTTCTTGCCTAATGCTCAGATGCCCCCCCCCCCCTCCAGCAAATACAGGCACACTCGTAATTTCTGCAAGGAAGAAAGTGCCACCACCTTTGGCGCCCCGGTGGGGCGTGTGCCCGACTGAGTGTCAATACGTGTGAAAGAGAGAGGGTGGCTCAGCAGGAAGCCGAAGTCTGGCCTCCCACCTCACCCTGATGCTCGTGGAAAGAGAGACCAGGGTGGGGCCTGCGCGCCCAGCTGCAGCAGCTGGAGGGAGTCTCGGGCTCGGGGGTCGCTGCAGCAGAGGGCAGCGGCTCTCCTGGGCCTGGTCCCAGTGGCAGGGGAAGAGGGTGGGACAGAGAGGGGGCAGAGAGAGAGAGAGAGAAGGAGAGAGAGAGAGAGATGCTACATTAATATGTCAGCACACACGAAGTGCAAAACTGAGGGAACTATTTCTCCAGGGCCTGAGTTATTACCAAAAAAAAAAAAGGAAAGAAAAAGAAAAAAAGAAGCGTGTCCTCCCCTGGCGTTGGTTTTATCGACTTTGACGCAGACTTTGCATCAGGGCGCGCTGGTTGCCCGGGCCCCTTGCCCCGCAAGCACACGCTTAGGTTTTGACGAGGTCATGCCAAAGCGTCCACCGCTAGCCATATTGCCGCGGCGTGGGGCGCAGGGCACGCGGGACGGGAGGCGGGACCTGCTGGAGGGACTGGGGCGGCCCGGGCCCGCGACCCGGGCCTTCAGCGCTGTGCCCCGGCCCCTGCTCCCCCGCAGGCATCTACGAGTGCAAGGAGAAGCGCGAGGACGTCAAGTCCGAGGACGAGGACGGGCAGACGAAGCTGAAGCAGAGGCGCAGCCGCACCAACTTCACGTTGGAGCAGCTGAACGAGCTGGAGCGGCTCTTCGACGAGACGCACTACCCCGACGCCTTTATGCGCGAGGAGCTCAGCCAGCGCCTGGGGCTCTCGGAGGCGCGCGTGCAGGTAGGACCCTGGGCGGGGCCTCACTGCCAGGTGGTGGGGCGCCCCCGGAGCACGCCACCTGGACCCCGGCCTCCTTGCTCCTCCAGGATCGCAGGGAGGCTGGGGGCGGGCTGCAACCAGGCCTTTGGGAGATGCCCCAGGTCCTCACGCGTTGGGGCGCACGGTTTGCACGACAGGCCCAGCTGATCCCCACCTCCGGGTTGTCAGGGATTTGGATCACTCTTTCCCCCTAATTTCCGTCCTAATTTTCGGGTGTCCTCTTCTTCCCTCTCTTCCCCAGCTTCCTCCCTCCACTGCAGGGAACGGGAGAGGTGCAGAGTGGGGGGAGTCTTTTTCCCACACCGGCCATCTTAATGAGCTCGGCCTCTGCCCACGCGGGGTCGGATTAGCCCCGGCCCCAGGGGCTCGGGGCGCGGTGGAGGAGGGGAGGCGAGCGCGCATGAATTCGTGATGCCCCATCTGGCGAGCCACTGACTGCCGCGCCCTGGGCCTGCGCAGCACGTGCGCGGAGGGGCGCTTCGCGAGCCTTTCTGGGCCGCGGTAAACGTGAAGTTACGCGTATTAATTTATCCGTGGGGGAGGGTAGCCAAGATCCGCTCGCTCTAGGTAGTGCGCACACCTCGGGGGAGTTTGGGCCTGGCACCCTGGCCTTCCGTGGGTCGTTTCCACAGTTCAGAGCGTCGTAGGAGGGCCGCGGGTAGAGGGGGTAGAGGTCAGTGTCCCGGGCTCCGGGGACCGGTTTTAAAGAAATGGAATTCACTTTGGCAACCCGGGGAGCAAAAGGCTTTCTCCGCAGCAGCCGGTTTCCTATTGGCTGTGGCGTCCACACCTTCTCACACCACTTTCTCCAGATTTAACTTCGGAAACGAAAACGCCAATGCGCCTTCCAAAATCTGCCACTTGGAGAACGTGTGCGCGCGCGCGCGCGCGCGTGTGTGTGTGTGCAGTTCCAAAGCCCGTTCTGCGTTCTGGTGTGGCCGCGCAGAAAGCAAGGGTTACTTAAGAGGGAACGCAACTCTCCACCGGGACTTTTGAAATCTTTTCCTGTTGGGGTCAGTTTCTAGAACCTTCCGGCACAGGAGGCAGCAAGGGGTGGAATAGCTCTGGCAAGCCTTTTCCCAGCTGAGCCCGTGTGGGCCTCTGGCCACAGGGGTGGAGGGGCGGGGGGCGCGCTTCCTGCCGGCCACCCTTCTCTGGGAAGATGAATTGGGCCGCGCCGTATAAATTAATGAAAAGATTAAACTTTGGCTGCAGGGGACATCAACTTTTATGTCATCTCCCAGTCTCTGCCTGCCCGGGATCGCAATATCTCCCCGGCCTTGATGTACTGTTTCTATAAAAATAAATTACTTGTAATTGAATTCCACACTATTTCGTTCGGCAGTCTATTACCGGGTAGCACCTTAACGGGGCCCACTGAGGGGTGGACAATTGGCTCCTGGTTGGCCGCAGACCCTGAAAAAGCCCTAAAATAAAGCGGGGGGGTGGAGGGAGGGTGGGGAGAGGATGGAGCGACTATCGATTCACAAGGCGAATTAAAATTTAATGACTGTAAATAATAATAAAAATAAACAGGGATAAAAGCAATCACTTGGGCCACAGGGAAAAGAACCGCGTGGAAATGGGGAGAAGGGCAGAAAAATGGTTGTAAAAATCAATTAGGGAAACCGTGCGGGGCGCCTGGGCGAGAAGGCGCAGGGGCCGGGTGGGGGAGCGAGAAGGGAAAGGGGGCGAAGCCCCGGGGAACTGCTTTTCACCCCGTCTCTCCCGAACGGTGTGGCACTGCTCAGCACAGCCCGCGCCCCGTTGTTAAAGGGTAGGGTTTCAATTTCGTGTGGAAATTTGCTGTAAATAAATTGAGGCTCCTATGAAGCTGGTCCTTATTAACCTTTTATTTTTAGCGTTGCCCTGGAAGCTGCGACGCCGCAGCTGTCAGGCTTACAATCGAAAGTTATGAGCCGGCGGTGAGGAGCAGGTCGTAATTTAATTACAACAAATATCTTCGGGTTTATGGCGCAGAGCTAAATTAAATGTCATTATTCACTGTCTGTAATGGAAATCAAAAGGAAATCAGATTAAGGCATTGGTAAGACGAATCAGCGGCTGGCCCTTAATGAAGAAATAAGTGTCTAAACCAGTGTACGGAGCTTTACTTAGCATATTGACGACTAATTGGAATTGATCTCGCATCACCCCAAGACTGATTTATTATCGCTTAACGCAGCACCTAATTCATCACTCTTATTCCTCATAATGTTCCCCCCCCCTTTCCGCCCTCGAAGGGGAAGTGAGCTTAGCTTCTCGTACTTAACTAGGATTCTGTTTTCGAAAAATGCGTGTGTTGGGGGAGGGTGGCCTGGGCTCTGGAGCCTCTGGCTGTTTTTTCTCTCGAGGACTGGGGTGCGGGACCCCAAGGACAGGGCGGAGGAACCGGGACCGTGCAGAAGGTGGGGGCGTCCAACGTGGGGATGGGAGGAACACCTTCTCTGGGTTGGGCAAACCGGGTCAAGATTGGTGAGTTGCAGCTGGTAGGTTGCAGGGTCCTGTTGGAAATTACTTTTCAGCAGAACGCATAAAAGTTTTTCTGCCTCCCCGCAGCCTGCTGGGCGGGAGCTTTGGAACGTTCTGGAAAGCCAATGCCGACTTGGCAGGTGGGCGTATGGCTGTGCCCTGCCTGGAGAGTCTGGGACAGAAAAGTTTGGGTTTCTTAGTCCACCTCATCCTCCCAAACCCCCGGGGTTTGCCGAGCTTTCCCTGTGCAGGGTGGGCGCATGGTCCGCAGCCCCCCAGGGCAGAGTGGGCGAGGGGAAATGTTCCTTTGTGCCAAGTCTCCTGCGCAGTCAGCTATGGGGCCGCGGGGTCTGCGAGCATGGGAGCCAGACAGAAAACAACTTAAGTGAATTGGGAAGTTTGGGGGGTGGCTCCAGATTTTCCCTGTGATGCCCAGGGTTGTGAGGCACAGCGGGGCAGGTGTGACATGAAGGAGGGTTGGGGGGGGTGCCTTTGCACCCGAGCCTGGACATCAGGCCTATGAACCTAGCAGGGCTAGCTCAGGGGCCCAGGGCCCTGTAACCCCAAACTCTTGATCAGGTGACCCAAGAATGAGATGTGGACAGAGAGGCCAAGCGCCTACAGAGCAAAACCTGTGTTTTGGGGGTGTCTGGGGCTCACGGATGCATGAGGGTCATGGTTCCGTCATAATAACTGGGACCTGCCGCGCTTCCCAGGAGGACCCAGAGGACGTGGACCTTTCCGGACTTAGCTTGTGTTCTCAGCTTGACTGGGGAGGGCGCCGGACTCTGAGCTGTTCGTCCATCTGTGTGCTCGTTCCCTCCCTTGGCAGCTAAAGTCCCAAAGCGTGGGATGGGGTTCTCCAGGTTTGGGGTGATGGTGGAGGGGTGACGCCCACACGGAAGGGTGGGAGGTTCTCCAGCTCCCTGGCCTGCCCGGCACCTGCTCCGTTGCTTGAAATGTTTTGGAGGTCCAGCTCCTGTCTCACTTCGTGGGTCGGGAGGGCCCCAGAGTGGGCTTGACAAACTCCGCCAGTTAGGAGTGTCGGCTGGGCAGGGGATTAGGGAGGCGGAGACGGAGCTTTTCTGCGCGCATCGCCCTGGGGCCTGGGCGTCCTGGGGGGAGGGGGCGAGGCTGGGACACCCCAGTCTCCAGGCCTGGCCTGGCTCACTGGGCTGCGTGCGTCTGTCTGCCCCGTCCCAGGTCTGGTTCCAGAACCGGAGAGCCAAGTGTCGCAAGCAAGAGAACCAGATGCATAAGGGTAGGTGCTCCGGGGGCGGGCGGGCGCGGGCAGAGGTGCGCAGGTCCTGGGAGGAGCAGAGTGGTGTTCACGCCTCCCTCTTTCTTCGCAGGCGTTATCCTGGGCACGGCCAGCCACCTGGACGCCTGCAGGGTGGCGCCCTACGTGAACATGGGCGCCCTGCGGATGCCTTTCCAACAGGTAGCCGGGTTTTCTTCCCGCTGAAGCGCGCGGCGGGGGAGAAGGCTGGCGAGCTCCGCCTCCTCCGCTTCCCCGGCTCCTCCCGCCCCCGCGCGGAAGAAAAGAGGCCGCTTTTACAAGACAGCATTTATAGACCCGTTGGCACGCATTAAAATCACGCTGTAAAACTCCACGAGTCACCTTCGGGAAGGGCCAGGTCATAAAGCGAAACAGTGTTACAAAAATCGGAGGGACAGAAATCCCACCTACCCTGGAGCCACCCACAGGCTCACCGCCTGGAGAGACGGGGCCCTGTCGACACCCAAACCCTCGCCTCCTTGCGTGCTCGGGGCCTCCGCGAGAGGTGGCTGCACCCCTGCCAGACCAACCTCGCCCCACGCCTTGGAGTTGGGGGCCTCTGGCCCAGCTCTAAGCACAGTGCGAAGTGGACACGGGGTGACCACGGGGTTGAAATACACCCGTGGAGTCCAAATATCCAAAGGGCCCAGTAAGGGACCAGCAGGGCAAGATGAGGGCAAAGGCAGCGCCCACCTGCCCCCTACCTTGCTTCAGCACGGTAGCCACGGTGCACAGGCTGAGGCTCCCACACGCGGGTGGAACAGGGAAGCCCTGGGCAGAGTAGATTCCTGGCCACCACGCACAGCGATTTTCCCCAAATGGGGAGGCCCAGGTTTCTATGGGGACGAGTGTTTGCTCAGGGGCCAGAGAGCTGGTGGTCTGGCCTGGGCGCTGGCTGGTCAGCTAGGACGTGCGTTCTGGGAGGTGTTGTGAACGGGACCCCTGGGAGACGGGTGGGGGGCGAGCTGCGTGTTCTCAGGTCCAGGTGCCCAAGGCGGGAAGGGTATCCAGGGCCATCTCCTGCTCTCCCACACAGAGAGAGGCTGAGGGAGTCAGCCAAAGGAGCTGGAGGACTTGGCTGTGCACCTCAGGGATTTGGGGGTCCTCTGGGAAGGGTCGTGGGGGAGCCCCAGCTGAAGTCCGGACCCTGAGTCTGGAGGCATCCAAGTCAAATAGAGAACCTGGGGCCTGGGGAGGAGGAGCCCGGGAGCTTTGGACACCTCGGTGCTGGAAAGGACTTGCGGGTGGGCGTCGCATGGGTGAGCACATTTGGGGGTATTCCAGGCACCCTGCCCCCATAGGGTGACCAGAGGACAGCGCAGACACTTCCAGCAGAGTGGGTGGCTCCGTGGGAGAGAAGCTGCCCTTGGGGTCCACCCGGGCAGAAAAGTCGCCTCCACGTCCTAACCGTGCCAATTCCCTCCACCCCCGCCCCGCAGGTCCAAGCCCAGCTGCAGCTGGAAGGCGTGGCGCACGCACACCCGCACCTGCACCCGCACCTGGCAGCGCACGCGCCCTACCTGATGTTCCCGCCCCCGCCCTTCGGGCTGCCCATCGCGTCGCTGGCGGAGTCCGCGTCCGCCGCTGCCGTCGTGGCCGCCGCGGCCAAGAGCAACAGTAAAAACTCCAGCATCGCCGACCTGCGGCTGAAGGCGCGCAAGCACGCCGAAGCCTTGGGTCTCTGACCCGTCGCGCGCCCCGCTCCCGCCCGGCCCCGCGACCCTGCCCGCGCTGCGCCCTGCACGCGACCCCTGCGCGCCCCCCGCGGCCACATGGACGCACGGACGTCCCCCGCGCAGCAAGGGTGCGGGACGGACCTAGCGCAGTGGTCTCCTCGCCCTGGGTAGCCAGGGGACCCTTGTTTGGCCTGGGCTGGGGGCTCCCCGGAACGCACGACCCCGCCAGACCTCCGCAGAGACTGCAGGAGAGGAAGAAGGTGACCGCCAGGCCACCTCCCCGAGCCCCGGGCCACGTGGAGCTCCGGGCACGCTCCCCATCTGCTGCGGCATCGCTACCCCGTGCATGCGGCCTCTTCCACACCTTTCCAAGATCATAGAGTCCATTAAACCCAAGTTTGGGGCTGGTCTCCGCTGAAGACGCCAGTTCTTGGTCTCCAGCAATGGTGTCCTCGGCCATGAACTTGCTTTCCCCTGACGAGCTGCAGGACCCGCGTGGATTTGTGTGGACGGTCACATCCCGGGCGGGGGTCTGCTCACCACCCCCCCTCCCGCAAGACAGCAATAACAAAACGCATCTGGTGACCTCGCCGAGGTGGCGGTGGGGAGGACCTCGGTCTCCCAAGCTGTGACGGTGTTGAGGCCCGGCTTTGTGTTGAGGTTGGGCCCCAAAGCACCGCGTGGAGGATTGCTTGGGCCATAGAAGAGGCGCCTTTATAACTTTCCCAGTCTTTGATCCCGAGTGGACACTCTTTGCCGTTTTTCCAAATTCAGACTCCAAGGACTTGCAAAGAGACAGACAGACAGAGAGGCAGGGGCGCGGGCTTCCCACGCCCACCACAGAGGCAGTCCTAACTTTAGTGAGATGCAGTTACGTGCAGACTAAGTGCAATACTGTAAATACGAGAGAGTTTAAGAGACACTGGCTGTGCACTCTGGACCGGCCAGCGTGGGACTTCGAAGGGCGCTGTGTCCCCTGCATGCTGTGTGGGCCCGGCCGGCTGGGGCCCTGTCCCCAAAAGGCAGGGCTTCCGGGTGCTCTGGACGCGGTGCCAGCGTGGCACGTGGCACGTTGCAGAGCAGGATGGGGGGGCACGGATGTGACGCGGGTGGCTGAGCGGTTTCTGGAACGGGAAGGGGCACAGAGTGGCCTGGGGGGCAGTGAGGTGTAAGGTGACGTTTTTGCAGAGGTAGGCTGTGGTAGCTTTTCATTCTCCCCCCCCAATCCCCTGCTTCTTCTCATCACCAAATAGCAGCTGACGTGGAAGTGACTTTGCACAATACTACCACAGGCTCCAGACCCACACACCCAAGCATGTGCTGTGTGCGATCGGTGGGGCGTGAGGCCGCGCTGGGCTTGTCCACCTGGAAGACACGTCTCTGTGTCAGCCTTTGGCCTCCGGGGCCTGGCTACCAGGAAAGCTCTTCTTCATCTCTCCTTCTTTCCTCAGCCAGCTGGCCGGCGTGGGCTGCACGCCGAGGCTTCGCTGTCTCCAAAAGACGTTTTGTTCTTTCTACGCTTAGCTGTGGCAATTTTCTTTCCTGCCTGCTGACGTGGGTACATTTCTCCCAGGAAAAAAGGAACGAAAAAGCCCGCCGTGTGAGGGAACACTTTCTCCCTCGGCTCTGAGCTGCGGCCTCGATGCGTTTGGGCATCTCATATTTGCATCATCTGAAAGTCTTTAGACAAATCAAAAGGCTCCTTCAGCTTGCTTTTTTTTTTTTTCTTTTTTCTTTCGGTTGAAATGTTAGAAAAGCTCTAAGATGACATGGAGAGAGGAGGAAAGCAGGGTCAGGACTTTTCAATCACTTGCAACATTTTTTTTCAGACATTAACGGCATGGTGGAGTTTGCCTCAGACGTGCCGTTTTGCTTTTAAACAGCTGGGACTCCAAAAAGTAGCGTCTCTGCATCAGCTAGGACTTCGCGTTCAATGCAAAAAAAAAAAAAAGAAAAAGAAAAGAAAAGAAAAGAAAAAAAGAAAAAGAAAAATTGCACTTCAAATCCTTTACAAGTAGCTGCATTTATCCTAAAATTTCATGCTCGGCAGAAGTTAGAGGTAAATGTCTACATTTTTTCCTTTTTCTTTTTTCCCCCAAAAGGTTTAAGATACTTTTTATGTAGATATACAAAGTGTCAGTAGCCCCTCCTGCAAAGAAAAGTCACTCAGCGTGAGGCCAGGTTGGAGCACAAGCCCAATAAGTCCCGTGGAGCTGACCGGTGTCTGCTACAGCCTGGTGGCCGAGGGTGCAGGGTGGGGGGCGGTCACGGCACCCTTGCTTGTTTTGTTTCATGGAACTTGGAAAGTGAGCTGGGTGTAGGTGGGCCCCCGCAGCAGACCAAACCGATCGCACGGTCCAAGGCTTTGCCTCTGTCCCCACGACGAAGTGCGAGGGATGCAGCTTTGCCCCATCCTTCCCTCCCAGAAATCCCAGGTCAGACGTGGCCACTTCTGTCCCCCCCAACTCTCTGCTCCTGGCTTTGCTCTCAGCAAAGTGAGGGGCGGGTTGGGCTGCGGGCTGAGACGGTGTTGTGCGTGGCTTCGGCTGCTCGGGCAGGGTTGCTGTAACCAGGAGTCACAGTGAGCTTTGCGTGAGTGACCCCGGGGGGTGGGGACGGATGTATTTGGGCTGTTGGTGGTGTTTTGGGGCTGCAAATGAGATCCCTTTCTACCCCTTCGGTGTTGTTTCCAGGTGGCATTTTGTGGCGGGGGTAGGGGTGGGGTGCCGGCAGAATCACGGATGTGCGCTGGAAGGCACGCTGCAGAGAATTTGCGGCCGGGCGGTGGAGGGGCACTGGTGGGACCCGCGTGTCAGTGGGCGTGTGCGAGCCAACCCGCTTCCCCAAGGTGGGTGGACGCCCCACACGCATTTCCTTTTCTGAAACCTCAGCCAAAGGGGCCGGAAGTGTCCCTGCTCAGCAAAACCGGTCCCGAGTCTTTGTCAATCTGTCACACAGCCACCGACCACCTCCTGTGGGGGACGGTTTGGGGAAATACTTTATGAGGCGTGTGGCTCCTGCCTGTTCCCAGAAGCACTCAGAATTGCTAGGAGTTGCCTCGTGGAGTGGCCGGGGTGCCCTTGGACCGTGGGCCTCACAGGGCTTTCCTCCTGCTGGCCGACCTTCCACCGTGGGCTTCCTTATGTCTTTGGCCACCGACCTCTGTCTCCACACAGGCTGGAGACGTCCGAGTGTTGAAATAGGAAACAATCTCTGTCCCCCCCAGGCCCGTGTCTGAGCTCACAGTCACCCCACCTGTGAGGTAACACGTCAGAAACACCCCAGCATAGACAGACCCAGCCCTCTCTGCCCCCCACCCTGCGCGGAGTAACCCCCGTCCCGGAGCAAGGGACCCCGACCCCTTTCCCTCCGTGGGTGACCTGAGGCTAGCTGTCAGGACAAACCATTTTGAGGCACTTTCTCCTTCTTTTGTCCAAATGGGGAGCCTGGGGCTGGCGAAGGCTTCTCCGTGGACACGTTCGGCATTTGAAAAAAACAAAAGAAAAAAGAAAAAAAAACAGGAACGGAAACTGGTGCCTAATTTATTAGAAATTAGCTTAGGATGATGCTGGTTTTGTTTTTTTTGTTTTTGTTTTTTTTTCAATATACGTAACGCGATTTATAAATGTTTTATGGAAATTGGATATTTAACGCGAAACCAGTCGGAGAATGTAGAGAGTATGCCGTTTCGAAGCGTATGAAACGCACTATTTATTGAAAAGCGATAGTTTCGTAAACGCGGCCCCACGCCGAGTCCCATCCTGGACGGGCCTGCCTCCCTGCTTCTTGATCGCGGATGGATGTGGGTGTGTTATTTATTATTATGTTTTTGGTTGAAAGTTCATAAATATGTGCTATTTTAATTATGGTGAGTGTAAATTTGACACTGTCTTCCATTTATTTTTGTATTTCTTAAGCCTGTTGCTTTTCCTCCCCCTCCCTCGCCCAATTTATGAGGAGCCAGATTGATTTACGGCTCAGCCAGTGTTTGGGCCGCGCAGACGAGGCGTGCCTGGACCTACAGGCGCGTTCAGGGATCGCTCAAGCAAACAGAAATAACACCTCCTTCCCCCAAGCCTCAGTCTTAAACTTCGCATCCGTCTGCCATTGTGGGGGAAGGCTCGCCGAAGGTGTCGGCCACGCCGGCCGGGTTCCCACATGCCGCGCCCTGCCGCTGTGTGCCACTTACAAAGTGTATTTTGTCAGGCCGTATCGTATGAATGTACACCTTGTAAAACACAGATATAAATAAACTTATAAATATTTGTATTCAAGTGTAAAGAAAAAAAAAAAAGTTCTCGCCTCTCCCCCGAGGAGAGCGAATTGGAAGAAGCGGGATTCCGTCCCGAAGGAAAGGGGAATGCGGCGTGTGCATTTCTGCTGGGCGTCTGGCGTCCCCTCCCGGGTGGGGGGCAGCGGACAGGGGCCTGTGACTTGTCCCAGGACCGTCCCCTGGAAGGCAGGTGTCCCTTTCTGCATTTTGCTCCCCTGGGTCCATGTTCCCCCAAAAGGTGGGAACAGGAAGACATCCCCATTTGTCATTAAGCCAGAGTTGGGGGGGCACCGGTGAGAAGAAGCCCAAATGCTTGGGTTTCACATTTTTAATTTTTCCTTCATTTCATTTTCTCTTTCTTTGTTATTTTGGGCCGTATGAATTCTCCACAATGGCGCTGCAATAATGCTTGAGTCATTTTGAAAAAAAAAAAAATAAACGAAAAAAAAAAATCAAGTTTTAAAAACGAGAATGTTTGTGGCATGTGCTTTGTATGTCTTTATGGAAAGAGAAGTTAATGAGTTGATTTAGCCGGGCTCACGGCTTCCCGGCCTTGATCAAAACCACATGTGGGAGGAGAAGGGCAGGGGGCCGGGAGGCACGGAGCCCCCCAGGGCTGCCGTCCCTGCCGTGGGGGACTGGGGGCCTCTTCCTTCGGGAGGGTGGCCCAGGACAGGTGGCGCTTCCTCCGCCGCCCGGCGTGCCGGGCACCAGCTGCTGCCGTGCTGTGACCGCTTCCAACCACGCTGTCTTAGTCCTACCACCTGAGCCGGCTGTGAGAACGTTAGTCTGCTTCTGAGCATCCAACCTGAGAGCCCTTTCCTTTCCCTTGGAGATGGTAACTTTGTTGCCAACTTGTAGCCAACTGCTTTCCTGTAAGTAACGCCAGCTCTGCTGGACTCTCTGGGCAGAGTCGAACCCTGAAGTGGGGCTCTCACGGTAAATTTCTTCCTGATTTTTTTTACAGGTTGCGCTGCAGTCTCTTTACACTAGAACAGGCTTTTTCTTCTCTTCTGTTTTCTTTTTTTTGTGTGGTGGTGATTCTTTCCAAATGAGTTTAACTCCCAGAAACACGCACCCCTTTGGGAAGAACACAGCCGGGTGTACAGGTGACAGGTCACGGTCGCTTCTCAAAATCCCTCACTCGAAGGCAAAAGCCGTCCCCCTGGGCGCCTGCAGGCCTGTTTCTGTGTCCACATTTCTGAGGCTTCTGCCGGGGTGTCTGCCTTTCGCGTGCAGTAATGGGATGCGTAGGGACGGAAGTGAGAGGCAGACAAAGCGAAACCACGGGCCGGCTGGTGTTTAGTAGCCGCTGCCGGGCGGGTGGACGTTCCAAACCGGTCTCGATTTCAGCTGCACAGACATGTCTATACTCATGAAGAGACAGCCGAGAAAAGTCACGTCGGCCGTCCACGGAGCCGCAGCCAGGCGCTCACTCCCCAAGTGTGCAGATTCTAAGATAGTAACTGATTTCTTTCCTGTAAACACCGGACTGTTCCGGGAAAGACAAAACTTGAGCGGACATTCCTGCATGGGATTGCTTTGCCCACTAACGCACAGGGCTTTTTATTTTTATTCTTTCAGTTGATCAAAGTGATGAGGCTTTGCTTGCTGGCATCTCCGTGGAGGACACTGACCTAAAATCATGAAGAATCTCCCCTCCTTGTAATGTTTGTTCGACTGGTACCACCTGTTCTGTGAAATGCAAACGTCCCCCTGTGTGCAGGAGAAAGAGCAGGGTCTCGACTGACCTGTCTCAATTCGTCCTATAAAATGAAAACTTGCTGTCAAGTCCTCCTGTAAAATGTACACGCCAACAACCAAACCTGTCCCTGTTTTAATAGCCACGATGTGCTTGCCGTATTTCACAAAAACACCCCCCCAAAACGGGATTGAGAACAGAGACCAGGGTGTGAGTAAGCAATTCAATACATTCAGGGTGCACCTGGGCAGTGAGCAACCCTGTTAGGGCAGGTAATGAGCCTCCCGTCTGTGGGCGGAAACAAGCTCCTGAGTCCCCCTGAGCTGCAGAAGTCCTTTTATTTCAGGGTGACTTTGTGGCCTGCGGAGATGGGGCCTGCAGACAGCACGGAGCCAGATGATTGTCCCCTGGTTTTAGGGGTCAGGATTCACCCCCAAGAGCAGAAGCAGATCTTGTTGTAGGGGCTTGGGGTGGGCAAGGAGCCTACACCCTGAAAGACGAGGGATGGGGGGACAGGACCCCAACATGCGCGCCGCTTCTGCCACGAAGCAGCGGGTTTGTCCCGAACAGGTCTCCACGGCGTGAGCGGTGTCCACAGATTTTCCATGCAGACCCGCCACCCACGCAGTCCCGCCCTGGTGGGCTGTGTTCTCCCTGTAAACAGTGGAGCCTCCGACAGAAAGCGGGGTGAAGGGCTGTTGGAAAAAGCAGAGTGTCGTGCGAACTCACACACACACACACACACACACACAGACACACACACGGGGCGGACATTTAACCCCTTCCCCTTGCGCGGTGCAGGCACCCGTTTAACGGGGTAGAACCACACGCTTTGGCTGATTTATTTCGGCAGGAAAGCTGGTACGTGGAAATTCCTGCGGACGGCCCTACGGGGACTGGCCACGCCAATTACCCTGTGCGTTTCCGCCTGCCCAGGTGGTCTCCTTAGCAGGTATCAGAGCGGGACCCCAAGCGCGGAGGGCCGGGACCACACGGGCCGAGGAAAAGGTGTGAAGAAAATAAAAACGAGCCGGCCCACCATGTTCAGGGCTGCAAGGAATTCTGGGGGGATCGTCCCAGAAGCGAACAGTCAGCGTGTGCGTAGAGGACTTTTCTGCAGCCGTGTTAACATGAAACTTTTTTCCCCTTCTTCTTCTTTGTCTGTTACGGCTGCCATTACAGAGTTGGAGTGCGTGTGAGTCTGTTCGGCTGAACGCGGAGCCGCCAGCCTTCATTCCCCCCAGAGTTACCGACACCCCCGTGTCTTTCCCACCGGCCCACCGTCGGAAGAACAAACAGCAGAAATGCGTTTTTCTGCTCCCTGAGACCCCCGCGCCCCAACCTCCCGCCCCCACGACCTCCCAGGCGCTGCACGATTTTACTCATTTTCCCCCACCCCGCGTCGGAAGTGAATGGAATTTTCCTCGCACAACCAGGAATTCCAAAGTCCCTGAGCACCCGCGTGGTGGGCCGGGCTGGGACGTGGTTCTCCGTGCATTGTGGCAAATATTTGATCGTTTGGGTCCTTTCCTAGGGAAGCGGGGAGTGTAGTTTCCGACCCCTGGGGGAGCATAAGGACAGAACTCCACAAGGACCAGCGGCTCCAAGATTTTGCAGCGTGGGAGGAATGGCCCCTCCGGCCTGGCCGTGGTGAGAGAGGAAGTGCCGCATGTCCTCGGCTGCCGGGGGGGCCCGGAGCTGGCCCGTCCCCGGGGGACCCCACCCCCTCCACTTCCGAGTAGGGTCGCAGGTTGGGCCCGTAATTTTCCGCAGCTTGTCCGGGCTGCTTTCGGCTGCAATCAATAACGAGGTCAGCAACTGCTGGAGCGGCGAGGGGTTCGGGTACTGCCGACAAACAGCGTCCGGCTCTGGGCGTTCAACCGGCAGCTTCGAGGAGAGATGCAGCTTAGGTCCTGTGATGCTGTCGGGGAGAAGACAGATCGTGGTGGCTGGTTCCAGTCTCCCTGTGTGCGTCTGAGGTCATCCAGGAGTCCCAGGGCCGGACTCCCTCCACAGGCTCCAGGGAGGGGCCTTCCCGCCTCTTCCAGCTCTGGGGGCTCCAGGCATCCCTGGGATGGTGGCCGCGTCCCTCCCGTCTCTGCCTCCATCTCCACATGGCTTCTCCTCTGGGTCTGTGTCTCCTCTTCTGTCCCTTCTCAGGACACTGTCATTGGACGCAAGGCCCCCCTGACCCAGGACTACCTCCTCTCAGATGTTTTCCTCATCCCGTCTGCAGAGACCCTGTTTCCATGTAAGGCTGCGTTCCCAGGTACGGGGATCAGGACCTGGAGACCCCTGAGGACTATTGTGCAGGTTTCAGAGCAATCCTGTTTCTTGGGGTGCCCCCTCTCCGGGCCTGTGTTATGATGCTGCGTCACCAATATTGGGGTACACCCCCAAGGCTGCTTCCTTCTGAGCTGAGCTAACTCTCAGGGATGCTAAGGGGCGGGGGACGGGGCAGCAACTATTCACATATTCACATATTCCTGAGATTTCTACCTCCTGCACGAGGCTCATAATGGACAAGGGTTGGAGTGGCCGAAAAATCCGACGGCCTAAGCTTCACCGGGAACCTCGCTGAGAGTCAAATGCCCTGAAGACATTTCAGAAAAAGCCCCTGAAACCCGACCCGTGCTCCAGAGGCACGCATTTCCGTGGAGACCATTTTTAAAGCATAAAGTTACGTTCCTCTCTTTCTCGGGGGCAGCGGGGGCTGCTAAGTACAGATTCCAAATGCATGAGCAGGACGGGGGCGGGGTGGGGGCGTGGGCGGGGTGGGGGGGGAGCCAGAGATCAGATGTTTGGTGCCAGTGTCCAATCGGATCTGAGGGCGTGCAAGGCCGCGTGGGGCTGGGACGAGCCCCCGAAGGAGGCCTCCCGCGTCCGGTTCTCCTGACACTCTGCTGGGAAACTGGGCCCGCCTGGGTGGCATGGCAGCCCGTCTGTCTTCACAGGGATGGACGTAGCCCCCAGCTGCCTGGCGGCTCCTGTTTCGGGGTGTGGATGGGGAAACGTGAGAGGCACTCTCCGAGACATTTGAGTGCTTGCCGAGAGCTGGGTGCTGACGGGTGCCGACGACGCCATCGATCCCACTGGCAGGCGGAGGCGGGGGGGGGGGGGGGCCCAATCTTCTCAAACTTCCCTTTAAAAATTTTTTTAAGCAATTGTCATTCAGTGTTATTCTGTATGAGTCCCCGGAGTACCACATAGTAGTCTGAGAGTGATGTCCTTTTAAAGGCACCCCCCGATATTTCCAGCGCCTGCTCTGCACCACCCGTAGTTGTTACGATATCATCCTCTCTGTTCCCTGTGCTGTGCTCTGCATTTCTGTGACTGGTGTTTATTTTTTATTTTTATTGAATGCATTGAGGTGACGGTGGTAAATGAAATTGTACAGGGTTCCGGCGTGGGGATCTATATCCTCCCCACACTGTGCTGTGTGCTCAGCGCCCCAGGTCGAGTCTCCTTCCATCATCGTTTACCCCCTGCACCCTCCTCTGCCTCCCCCTGCCCCTTCCCGCTGGTGCTCACCACCCTGCTGTCTGTGTCTACGTGTTTTCCTTTCTTTTCTCTCATTCTTCTTTTTTGTTTCTCAATCCCTTCACCTTTCCCCCCCAGCTCCCCACCCCTCCCCTCTGACAGCTGCTGGTCTGTTCTCCGTGTCTACAAGCCTCTTTCTATTTGTTTGTTCTCATCGTGGGGTTCCACATGAAGGTGACATCCGATGCTCCTTCTCTTTCACCCACCGGCCTGTTTTACTGAGCACAACACCTTCCAGGTGCCTCCATGTAGTTGCAAAGGACAACGCCCCTTCTTTTTCATGGCTGCGTAGTATTCCACTGGGTAAATGCACCACAGCTTTTGGATCCATTCATGTCCTGATGTGTTTCCATATCTGGGCTACTGTAAATAATGCTGCTATGAATGTCAGGGTGCAGGTATTCTTTCAAAGTATTGTGTCAGGTTTCTTTGGGTACATTCTCACCAGTGGGTGCCTGGATCTCCTGGGACTCTCCTACAATCTGTACCTGTCGGTCCCTCCACCCTGTTCCCCCAGCCTCCCCAACGCCCCTCCCCTCTGACAACCATCAGCCTGATCTCTGAGTCTGTGAGTTGCTGTTCTGTGTGTGTTCACGTACATTGTTTGCAGGCTCCACCTGTGCGTGAAATCACGTAGAATTTGCCTTTCTCAGTCTGACTCACTTCACTCAGCCCAGCGCCCTTCACCTACACCCTTCCACGCCGCTGCACGCGGGTGGGTTTTGTTATTTTTGATGGAAGCGGTCCAAGTGGCTATCGATGGGCAAGCAGACCAGCACGCTCTTGTACCTGCAGAGAGTGCGATACTCCTCAGCCATACACATTGTTTCAAGCTTTCCCAAGTTTGGTTTTTGTATCTTCATCACAGTGCCACTGGGATACCTTCCCATTCATCTTTGCAGAGTGGGCCAAGCTGTGGTTTGGGGGCAGCCATCGGGACCGTGAAGTTCCAGCACGGTTTCCTCACTCTAAGAAGAAACCCGTACCCACGAAGCAGCCACTCTGAGGGCCGCATGCCAGTAATTTACGTTCTATGTATAAAGATTTCCTTATTCTGGAAATTTAATATATGTGGAGTTATACAAAATGAGGCCTTTTTTGGTTTTGTTTCATGTTGTATATATATTTTTAAGCTTTCTGAGTGTTCTAGCAGGTTTCCCCGAACTCCACACCTTTTCAGGGCTGTGTAATATTCCACTGCACGACTAGACTGCATTTGGTTTGGCCAGTCATAGCCCCATGGAGATTCCTGTATTGTCTGCACATTTGCTCATGATGAATGAGGCATCCTTGCACAAGTTTTTGCCTGGACCCACGCTGTCCGTTTTGGGGGGCCTGCCCTTGGGAGTGGAATGGCTGGGTGCTATGTTAACTGTACCCTGAACGTTTTGAGGAAGAGCTAGCTCATTTTTTGAAAGCAGCTGCATCATGTCATCTTGCCACACATCCCCGTGTGGGACGTCCAGGGCCCCACAATGCTTGCAACCTTCAGAAATTCTCGTTACGTCCACCCTGTCGACCACGCCCACCGGAATGCTCGGAAGTGGTATCTCACTGGGGTTTCCACTCCCTTCTTTCCTCCGGTTCTTTCTCTCGAAGACGCGGATGATGTAGGCCGCGGTTGCCTGCAAGCGTGTTCGTTGAATCGGTGTTTCAACCCGACACACGCACGTGGATTGTCTAACATTTAAGTATTAAAAAATCAATAAAGCAAACTGGAAGGAAAGAGGAAGGTGGATGGCGCTCGACGGGGTTCACGAGCTGATGTTCTGTGCGTAAAGGCCGCCGTGGACCTCGTGAGCGTTTGGGGGGTTGAATTAGAAACGGCTGCCATGTGCCAAGCGTGTGCACACACATTCCCGTAGCATGTCGCCTGGGTGACCTGCGTGTTTAAGATCAGTTGTCACCATGCGATGCATTGTGTCCCTGAGGGACTGGGGACGTGTCAACCTGCCCCTGCAGTGAGGACAGTTGGGGGCGGGGGACAATTTAGGAGATGGGGAGATGAGAGCAGAGGGAGGGAGACAGAGAGATTGGAGACAGACACAGACAGAGAGAGAGGAGAGAAGCGGAGACTGATAGGGAAGAAGGAGGAGAAGGAGGAGGGGGAGGAAGGAGGAGACAACAAATAGATTAATAACTGTGATGGAAAAATAATGACCCCGACTATCACCCCTTTGGAGAACAATCTGTTTCAATATTTCTCTGCTTTTTTCCCCCTTCAGGCTTTGAACGTAACTTTACACAGTTATAATAACACGTGGTGGAATTTCGCCCGTTTCCCAAACAGCGTCTCCCCACGAGGCAGGGCCTGCTAACTTATACTAAGGAATAAGCCCACCAGGGCGACACAGTGGCTCGTGTGAGCCAAGGTCAACACGAGACCTTGAACGAGGGGCGTCTGCGGGGCAGGGGGAAGAGCCAGCTTCACACAGAGGCTGAATCCGGTGCAGCGGGTGTGCCCGCCCAGCTCGTGCGCACAGGACGGTGAGGGCGATGTTTGGCGTGGGCTCTGCAATGCACACGGGGAAGATGGGTTCGTACTCTCCTGAGCGATGGACACCTTCTGGTCAAGAGCAAGTGTACGGTGACACGGACAGGAAGAGCCGGCGGCAGCACAAGGGGCCTTTTGCAGCGTCTTCCTCACGGAGCGGCGCTGGTGGTGTGTTTGGGGGTCACGAACGGGAAAAGCACGTTCAGCTCTCCCAGAGAGCGTGCAGCCCACCACGTGCTGGTGTAGGATGTCTAAGATCTGTCTCGATCATCCTGCGTTTGAAATGCTCTCCGTGTGTTAAACTGGGCGTGGCTGAAATTTCTGGGCGGTGCCAACTTTTTCCTGCGACAGTATAAAGAGTAACAAGTAACTCAGAACAATGGTGAGTCGCTGCGTATTTAGCAGACACCCCTCAGGGGCCGAGTGCGAGCCTGCGTCTACAAGTTCTGGTTCACGTGTAGAGTTCAAGGTCGATGTCACCGCAATGTGGGGCTGTGTGCAGCCATGGGCTTCTCCCTAGGAACTCTTTGCTGGTTATTTCTATTCCTTTATTCCCAAGAGGTCCCAGGTGAATGCACCTGGCTGTGGGTTTGCATTTGGTGCAACGGGGAAAAGGTGGTCCGCACCTCGATGTTCGGGGGCACAGACTGATGTGATAACATGTCTTCAGAAACGCAAAGTCAGCCTCTTCCTGCAGCCTGTGAGCGACCGGTGTCCCTGCCGTGGGCTCAGCCAGGTGCAGCCTCCTGTCTCTCCGCGTCTCTGCAAAGCTGCACAGGCCTCGGTCTGCCCACGTGCGCAGCACGTTGGGGACCACGGGCAGGTTCCGTGGACGTGGCCCCGGGGAGGAGCCAGGCGGGCCCTGCTCTCAGGTGAGGTGTCAGGGACTTGCTGGATCGGGTACAGGACACATTGAACACCGTTTGGGGAGTACGTCTGCTTCCAGGGTGGGTCAGGCACATTTTCTTTGCAGAGCCTGGCACTGGGCTGGCTTTCCCACTGCCTTGTGGGCACGTCGGTCTGCAAATGCACTGTCACGCAGAGACTTGTTCTCACTCCTCAGACGCATGCCGTTCACTCGGTTTCCCCAATGGCTCCCTCTCGCAAAGCTACAGTGCGTCACGGCAACCGGGACGTGCACACGGGGGTCGCGCACCCCAGGATTCCCTAGAACTGTCTCTTCGTAACCACACGCACCTCCCCTGGGTGTCAGCACTTGTGCCCGCCCTCGGGAGCCAGGGGTCTGTCCCCGTAGATCGGCTGCACCTGGGTCCGGAGGAGGCAGGTTGGACGGCCCACCTTCAGTTCCGGTCGTGCTCGCTCCCCTGAGGTCTCGGCCCATGTCTGTGTGTCTGGCTGTTCCTCATCTGCTGACCACCCGCTGACCCGTGACGGGGAGGAAGGGTCCGCCTCAGGGACTGCACGCTGGCCTCCTCTGCAGCAGAGGTGCCCTGGGGAAGACCTGGCCTCAGGACCCCCATAGGGAGGCCACTGGGACTTTGGTGCAGGTAGGGGGAGACAGCAGGTGGAGGTGTCGGTGTCTCGGGTAACCCCCAGAGACGGCGGGGCACCCAGCGTGACATGGGGACAGCATCCCTTCCACTGCCTGGGTCACACAGGGTGACGGGTCCTTCGTTCAACAGACATTTGTGGAGCACCCACCCATGCTGTGCCAGGCCACCTTGGAGTCCTGGGTGACAGGGTTGGGACGATACCGTATAAGCCCATGATGGATGCCTCGGGCTCCAGGTGGCCAAATGCCGTGGGCGACTCTGGAAATCAGGAGGGACTGGCCATGGGGCAGATGGGCCCAGCCTCTGGAAATCCCACCTTCTAACTGCAATGAGGCAGCCCAGAGTCTGTCCGCATTGGGGGCACACAGAAAAGAATAGCAGCATGCAGGGGGAAGGGTGTGGCGTTTTGGAGGAAGGAAAGAGAGGCTGGTGCCGAACCTGGGCTTGGCTCCCAGCCCACACGGCACAAACGGGGGCGGACAGAGGGAGGTGATGCTGGCCGTCGGCCGTGGCCGGCGGCCCCGGGGGGGCTCACTGCCCTCACTTCAAAGGGGTCTCCGTCCCTGTCCCCGTCTTTCTGCCTTGTGATGGCAGAGGGAACCTGAGAGCGAAGCTGATATTAAAAACACAGACCTTAATGCCAGGGAAAACACACCGCCCTCCCGGCTTCGGAGCGGAGAAAATAACTCAGACGCATCAGCATGCTTTTCTAATAAAAATTCATTAAATATTGGTTATAAGGGATGAGGCGGGGGAGGGAACGAAACCTCTCAATTACAGTCGTTTCTTTGAAGTTTCTGCTCTAAATGCAAAGGAAATCTGGGGTTTCTCCGCCCCTCCCCTAAGAGAGCACCGTGGGGCCCCCTTATTAGAAGCAGGTAATGAGGCACACGGCGGGTGCCTGAGAGCTGTCCCCAAATTGCTTGTGCCTCAGTTTCCCCCCTCGGTGGTGCCCGTGGCAATGAAAGGAAAGGGACCCTTTCCCCGCGGCTGCACGCCCCACGTTTCCAAGTTCCAAAGGCACCTCTTTAAGCTTCACAACAAGAACGGTTTGCAGTAACCAGAGAGCGCCCTAGGGAAGATCAAAGCGCTCAGCGCGGTTTACGGGGATCTGCGCAGGCCGTGCCAGGGACACATAAATCTTCAGGGGGCCCCCTGCCCGGCTTCCACAGCTTGGGGCCTCCACAAAGGGGGTGCCTGGGGGATGCCTGGCATGCCCTGGATGTGGGGCGGTTCGCTACTCAGCAGCAGGCAGCGGTGGTAGACGGTTTCCCATCACCCACCTCGGGGACGCACCCGGTCAGGTCTCCTTCTCGATGCCATCAGCATGCACTCCCCGGTTTCCTAAGCAAAACACCCCGAAAACCAGCGTCCTGCAGGGAAGCCGGCTCAGCCTCCTTCGGCGACGGCGGGTCGTGAGTCGCTGCTAGGACGCTTGGGGGCTACATTTGCACTTCCTAAGCTCGGGGGTCACGTTTTGGGGACTCTCAACGGGATACCTGTGGTGGCCACGGATGGGGTGACGCTGTGGGTTTTGCTGGGCTTCCTAGGAGTGGGCCGAGCTTCAGGGGGGCTCCTGGTGAGCCATCGTGCTGGCAGGAGGGACGGCCCCGAAAGGGACAGGCAGGGTGAGGTGCAGGCAGGCGAGGGTGCTCGGTGCGGGGACAGAGCCCTCTGGGACTTCGCTCCGATGCCTGCGTCGTCTGTGTCACGCGCGTCGGCCAGTTCTTCAACGGGCACCTTTTCTCTCTGCTGTCTCTGGCGCCCGTCCAGGGCGAGCAAGGTCCACCTTGGCGGGATGCGCGCCAGCCTGGACAGGCGGAGACTATCAGATTCGTGCGCGCTGGCGGGGACCGGCCCGGCGGGAAGGCAAGACGCGCGCTGCGGTTCCTTGGCTGAGGGGAGAGGCCGCGCACCGGCCGGCCGGCCTTGCAGAGCCATAAACCCAGCGTCCGGCTGCAGACCGGGCTGTCAGGCATGATAAACACTGTGTGCGCCTGGTCCAAACAGCCGTGGGCCCTCTCGTGTGGCGGATGACTCGGGGGGAAAATGTACAGTTGTCAGTCTGCGTTAGGCGGCGTTCAGTTTCGCTGCCCAGCTTTTAGGCACAGCAATTGCTGCCTAACAGGCCCGTGATTGTCTGCAGGTAATGCTTCCTGCTTCCTGTTGGGGCCCGTGTGTGAGAGCGGGGATCGGAGCACAGGTGGGGTTGGGGGAGGTCCTGGCTTCGGCGGCTCTGTGGGCATGACCCTGGGGGGCATGCCCTGCAAAGTAAGGGGTGCCAGCTGCCCCGGAAGCCTCAAATTCAGAAGCACCCACGCGCATTGGCTGGGCCTGGCCTGCGGACCGTTGCCGGCCTACGCACCCTGTGGACACGCGCTGCTTCCAACAGGTCTGAACTCCGGTGTGTGTGTTTGGGAAAATGCTGGGACACGTTTTTCGTCTCTAGGTGGGGTCTGAGGGGGGCGCGCACAGGCCCGGGGGCGAGGCACACAGACAAGGAGCTTAGGTCTGACCCAGGCAGAGGTGGGGACAGAGTGTCCAGCGGGAGGACAGCAACGAGCAGGTGCCTCAGCTGCACGTCCACCTCTTACCAGAGTGGACATCACAGCCCTGGGCTCAGGTTTTGGGGATAAAGCCCCTGTGAGCTGGGGACTCACACAGCGGGCACAGGTCGGGGGCCTGGAAGTCCAGGGTCAGTTCCGTGTCTGGCGACAACCCCCTTTTGGGTTCATGTCTGGTGTCTTCTTGCTGCGAGGTTCTCTGGTGCGATGGGTCAGGGGCACCCTGGGGCCTCTTCGTTATGAGGACCCTGGTCCCATGCTCGGGGACCCCACCTTCCTGACCTCGTTCCCTCTTCCTAGTGCCATCCCATGGGGGGGTCACGATTCAGCCCATGAATCTGGGGACACACACATTCACACCACGTCTACGGGAGGTAGGGTGACTATGAAATCTGGGGGCTCGGGGCAAAGGGAAAGGAAAGGCCTGTCGTGGCAGAGCTCGTAATATTCCTAGGTAGTGACCATCAACACGGAACCGGCACAGGGTCCTGGTAGGAAATGTCCCTCGGGACGGCGAGGGTACATGGCTCGGCCATGCAGCTGGTCCTGGAGTGGAGGTGTGAGGTCTCGATCAGGTGGGTGCGGTTCGAGTCTGTGCTCATACCTGAGAACTCTCCAGGGTTTGGGCGGTGGGGATGCGCCAGCCAGAGAGAGAGAGAGAGATGGAGAGAGAGAGAGAGAGAGAGAGGGAGAGAGATAGACAGTGTTGGAGGGAGAGAAACAAGCAGAACCAGACAGACAGGCAGACAGATGGATGCACAGGCCTCTGAAAGCTCACGTTGGAAGCGACCGGAACGCTGAGTCAGAACTCGGACGGAGGACGAGTCGCCGAATCACCGGTTTCCCACCGCAAACGTCTGAGATGAGAGGCCAGCTGAGCATGGTTTGTGTGAGATTCCCGGTTTTCCAGCACATTTCCAGGCAGACACAAGGGCGAGGTGTTTGGGATGCTTTCCAGGACGTGGAGTCTGGGAGGGCCAGGGGCTGTGGACGTCCTCGTGGGCTGGGGACCAGGGCAGCCCCTTCGTTCCGGGGACCGTGGGAGAGTCCGGGACCCCCAGCCTGGCCTCGGTCTGTTGGGGGCCATAGAGGCTTCAGGTTTGTTTTGGAACTTCGCTGACGGTCCCTCCTTGGTTTTCAGGTGTGAATGCATTTGGGCACATCTGTTCCCCTCACGCTAGTTTGAGCTCCTACTATGAGCTCCACATTGGAACCCCTACTATGCACAAGATTGGGCCCAGGGCAGGGAGGCGGGGGCTCCTGGTTACCTGTTTCACCTCCAGAGAGGGACGGGCTGACTGCAACTGGGCTGGCAATCCAAGAGGGCTTCCTGGGGGAGGTGTGCGGGCAGAGCACAGTATATATTCTGAGAAAGGCTGAGAGGGGCTGATGGGGGCGATGTGGCCACGCTGGAGGTGGGCTTAGTCCTGGGTATGAGGAGGGGTTTCCGCAGCGGCCAGATGCGGTCAGATGTCCTTCGGGGAAAGTGGCTGAGCATCCAATGCAGGAGTGGGGTTGGAGGGGACACACATGTAGGGGGGACAAGCGGCCGGCCACCCCTGTGGCTGAGGGCAGCAGCGGGAACAGGGCTGCCCCTGTGGTGGGTCACAGAGTGGTCTTGCAGGTCGGACAAAGTGGGCAGCAGTGACGTGTGATGTGTCATGGTTCCTCTGCCAGAACGGGAACTCTGCAAGCTGCTGGGTGGTGGCCCTTACTTGTGACAGCCGCAGAGAAGGGCCATGGGTCTCGGGGAGCAAACGCTGCGTCCGCATGTTCTCCGTCCACCCCCGCACCGGTTTAGAAGTATTCCTGGTGGGAGCCCTGCTTGCGGCTGCGGTAGACCCTCCCGCGCCCCCAGACCACAATGCTGAGAGACCACGGGGACATTTTGTTGTTGTTGTTTACGTAGGTCGTAAATTATTCTGACTGGCGTTGGGTTGGACTCTGGATTTGATTAATTACCGAGGTGTTTGGGAAAGCGTGGGGCAGCAGGCCCTTGATTTACAGAGTGTGTACACATTACTTCCTTCAGCAACCGCGAATTCACACCGAGGGGACACCTTCGAACAAGAGCTGGGGCCCCTCGTGCCGGGAACCGCGGTTTAGGCAAAGCCCTCACACGGGGGGTAGGGGGAGCTTCCCTCCTGCTCCGCGTCGGCTCCAGTCTCCTAATAGCGCGGCTGCAATCTGCATCTCCTCTGCTATGCATGTTGCTTTTTCAAAAAATTAAATTCTCTGGCAAGGGTATGTTTGTTGATTTTAGACAGGAGAGAGAGAGAGAGAGGAAGAGAGAGAGAAATGTGAAAGAGAAACATTGATCTGTTGCCTCCCGTACGTGCCCTGACTGGGGATCGAACCTGCTACCTTTGGGTGCAGGCGACCATGATCCAACCCACTGAGGCGCCCTGCCAAGGGGGGAAATGTTTAAATGTTTTAAACACGCACCAGAGAGAACCGGGATTTCCAGAGGCCTCAGAACAACGTGGCTGGGAAAGGGGTTCCCATTCCCAACACGCCCAGCGTTGGGGCAGCGCCGGCGGCGGAGGAGGGGCTGAGCCTTGAGGGGGGCTGGAACCACAGGTGGGCGCGCGCGCGCGCACGCGCCGCAAAAGTGGCGCCCAGGGCTCATTTAAACGCCCCTATAACTCGGGGGTTCTGGGGAACAGTAAATCCCACTCGTTGAGTTAACAAACATTTATGGGGGATTTGTCCTACTTAGTGCGCCTTTTACAAGAGCCACACGTCCACCGGTGGAATTTGTTTCCCTTTAAAAGAAGTTAAGAGACTTAACGTTTTCGGGGCCATTGGAGATTTGCGGGGAGCACGGGTGGAAGGCGCGGAGCTGTGCAGGCTCGGTCTCTCCTGGAGGCTCGGTTTTTCTCTGTGTTTCTGGGATACATTTGTTACCACCGAGGACGGAGCAATGATACATTGTTGTGCACGGAACAGCAGCCCAAGTGGTGATACCTTGTTATGCACGCACGGAGCGGCACCCTGGGCGGGGCTTACTCTGTGAGTCTGTGGCAACGCACCTCCGTTTCCCTGTGTGTAACACTGAGTATAATCCCGCCTTGTAAGTGAGCGTACGTGTGAATGAAATAATGTGTGTACAAGTGCCTTATTTCGCTTTATTTCCCTTAAAAACCGTGACAGTTTGTGGGAGATCGTGGTGAGGGGGTGGGGCAGGTGACGCAGTCCCCATCTGAAGGGACTTCCAGCTGTCCAACAGGCCTCTTGTCCTGCCTTCAGGCCTGGGCAGGGTCTCACAGCCCTGGGAAAGTGTAACCCGTGGGGTCCACACAGTTGGTCTTTGTTAGTCGCAGGGCTGGGGCACTACAGGGTGTCAGAGCCTGGCCAGAGCACACAGTGGGTCATGCTTGGAAACCAGCCCCCACCCCTCCTGATGTGAACAGTGCACCAGCACGGTCCTCGGGCCGCCCCACCCTTTCCGCAGGGTGAGTTTTCTTTCCTCGTTGTGGGTCGCAGACATTACATGTGTTTTGCCCCATGCTCACCTCACGCTCCCGCCCTTCTGGGCGTCTTGTTCCGCAGAATCCTTTTCTCCTGGTGGTTTCTGAGGCCGCACGCAGCTGCCGTGCGCCATGCTGTGGGCTCAGCCTCAGAGAGAGGCGTCTCCTCTGCTCTAGCGCGCGACCGCAGACAGACACCGCCTCAGAGGCGGCCTGACAAATCGTCCCCAGCAGGGCCCGGCCCTCCCGTGCGTGGGGGTCTCAGGCAGACACGCGCGCGGCCGGTGTCTTGCTTGTGCTGATTAAACACGACTTGCTAATAACAGCAAGCCAACGCTCGCGGCCCCGAACCACGCGGCTGATTTACGGGGGTCAGGATCTCATTAATCTTGCCGTGGCCCGGACCCGCGACGCCAGCTCACCTTTCCCAGGACGGCTGTGATGAAGACAGAGGCGCATTCGCTCTGCCACCGCACGACGGCCTTTCTCACCCTCAGACAAGGGTGGCAGCTGGTGATGAAGATGCAGTTGAATTCGGTGTTTATTGCAGCCTGGCAGCCAGCCTCAGCAGGGTGGAAATGAAATGCTTGTCTCTGAAGAAGGGTTTCAGCGACCGGGCCCCGCAGCCCGGGAGCACAGGTCATGGTCGAACACTGAAATCCATCTTCTCCGCGGTGTTCGTGAGTGCAAGACGCAAGGACGTTTCGCAGACACACTTGCGTTTGGGGTTACTTCACGGGGCTGAGTTCTGGGAGCTGGCTCCGGGGGAGCAGAAATAGGGGTTCTGTTGTACATACAGGTTGGAAGACAGGGGCCTGTGCACTCACTCTGACCTGCTCGGCAGTGGAAAAAATGTACAGATTTGGCTCCAGGGGCACAGACAGGAGCAGCCTGCAGGTCCAGTGGCGGCAAGTGCCTGGGATCCCGAGTGACAGTGTGGAGCCGAGTCCCACACCATGGACAGCTCCCGGGGGCTGCTGGGAGCCGGAAATACGCTCGAGGGGCCTTCTGTGTCATCTAGAATAACAGCGAGCCCTATGCTTGTGACCACAGCATGTTCAAACTCAGATCTGTTGATTCCAGGTCTCGGCGGATGAACAGCGTTTTCTGCACCTGCTAACGGGTTCAGGTCTCAGCCACTGTGAATGCAGCAGGGGAGAAGGGGTCCCTGGGGATCCCGTGCCCTCGGGGGCGGGCTCCAAGGTGCTGCTGAGGATTCGGGGTAGCAACCCACCTCTGGCACCACAGTCCTCTGCTGGTGGCCGCCCAGCAGGTGGAGGGAGAATGACATCAAGCGAGAAAGCATTGCTGAGGGTGTTTGTGGGATAGGAATATAGGCAGACACCACCGCCCACCTGCACGGTCTGCCTGCAGGACCTTGTTCTCGAAGGGCGCGGGTGTGGTCTCACAGCAGGAGGGAAAACGGCTGACCCACTATAGAGTCTGTGCGTGAACCTGCGCAGACACGGGGCCGTGTCCCGGGGGGCGTGTCTGCCCTTCATGGGCAGCTGCCCTGGGTGGTTCAAGGAGGCGGCCGGGGCCTGACGTCTGACACAGAGGATGTGGCTGCACAATGTGGAGTCTGCGTGGGCTGCTTTCCTTAGGACAAAAACGCTCATTTTGTCTAGAAATTGGTTCATCTTCAGGGGCAGCAGCATTCCCAGCTGTCAAATCCTCAGACATGCAAAGTAATACAAGTCATTACTCACACACCCTCTTTGGAGGCTCCCGTTCGGAGGAAATGGGGATCTGGACCTCGTCTTTTCCCGGGAGGTCACGGTTCAGCCCGTGGCCCGCTCTGTGCATGGGGGAGGGAGCCACGGACCATGGGGCCACGGGGCCTGTTTGCTCTGGGCGACGTGCTGTGAAGCTGGGGACGAAGCCTCTATTTTGTACTCAGTCTGGATGCTTTCTTGGTTCAATGTCAAAATAAGAGCATGGCCTGGCCATAGGGCCACCTGCGATTGTGTCCGAGAACAGCCCAGGGGCTCCCTGGACTGGGAGCACCGGTGGGCTCTGTCACTCCTGCCTCCTCCTGGGCGTCTGTCACGAAGGTCCCAGCGGAAGCCCATCTGCTCGGCCCCTCCACCGGCCCCGACCCCGTCCACCCTGCCTAAACTCAGACGCGCCCACGTCCCAGCTTCCCTGCCAACTCCCATTTCTCACGGGTCTCCTGTCCTGCACGGTCCCCAGTGCCCACAGAGCCCGACGTTTCCGTTTGCTGCTCCAGCTGTTGACAAGTCCACGGCTCAGAATTTCACTCAAAGCCCACCAGGTAATCGGAGAAAGTATGTTTAAAAAAACAAAAAAAGGTTGACAAATGTTGCTCGGACCGTGTTGCATGGGTCACACATTCGGAACGCGGTGAATGCCGAGAGTGTGTCCTGGGTGGGAATGTCCATCCTGAGGGGCTGCGTGCCTCGCGGCGTGAATCGTGGGACCGTGACTATTCTAAGAGGGGCTCTCGACAATAAAGCATGTCCAACCACAAACGTGTCACCGTCAGTGCGTGCTGAGTGCTGGGGAAGGAGGCGCAAAGTCGGCGTACAACTTCCTCTGTGAACGGGTGTCCAGGTGGCCCGGTGCGGGGTAATGGGCAAACATCCGTCCACCTGCCTCGTGCCCCGCCGCCAGCCCGGAAGGGCCCAGCACACTCGCGGCAGCCCAGTGCGATCGGGGGTGAGGGAGGTTCTCGTGTGGGCGGCGAAAGCTGGAAAAACGTATGATTTATGGAGAGCGTGGTTGTCGGTAGCTGTGGTGTGTGTGAATCATAGTCTATTCCCTCTTGCAGGTGCCGCTCGGCACAGGCAGGTGGCGGACACATTTGCAGGACTCCGTATGCAAAGTGACGTGGCGGCCGGGACACCTGGGTGCCTTCGGGGCACCTCTAGGTATCGGGTTCCTTAGGGGCATCAGCAGGGCTCCCACCCAGAGAAGGGGATGACGGTCATTTCCCCCTGCACACAGGCCTTTGAGAACATCCCTAAAGAGGCACCCACATGCCCCAAGATGTTGGCCACCCCCCGGTCCAACCAGGGATCCAAAAGCAGGAGGGAGACTCTGAAGAAGCTTCCTTCGCTGTGGGCAATCTATTTTCAGGCCCTGCAAAATGGAGCTGCCCAACGAAGCGATCGTTTTATGTCTCACCTCGGCCGGAGCACAGGATCCCAACGTCTGGTCCAACGCCAGCCGCAGTGTTGACGGGACGTCATCTTCTAGAAGAAATGAATGCACACAGCAGCAGCCTTCCAGTCCAGCAGCTGGCCCTCCGCCGTGTGGGTGGGCCGCGTCTCATCAGTGGACGGATGGCAGAGACGCAGTCTCGGATTACCCCAAAGAAGGAAGAGTTGTTCTGGGAAAGACACTCAGAGATGGAAGGAAAGAGGTCGGTTTTGCTCGTTAACACTCAGCGAGGCTCCGCGGGGCATTCGTAAGGCAAACACATCTCTAACGTGTATTTGCTTCCCTTGCGGGAAACCAGGTGGACAGGTGCTCGCCGCTTCGGAAAGCGGTGGCCCCTACGGTCCTCGGGGGCCAGGGGACGCTCTCGGTGTGCTGGGGTCGGGGGACTCTTTCAGGATGAACCACCAGTGACCCGCAGACACAACTGGCTGTGTTTGCACATCTTTGGCGGCTGGGCTGTGCGGAGTGGGGTGTGTGGTTCACTTCTGCCAGCGACACTGTGTGCGTTTCTGAGCACGCCTGAGTGTGTGCGGCGTCCGTGTGTGTGTGTGTGTGTGTGGCACTCGTGTGGTGGGCGTTTCCCTGTCGTCTGTGCACTTCTGTGTTGTGTGTGTGTGAGTTGTGTGCGTGTCAGTTGTGTGTGATGTATCTCTGTGTGCCTTTCCATCCTTGTGTATCCACCCCCCCCAGACAAGGAAGGTGTTAGTGTCCCCTGAGAAAGGGCCTGTGGATGGGGGACCCCCAGGGTCAAAAATGGAAAAGATCCCACCTTATGCACCTCAAGACCCAAGGGCTAAACATCCTTCAGGTAAAAGCTCATGCAGGTCCCTCCACATTGTAGCCCATGTCTGAGCCTCACTCCTGTTCGTGGCTGCGTAATATTCCACCTTGTGGCTGGGTCTCATTTTGTTCATCATCGTCCCATCAATAGACACTTGGGCTGTTTGCATGTTTTGCTGGTTGTGAGGGATGCTTCCTCGAATGCACACGTACAAGGGTCTGCTTGTACACTTGTCAATTCTTTATTTTGCAAATACACCCAGCCAGGGTTTGGGGCGAGG
This sequence comes from Desmodus rotundus, assembly GCF_022682495.2. NCBI lineage: Eukaryota > Metazoa > Chordata > Mammalia > Chiroptera > Phyllostomidae > Desmodus > Desmodus rotundus. The sequence goes on along the minus strand of NC_071400.1, from coordinate 101,211,162 downwards.
CTGCTGATGGGTCTGGGGACTCCGTGGCTGATGAGAATGTCTTGGAACTGGATAGAGGCGCAGAATGGACTAAACATCACTGATTTGTGTCCTTTAAAATGACGAATGGTTAACTTTACCTTCTGTGGCTTCCCGCATGTGGGGCAGTCCGAGAGGGTGGCTCTTCCCGCATCTCACAGAATCAGGGACAGAATAAATCTCCGCCGAACTTCAGGGGCCAAGACTGCTGTCTACATCGCCTTTCAGATCTCCTTGGCCTCGAAGGATCCGCTCATCCCATCGGAAAATCTTTGCTAATTTTATTTGCTGTTTTGTATAATTTTCTAACATATTAGCCACTCAGGGGGCGCCATGCGGCGTGCCGTTTGTCTTTGGCTAACCAGCTCCTTCCGATCCCTCTGCCGGGTGCGGGGACGGCAACGGGAAAGGGGACCCCACTCTGGGGGTCCTTTGGGGGCACTGAAAGCCATGCCACAGACACCACAAGTGCCGCCTGGTGTTTGCAACCTGGTTTCCATGCTTGTGGGACATCGGACCCTGTGGGCACCATTTGTCACCTAAGGTTGATGGAGGAGGCTGCATGTCCTCCCTGCCGCCAACTCCAGTCCGGGCAGAGGATGAAGAAACATAGGAACCGCACGGAGAAATCAGAGAGAACGACCTGACTGGGAGGGAAAGGTTTTCTCTGTGTTCTTGGAAATCAGCACCTGCAGGGAGCTGTCACATGGCTTTGGAGGTGGCCGGTGGCCCTGGGAGACACCCACCATCTGCAGGTGAGTATTTTCAACTCAAGAGAAGTTACCGTATTTTGACATGGTCTGTTAAAAGATAAACCACCATGTGGAGAAGGGCAGAGATAGTGTTTCTCTTCGAAGGAGGAAAAGCTTTGGAGCCAGCCCAGCGGCCTGCTGAAATGCGGGAGGCCTGTCTGTCCTCGGCCCCAGAGGCCAAAGTCGGGGCCGGGCAGACAGAAGGATGGACAGAAGACAGATGTCACGGTCCTGGTAGCCATTCCAAAACCCATTCAGGGCTCAGTCTGTGTTCTGCCGCAAGCAGGCGTGCAGAGCGTGAGCTGGGCGCAAACGGAACACAGGAAGTTTGTAAACACAGGAGTTGGACAACGTCCGAGGAAATCTCAAGTGAAGAATTGCAGTGGGACCTGTAAACAAGGGGTGGGGGTTCAGGGCATGACAGCCCGGGCGGTGGGGCATCCATTTGTCACTCTCACTCACCCCAAACTGAACTCTGGGTGGCGGATTGTTGACCAGAAGGCCGACCCACCCATCACACAGGTGGTGAAGGTGTATTTATTTTCTTTGTTGTATGCATCACATTGGGCGGGCCAAAAAGTCCCGTTAGTGTTTCCTGTAAAATAAAAGACACGGTTTTTATTTTCACCAACAACTTTATTGATTTGGCTATTTTGAGAGTATTAGGTATCTCCGACTATTGGCGTCTAGTGGATAGAGCCCAGGGACGCTGCTAAACATCTTCCCCATGCATGAGACAGCCCACAGCAGAGAATTATTCGACCAAAATGTCAACAGAACCAAGAAACTTCGCAAAGCAGCTCTGACACGTTCGATCTGTCAGAGCACCTTCTCCGCCCACGGCCCACATCTTTGTTTGCATTTCAGTTGCGTTTTTACGTTTCAAGAAATAAGAAAGCATAATATGGTGAGAATATTGTGTGTTTTCGTCCATCTTCAATATTAAGATGGCTGCCCAAAAATTCACCGATTTTGAGAAGTTTTCTTAAATGCACACTGATAGGCCAGCTGTCACCCAACAATGTAACAAAATTGTTTCGAGTGAGGTTGATGACAACTAAGCTCGGAAAACAGGAAAGGAACTTTTGGGTCGACTGGATACATTGTGTTCTGACAATGCAGTGAGCCAGAGAAAAGATAGTGCTGGAGAAAATGATGGAGAAAATCATCAGGAAGAAAAACAATACATCTATTTACAGAATTGATAGATGAAAACCGGCACATGCTGTGGAAACCGTGCTGCTTGCTCAAGCGTCAGCCTGAGCACAGGGCTGGCACACAGGGCTCACAGGTGAGAGGTGCTGAGAGGCAGGAGGGGAACCAGAGCCGTCCGTCTCCACGAATTCTTTCAAGCAGAGGGGTGGCCATGAAGGGCTGGCCGTTTGGGGGAGTAAAGGGGTGACTCCAGGACAACATCAGAGGGGGCACCTTTGAGAAGAGACAGTCTCTGATGTGAGAGAGAAACATCCATTGGTTGCCTCCCATATGTGTCCCGAATGGGAATTGAACCCACAACTTTGGGTGCACAGGACACCACTCCAAGCGACTGAGCCACCCGTCTGGGGTGACAGCTGTCCCCTCACTGTGTCTTTACGTTGTAGGAACGGAAAGGGGCCTCTCTTTTCTACGGGCACTCATGCCGTTCCTGTGGGTGCTGGCGGTTTAATTTGCACTCCTCCAGCCCGGGACCCAACGGGGGCATGACTGCCCTCGGGAGCTGATGGCCTCCGATGGGCCCCTGCTGCTGATGCCGCGACCTTGGGGGTTAGGGCTTCAACCCACAGATTTTAAGGGGTGCAAAACCACTCGGCGTACAGATGAGGACATAATGAAAGTGGCCCCTGTCACACCTACGGCAGAAGCTTCCCAAAGGTGGGCCTGGTGACAAACGAGCAGGAAGCAGCAAAAGGGGCGACCGGGGTGTGCATGCTCTGGGCAGTTGGTTGCCAGTCGTGGAGGGTGCTGGGGCCCCAGGAAGCTGGCAGTGGCCCCATTGCTGGTGAGGCTACAAGACCCGGTCCACCTCCTCCTTTCTCTCTGTCCCAAATGCTCCGCATGGGGTGCCAGAGAAGACAGCAGTGACATGGAAAGAGGGGACATTTCCAATCTGCACCCGCTGCCGTCCTGTGTGGGGACAGACCCTCCAAAGCTGGGGTCCCCACCAACCTTCACGCCGTGCCTCAGTCTCCCTCCCTCCTCCCTTCGTTCGCAGGGTGTGACTTCAGGTGGAAATCAGCATTCCCGGGCCATGGAGGAATGGGGTAATGCCTCTCAGCACAGGACCAGAAAGCAAATGTGGTTTTCATTGAACGGCAGCGCCAGTTTGGTTTGCGGGCGTTGGTAACCATTCCTCCTCCCCAAGACCGCGGGGAACGGCCCTGCATGTGGCCAGGTGACTTGGCTTCAGGTCAGAGACGTGGGCCGTGCTGGGCTGGTGTGCAGTCAGCGGGCTGGTGCCCTTGTGGGTTGACGGGCTGGCCACCCACCCTGGGGACAGCGCCCAGGAAAGGGACACAGACGGGGAGGGGAAGGCAGGGCGGGGCAGCGACCAAGTGCAGAAGGCAGCAAGCGATGGTCTCCCGCTAATGGCCACGCAAATGGCATTTATGGTCCTAATTTACGGAGCATTACTAGGAGCAGAATTGGGGTAAATCATTTCGATATTAAGATTTATGCCCCGTGGGCCAAGGACTAATTTCCATAAGGCATTTACAAAATCCATGTTGTCTTCTGAGGCCGTGGTGTGGAGGAACCTCGGGGTCCCTGTCCCCTCCCTACACGGGACTGTTTTCCTTCTTTCTCCTTCCCTTCCCTTCCCTTCCCTTTCTTTTCCTTTCCTTTTTCCTTCCCTTCCATTCCTTTCCCTCCCCTCCCCTTCCCTTCCCTTTCTTTTCCTTTCCTTTTCCCTCCCCTCCCCTTCCCTTCCCTTTCTTTTCCTTTCCTTTTCCCTTCCCTTCCATTCCTTTCCCTCCCCTCCCCTTCCCTTCCCTTTCTTTTCCTTTCCTTTTCCCTTCCCTTCCCTTCCCTTCCCTTCCCTTCCTTCTTTCCATTCCTTCCTTTCTCTCTCTCTCTGTCCCTGCCTCCCTCCCTCCCTTTCTTTCTCTTTCTATCTTTATCTCTTTCTTTTTTCTGTCTTTCTCTCTCTCCCTCCGTCTCTTTCTCTGTGTCTCTCACCTACCGATTCCATCTGTCTAATCCCATCATGGGGCCCCACCCTCACGATCTACTCCCCCGCCACAAGCCCTTGGGGTACCACCATCCCAAGAGAGGTCACGGCTTCCCATAGGAATGTGGGTGGCAACACAAGCCTTCAGCTGCATGAAGATAAACAATGTTTCAAACTATTCCTTGCACAATATAGCTGAAGGAGAAAACAAAGGCTGAATGCTCGCGGGGTGAGAGAGAAGAACAGGCGAGCTGGTGGGTGCAGGAGGCAGTTTCAGGCACCGTGGGGCATGGGGAAGATGTTTAGATGGTGTGGGCCGGTCGGGCGTGGCTGGTGTGGCAGGCACGGTGCAGGGGGACAGTGGGGCTGGATGGTGCCCAGGGCAGGCCAAGCCCCTGGACCAGGGCACCGCGCATGGCTCCCTGCCAGGCAGATGCAAGCCCTGTGCCCAGCGTGGCTGTGGGCACCTCCGGGGCATGCCTGCAGCCAACCCCCCCCCCGCCCCCCCCCCCCCCGTTCTTTCTACCAGAGGCAAGCCCAGGCCACACCAGCCGTGGATGGCTTTGTGGGGAGAAAAGCCAGCTTACATTTGGGGCACCCTGCTTTCTGTATTTGCTCAGGTTTATCCTACACGGGAAGGGACGCCCTAAATAGGAACCGGTATTGAGCCTGCAGGCCGGTGCGCTGCGGGAGAAGCCTGCGGTTTTGCTGTGTGCAGGAAGGGGAGTGCGTTTTATACAACACGGAGGTTCTGGGCTGTCTCTTAGACGAGGGAGATGTGCGTGGGTGGGTGGGGGTAGGGGCGCTGTTAACGATTCAGCCCCGAAGAGGCCTCGCAGGGGGCGCCCCACACGTTCCCTCTCGTCACACCCCCATTTATTAAATTAAGGCAGCGAGTCACGCCCGCAGGAATCAAGGAGCGTTTTTCATGCTGTTTGCACAGGACACGCTCCCCGGGGACCACTTATTTGGGGTTATAAATGCATCAGGCAGCGCGCGCAAACACGGTGCCTGCGCGTCTCGCAGCAGACGGGGATTAATTGATTTCTAATGGATGCGCTCAGGCACGCTGGCGCGCTGCAAGGCCCGGCACCCTCCCCAAGGGCTGGGACTCCGCCGCGTGCTCGCCGGCGAAATCCAGCCACTTCCCAGCGCTCACTCTGCGTCGGCTGGTACAAGAACAGGAAGCACAGTTTAGGGGTCCCTGGGGCGCAGCCTTGGGTGTGGGTTATAACGGATGCCTCCGTGTTTAAAGACACGCTCTGACATTTCCACGTTGATACTCAACATGTCCCTCGGAGAACTGAAGCAGGGAGCAGGGAGCAGGCCCCTTCGGCACCTGGGACCCAACCTTTGAGTCGTCCCCGAAATTCCTCCCTTGACATCGTAACCTGCAAAGTGGTGGTGTTTACACGGGCACCTTGGGGAGGCGGTTGTATTCATGAGGCTGGGACACCCGTGGTGGGATGAGAGGCCTTGTAAGAAGAGACCCAGAGAGCTCCAATGTTCTGGGGCCTCGCCAGGAGGGCCCAGGGAGGAGGCGGTCCCACAGCCAGACCCCAACCTGGGCCACCCGCCATCCAGAGCTGTGGGCTGTGAGGGGCATTCAAGGCCGGAGTCTGTGATACTTGGCTCATCCCCGCCCAAACACCCTGAGACCCCAGGATGCTTGTACGTCAATAAGAGAATGGATTTACTTCACGCAGCATTACCGTGAGAACAGAACGCAGATGAATGGGGAAAAAACAAAACAAAAAAACCTCCACAAAACCACAGTGTCATGCTCTCTGTTTTTTTTCAGTGTCGTTTGGTTTCATTTTCCTCTGTGGACTCATGCACAAATGCCATCGCTGACTGAGCCAGGTGGCTGTGAGGGTTTGAATGCCGGGAACTTTGATTGCGTTCAGGGCCCCTGCCTCTTCCGTGGACGGTGGTGTAGTGTCAACAGGCCTCGGTCTGCTCTTCGCCGAGACATCGGGGGACTGTCGTGGGGGTTAGCCTGGGTGGCAGGGGTGAGATGACCCCGGGGACACCAGAAAGAAACTCATTCTTGCACTGGAACACGGAAAGCCACCTCTTGCTGCCTGGGAGGCTGTGGAACCCCCAGGGTAAGAACAAGAGCTGATATGTCCCAGGGGGTTCTGGCTGCTGGGGTGTCCGACCCCGTCACGGCTTGGAGGTCAGCCTCCTGGGTACCTGTTGTGCCCTCTGCCCCCGGGACGGCAGGTGGATGGGGGGGCGCACAATGAAACTAGTAAAAGGGGTGCTTGCACCCCAACGGACTCTTACTCTGCACACAGGGCTGATTAATCCACAAATACCTGAGAGCATCCAGGGGACGTCACACGACAGGCCAACCCTCCAGCACCCCCTCCAAACGCAGAACCAAACACACCTGCTTGTCCGACCAAAGTGACGCATTTCCCGGCGATTAACCTGGGCGGCGTTGGAAAGAAGGGTTACCGACCACACCTCGGAGCTGGGGCGGCCAAGGAAACTTGGCGTGAGCCTGGTCTACTCGTTGCGATGTCTCGATTTTCTCCCTGTTCCGCAAACCCTTTTGAAGCAGTTGGCTGCCTCTGACCAGACGGCCCACATGACTAAATATTTTGAGTACAATTTTATTTTATTTGGAACTGGGCTGCATTATAGATTTTTTTTTCCCCCTACAGTGGAGGAGCAGAGAAGGGCTCCCGCCACCCTCTCCGGTGGTCCGGGCGATTTTTGCCCGCGACGGTGTTTTTTAGGTACGAGGGTCGGCTCTGCGTGGAATGCAGTCGTAGTCAGAGACCCACACATTATCGCCGGGTTTCCAGCTTCCCAGCGACGGCGCAGGCTGGCCCGCGCGCCAGGAGCTTGGCTCGGAAGCCCGTCTCGCCCGAGACTCATCTTGCCCCGTCAGCTGGAACTCCTGTCGTAAACAGAATTCCTGAGTCGGAGAAAAACGCTGCACCAAACTGGGAGCATCCTCGGGGAGAAAGGAATGCCACGCAGATGAGGTAAGAAAAATAAAACTCTGACCTCCCTCCCCGGCTGGAAGGATGCAATTACCAGCGGGTGGAGGATTTCGGTGTCGAAAGCAATCTTCTTGCCTGTGTGTGTCTGTCTGTGTTTTTTTTTTTTTTGCTTTGCAGCTATTAAGGACTTAGCCCTCTTAAACCACTTTAGCAGAACAATGAGAACCAAACCCTGGATGTTGACCAAGCAATTACGAGGCCAGCGGCCGCTTCTTGTCATCATCCTCCCAGGCAACGGCAGAGCGGCCATCCCCGGCTGGATAGGCGGCTGCAGCTGACCCGAGGATTTACCACGGGGTCAAACTAAGTGGGGTCACGCTGTGCTCCGCCTGCGAGGCACCCTGAAATCACCCAGAGCCCAAAACCTGGGTCGCGGCCTGAGGAGACACAACGTTTTGTTTCCACTGAAAGTAAAGCTGATGTTTTGCAACAATGTAGTTATTTTCCTGAGGAGCCTGTTTGGATTCTCGCTGTGTGCCTGTGAATGAAGCTGTCAATTCTTCTATTTATTTTCCTTGCTGAGCTGCTCGTGTGCGCTGACGTGCATGCTAAAGGGAAGTAAGAGAGGTTGGCAAACGTCTGGAGGACCCCCTGGACCAAACACATTCAGCTGGGGGGCATGGGGGTGTTTGCGTAGACAAGGCGTGAGTTTGGGGGAGCTCGGCGGGGTTCCTAAGGAAGTGTGTGAGTCTGTCTCCCCAGGAGAACGGTTCTGTGAGGGCTGGTGGAGTTGGCTGTGATTTGGGGACCCCTGCCTGGAGCTGTCGATGTTGTTGGCGGTTTTCTGCGTAAGCTCAGGCTGCCTTTAGCACCTGGTAGCTGTTTTTGTATGTTGACTGGGGCGCCGCCTGGGCAGCGTGGGAGACAGGTGTCCACTCGAGGTGCATGGTGGACACGTCGGGGTGCAAAGGAGCCGAATCAAGGTCACAGAGGCGTGTGCACAAGGGACCGTGCTGTGGGACGGTGGCATGTTCATTGTCCTCGTCGTGAGTATGGTTTTCACGTCTGTAAACAAAGACAGAATTTTCTTCGTGGCAAACGCTCCCCACCCCCCACACAAAATACCGTTTTCTACTCCATTTCGCAGATCCGGTATTTTATCCTGCTCTGCCTCAGGTGGTCCAACTCTAGCGTGCAATGAGGCTCACGCAACGGGCATATTTATAGCTTTCGTCCCTTTTTCCAAAATGAAGAGGAAATTCACAATAAGGAAAATTAACTGTTTGTAAGTAAGGCCTTTAGCACATTTGTAGCACCGCCTCTATCGGGTTCCAGAACATTCTCCTCGTCCCACAAGGAGACCCGTCCCCACAACCAGTCACTTTGTCCCCCGCCCCCAGCCCCTGATGACCACTGACGCCCTCTCTGTCCCTGCGGATTGGCCTGCTCTGGACGTCTCCCACACACAGAATCCTCACCATGGGACCGTGGGTGTCTGGCGTCTCTCATGGAGCCTCCTGTGTTCAAGGTCGTTCCACGCTGCAGCCTGAGTGAGAGCCTCGCTCCTGTTCCTGGCTGCGTAATATTCCACAGTGTGGCTGGACCCCACTCTGTGGGTCCATTCACCTTGAGACCTTATCTTTTCTCAGCTGCATCTCGACACCTAAAACACTCCCAGCCAGCTCTTCTGGGCCACACTGGAGCCAGAAAGGTGAGGGGCCTCTCGAGATTTCCTACAAAGGTGGGTGCTCCTGCCTGACCCCTTGGAGGGGGGCCCTTTGCGCATTAACAAGCAAGACCACTGAAACAGCTCGGACACATTGCACATATCCCTCCGCATGTTCCTCCTTCGCTCCCTGCAAGACCACGTGCGCAGAGTGCGGCTGCTTTGCCCGCCGGATTCGAGCAGAGTCGCTAGTATCTGGTGGCCGGTTTGGGATGAAAGTCACTCTGGATGACCCTCGTAGGTCCGACCGGCACCCACGTAAAGATGTGCCCCGTCTCGGCCAGCGACGGACTTCTGGGCCCCGGAGTGCACCTGCCTCACCCAGCAGCGCACGCCTCTCCTTCTGAGCTCCTCATGAATATGATTCAGGCGTCTTGACAGGCGGTGGGTCCGGCCGCGAGACCCTGCCTGCATGTTAATGCCGGAAGGAGGGACCCTCGTGCCCGCCTGCACTCTCGTGTGTGTGTGTGTGTGTGTGTGTGTGCGTGCGTGCGCCTGCCCAGACCCCCACCAGCCCCGGCCGTTCCGAGACGCATCGCAAAGACGACGGAAATGTAACAAATTATAGCTGAAACGAATCACCATCGTCCCTGTTTTCAAATTATTCTCTTTCTGGGGAATTTCAGCTCGTTACATGAAAAGGAAGGCAGCCAGTCCACGGGGCTTTGGTAACGCAGGTTCTGATAATAACGGACTCATGTAAAATGCATAAGGTGTATCTTGCTAAGGAGGAGGGTTGCCCGTAATTACTCCGCGTCCCTCATTCCGAGCGGATGCATAAAAGACCCGTGCACATGGCCGTCTAATTACTGAGAGACAGTTGAGCACAAAATTACTTTCATCTGCTGCAACATGTGGGGCGGCAGAGATGAGAGCGGCGCTCGTGCAAACAGCTGGCCGGGACGCGCGGGACGGCGGGCGCTGATTGGGCGGTGCCGTTTCTGGTAGGGAGACCTGTTAAAGACAGGCCCGCGTGGACGCGCGTGGGGGTGGGGAAACACTTCGGCCGGGTGAGTCGCGGGGAGACGCTGGCCGTCCCGAGCTGCTGGGTGGGGGTTGCAGGGAACACGTAGCCACCAGCACCCACATGCGAGTTTGGCGGTCAGGTGCCCGGAGCACCGATATTCCTGGAAGTGTGGGATGTGTTTTTATTTCCTGAATCCCCATCGCTGGTGGGGAGTGGCCCCCTCACCCCCCGCGCCCCGTGATGGACAGCTGAGAACAGCAGGCGAAGGGTGTTCACCTGGTGTACGGCGGGAGTGCTTCCCGGGGAACATACCTCATCCGCTCACATCTTGCCTGTCCATTCTGGGGTGGGTGCAAGTGAGGACACGTGGACGGGGGGCTCAGACCCCGGGGCTCTCCTCGTGGCTCGGCACTCTGCCTGCGTGGGGCACTTGGTTGCATCCAAGCCCAGCTCCCGCCCGAGGCGTCATTGCTGGGTCTCAGCCCTGGCCATACCCTGACTTCCATGGCGAATGCTGCTCGTGACTCTGTGGCCCCCAGGCAGACACCAGAGACCACTCACTGTCCCCTCCCATGTGTCCCTGGGGTTCCTGACGTTCTGTCTTGTCTGCTTTTTCTCCGCTGGAGCACCTATAACTGCCTGGCCCACAGGCCTGTGCGCTCCCTGGGACTGCCGTTCTGGGCGTGGCTCATCACCTGGGGCTCGACGCCTGTGTCCCTGAGGGTGTAGACAGCAGACTGCTTGCTCCTGGCTGAAGCAGACCCTTTGGGGGGTTCCCACCACATTCGATCATGCAGCCTGGGCCTCCAGGTCCCCATCAGCTGACACACGCTGCCAGGATTCCATCTACGGTGTTCCACCCACATTCCTGGTGACAGGGAAGTCAATGCTACTTGCGTGCCGGCTGAGGTGGGCTCAGCGTTCTTCTCCTGCTGCCTGGCGAGCTCATTCTTACCCCCAGAACCTGGAAAGGGCCCTGCCCCCAGGGTAGACCTGATCCTGGGACCCTTCTCCTCGCCGGCAGGGGGCCCCTTGCTCTCCGGGGCTGCCTCTGACCCATGAAGTCCTGGGTCCACGTCACCAGCTTCATGGAGTTGCAATTGGTGTCTCAGCTCCTAGCGATGGCTGGTCCCCAGTGTGGTCTGTCCCTGGGCAGCAAGGAGACAGGGGGCTTCCCCTAAGATGGGCTTGAGGAAACCCCCGCCAGGAGAAATCGGACAGCGGCTGTGACTGAGGGCCTGTGGGAACGAACCACAGCTGCACCCGGCACCCGAGGGACCTTCCTGTAGCTGTGGCCGGTGGACCCCACCCAGAATCTGCCCCCTGAGGCCGCTCCGTCCACTGCTTTCCCTGTCCCCGCGTGGTTGAAATAAATTAAAGATTTTCAGCTCCAGAGGGTGCTGGACAGGGAGGGGGCTCCCGTCTCACGAAACATTCCGCACTCCGCACCCTACCAGGGCTGCATCGACCGCTAATAATTTAATCCTTGTAACAGACTAGAGAAGCCCATTCTCCCGCAGCCTGCGTGCAATCGATATGTTTTGCAAAACACGGAGTCTATTGGGTGTACACTAATAAACACAAAGAAACCAGAACCCCGGGGGCTTCATGTGCATTCACGGCATCCACAAATCCACCGAGTGGAAGGGACATGGGACCCAGTCTGGATGAAATGTCACTCTGGGCACGTCTGGGAGGGTGTCTGTGGGCAGCGCTGGAAACTGGGGACTGGACCAAGCAGCGTGCTGTCCCCGGGGTGGGTGGGCCTTGTCTAAGCAGCTGACGGGCTGAGGGATGAGGGGTGCGTCCCCTCCTTGGTTGTTTTCTGGCCCCACTGCTTGAGCTGGGACAGAGCATCTCCTGTAGTCCTGCGTTTGGACTGAATTAAGCCCCCGGCTTCCCTGGGTGTGTGTGCAGGCGGCAGAGTGTGAGAGATTTCAGTCTCCGTAACTACATAAGCGAGCTCCCCCAAACGCATCCATGTCTGTCTGTCTGTCTCTCTGTCTGTCTCCCACGTGAAAATGTGCGTGGAACCTTTGCTTCCCCCCGAAACTTACCTACCAACGGCCTCTTCGTGACCAGAAGCCTGACGGATCACAGAATCGGTCGATAAACTCACGTGTGTTGTACATTCCCTATTCTTTCCAAACACAGAGGTGGAGAAGGACAATCGCATTAAGAAAATCATCACGCAGAGAAAGTACGTCCGCAGATTACACGTGTTTATTGGAAAACTCGTGCCCGCGTGGACGCTTACCTGCGTGGTGGAGCTTCTGACATGAGAGAATTGTTCACCCCGGAAGGAGCCCACGTTCAGTGTTTGCCACATTTGCATTGATGGGATAAAACGTTTTGTGCCGCCGCTCACTGGCCAGGAGGGCCATTTCCGCGGCGCGGGATGGAGGCGCGTTTGGCGTTTGAAGGGCTGTGCGGACTGCTTTCGGGAGCGGCTGGCTGTTCTGTGTTTCTCTCCTGCCAGCGAGGGACAACACCCTGGCTTCCTTCCTTTGTCCAGAAAGAATCAACTTGAAAAACTGTGGTGGGTTTTTTTTTTTTTATTGTTGTTTTCATGTTACCTTTGCCAATAGGTAGAGATGAGCTTAGAGGAGCCCTGGGGATGCATGTGCTGGCATTTTATTTATTGCGTCAGCCTTATTGGGGTGTAATTGACAGGCAAACATGCGAGACAGGAAAACGCATGCTCTGGCATTTTGATTGGTGGATGGCATTTTATTTTCACGATCTAGGTATTTCTAGCCCACGCAGGTGCAGCCCGATTCAGTGGTGGTTTGTGAGGCAGGCGGCTGTCAAACTGGTCCCCCAGAAACAAAGTCCCATCTCCAAACGATGCTCGGAGAGCTCTGCATTGTGGTGGACACTGGCCCTTTCCTCAAATTTGAGATTCTTCCTGATGCTACGCGGATGGGACCTCGGCGCCGCTTTGCGATGGGCGACATCGGAAAGTGCAGAGCACCTCAGTCACGTGGAGAAGCAAAGTTTGCGAGAGGGATTCAAAATAGGGAGGTTTTGTTTTCCCCCTTAATCTAAGTTTTCTGACCTGACTACTGCATCTATAACTACTGGTGACTTTTCTGCCCCTGGAGGTGCCATGGATTATCATGAAATCCCTCAGGGGCCATGTCTTAGACACAAATGGCCTCTTAGGTGGCAGTATCCACCCTCCCAAATTTAAAAAAAGTATTTACTTATTTATTTTTAGAGAGAGGGAGAAAGAGAGGGAGAGAAATATCCATGTGTGGTTGCCTCTTCAGCGCCCCCTACTGGGGACCTGGCCCGCAACCCAGGCGTGTGCCCTGCCTGGGAATCGAACCGCCTCCTGCCTGCAGAGATGCCGCTTCCCACACTTTGCCCACGTTGGAAACTGGGTCGCCTCTCTTCCTGCCGCTGTGTAGAAATTATGTGTAAATTCTGACTGCAACACCTTGGTAGGCCACCTGCCTTGCAAATGCTTCCTCCCATCCTGAAGTTTTTCCACCCCTGCCTTTCCTTTTTCATTATGTTCGTTCTCTTGCTGGGAAAGGGTGGGGGCGGGGCACATGTCCCAGGAGGTCGGGGCCGGGCAGGGCGATGGCCTGTGGGAGCGTTAAGAGGCTGTGTCCCGGCTGACCCCACAGTAACGAAGTCTGCTGGTAGTCCCCACGAACGGCAGACGCGGAGGGGACCGGTCATCGATCCATCTTTGAAGACACATTTACACTCATACTCTCCCTCTGCACGAGGCTGTGAGACATGAGGGGAAAATTAGCTGAGTTCGGCTGGTCAGCGGGGTCTCCCTTCAGCGGGAAGCGGCCCCCAGAGACCCGTAAAGGTATAGAGGTGTCGGCAATGAAGGGAAAGCGAGGTGGCCGTCTGTGACAACAGGCACCACCATGGCGTGGAGGGCGCAGAGCAAATTTCCCGTGTTTGAGAGACAAAATGGAACGCCAACGCTATGCAAAGGCACCCTGAACCTCGAACAACACCCTTTGAACTGCGTGGGTCCAAACACACAGGGACATTCGCCCAGTCGATTCTGTAAATGCGTTTCCCGTTCCTTCTGGCTTTCTTCCCCCTGCTCTCTCTCCTCTGGCTCGCTGTGGGGCCAGATGTGGAGCGCAATGCATGTAACAGAGCGGGTACGCGGTCACCGAGTGTCTCTGGGATCGCCAAGGCTTCCCGTCAAACGTTCTCTGTGGGTCTCCCACGGCCTGGGCTGTCGGTGCCCAGAACGCCTGTGTGATTCAAGGGCCCCGGGTCCGAGGAAGCATCTGCTGAAGAGAGAAGCCTGTGAGGGAACAAGGAACATTCCCACCGATGATCCTTCGCCGTCCCCACCGGCAGGAGATTAACCGCTTCTGTTGGACGTGCGGGTGAGGGTGTTCAAGGGTCTGCTGCTTTGAGGTCTGTTGTCGTCCCCGGCGCCGGCCCCTCCCTGCATGGGGAGCCCCGTCAGCATGCAAGTCAGAGACGTGGGGGGTCATTAACAAACCCGGGATGCGCTCTCGCCCCGCCGCCGCGGCTCACACACGCACACGTCCCGGGAGAGCCCTGTGTGACTCAGGCTCACCTCGACATTATTATTCCGCCACCGTTGGGGTGTTCCCGGTGTTTGGCGGGACTCCAAAGGCCAAGTTCCTCTTTCGAGTTCGCCACTCACAGCATTAATTTTTCATGGTCCCCGCTCCCGCGGCGGAAACCCCTGGCCCATGAATAAATGAAGCCCACACGCAGAAATCCTCCAGCTGACTCTCCAGCGTCTCCCCTTCCCACCTTTTCTGCATCCTCCCCCTCCTGGCATGCAAACTGAGCTCTTCTTCTTGTTTTTAAAAAGCGGGCCGCCAGGTCCCAGGCAACGGCTGGGCGGGTTGGACGGGCAGACGCCTCTGAGGAAATTTTTCTACGTGGTCGCTGGGCACACCACCACGGGCTGGTTCTTTTTCGCAGTGTTGCCAATATGTCATTTTTTCCCCTTCTTCCTTTTAAAATCGAATTATGACGTGACATCCCATAAAATACCTTTTGTGCAGCTCATAAAAACAGGGCCCACGCTCGCAGTCGGGACAATTAAGCCTTGACGTCCATCCGCCACCTCCGATACAGTTTACGGCTCCGCTTTCATGTCCGATGTGGCTGTATTACAAAAAAAAAAAAAAAAAAAAGAGCTCCATTATTTATTAATAGCCTTCTATGTTCTCAAAAGTTTCTTTTTCTTGTGTGGAGAGGGGGAAAAAATCATTTGCCTTTTAATGGGGTGTCAGGTGTGTTTCTCAAACCTTCTAAAAGGTTATCATTGTTACGCCCGCCCAAGTGCTTTTTCAAATCAATGAAACGCCTGTTTTCCAGGGTAATTCACGGCCGTCCCTCCGAGGTTCCGTGGAAAAGTTAATTTCGCCGTTTTGCAAAGTGCCGGGCCGGGCCCTTGGCCTGTGGCTAACTGTTTGCACATGCGGGCTGGGCTGGCGCAGCCTCGCACGTAGTAAATAACCCTCGGCCGCCCTGCGTCCCGGGCCCCTTGGCAGCGGGCTGGGGGTCAGGGCTCACGGAGGTGTCCGGTCCAATTAGGGGCCTCGTAAAGCTGCCGGCTTCCATGTGCCGGGCGGGCGCCTGCATGGAGGGCGCAGAGGAGCGGCTGGGAGTGGGAGGGTATCTGCCGGGCCCTGTGAGGGGTTTTCTCCCACAACTGCCTGGGAAGGGCCGTTTGTGGGCGCTGGCTGGCCAGGGGCCCTGCTCAGCTCTAACATGCGCCTCCTTGGTCTTGCCCACTGGGAGACTCAGCAGGAAGGAGCGAGGCACACAGTGTGAGCTGGGGGTCAGGGCTGCTTTGCTGTCCCCGCGTAGGGCCCCAGGCGCTCGGTGATGGGCATACCTAGCTAGCAAACAGCCCTTGAAGGGCTGGTCCCCCTTCACAGCCTGGAGGCTCAGGGATGAAGGCTGAGGGAAGAGGCTGAGAGGGGCCCTTTCGGGTCCTCTGAGGATCCCCTCCTGGGGTGGGACGAGAAGAGCCCTAGGTGGCCCCTTTGCTGGGCTTTGGGAAATGTGGGCCAGCGTGTACACAGTGTGGAAAGGAAGAAGCGGTCCCTCTCTTGGTATTTGTCAGAGAGGCATGTGGCCCTGACGACACAGCCCCCGGAAGTCAATGACACTCAGGCTCTGCAAGGGGACGGTCTCCTCATATGCCCCCCACCTGGTGCTGAGGGATGGCCGTGGACCTGGGAGGCCGGCCCAGGGCTGCTGTCGCCGACGCTGCCCATGCCGGGGACGCCTTTGGGGAGCTGGTCACATAGCTGCCAGTGGGCACCTTCCCCTGAGCCTCCAAGTCCAGGCGGGGCCACCACCCCCTCCCTGACCCAGAGCCTGCAGAAATAACTTCCAACCTGTGACCCCGGAAACCAACCTCCGGCCAGGACTTCTGCCCTGACGCTTTTTCTGTGTTTCTCTTTCGTCTTCCCTCCGTGCCCTGACTGGCCACAGTGACCCTTTTCCTGTGACCCCCGAGGGGCCCCCAGGCCCCCAGCGGAGCCCCAGCCTCTGCCCACTGGCCCCTCGCCCTGCTGACCGCATCCTCACCCGCTGCCCAGCCTGCACTGCTCCCTATTTTAGTCATGTTCGACCGACTTAGGGCTTCGCCTCGCCGTCTGCGGTGTGTGGGCCACAGGAACCTTGCCTGGACCGTGTACCTGCCCACCGGCAGACTGGTTCCTCACCTGACCCGTGTCGGAGGGGAGCACGCTCTACACGTTTGTTGATTGACTTAGTGATGATGGCATAGCTCGTGTAGCGTCCGTCCACGGCCACTGCTTTCGTTCCTTGGAGCCGCTACAATAAATGCCATGGACGGACGCCTGGGACCACGGACACTTCTCTCTCACGTCTGGCTGGACGCCTGAGATCGGTGGGCACAGCCCTGCTTTTCCTGGGGGTTCAGGCCTCTCCCCCGGTTTTACGTGATTTGATAATTTTACAAGAATGCCAGTTCAGGCCTAAAGGGGAAGTGTGATTGGTCTGGGAGCCCCTGAGTTTGTTTTCTGGGGCAGCTGTAACAGGGTCACAATCCTCGGGGCTTAGAACTAAAGGGATTCATCGTCCCTCTGACCTGAACACCACATGTCTGAGGTCCGGGTGTCCCAGGGTCATGCTCCCTTCACAGGCTCCAGGGAGGGGCCTTCCCGCCTCTTCCAGCTCCGGGGGCTCCAGGCATCCCCGGGCTGGTGGCCGCGTCCCTCCCATCTCTGCCTCTGTCTCCACGTGGCTTCTCCTCTGGGTCTGCATCTCCTCTTCTGCCTCTTCTCAGGACACTGTCATTGGACGCAGGGCCACCCTGACCCAGGATGACTGCCTCTCAGATCCTCCCCTCATCCCACCTGCAAAGATCCTATGTTGAACTTAAGTCACCTTCGAAGGTTCTGGGGTTAGCGCAGCAACGCCCTGTTTTGGAGACAACCAGGAACACCGTCCTGTAACGATCACACACAATGAAAATGAGCAAGCTCATGGGCAAGTGTCACTTTGTGACTGGCTCCATTGTATCGATTTCTACGGATGGGTAACAAAGACACCGCCCCCCCTAGATGACTCACTATTCACCTGCCCCAGAAAAATGTGAGGCAATTTTCCTGTGTTTTTGATGTAGTTGTGGGAAGATCCATTCACGTGTTTGCACTGGCTCTCTGATCTTTGTTTAGAAAAGCTCTCATCAAAGGACGCGGGACCGGAAAGTTTAAAAGACACATTAATCACCAAATAATTGTGCTTGGAGTGTGTCCAAGTGTGGGAAACCAGGCCGTTCGCAAACAGGTACTATTTCCATATGCATGAAGCACGTTTTCTGTAGTGAAGAGGGCTTCTGCGATCGGGTTCTGTGGTCCTGCTTCGTTTGCATCTTCCTCCACCAATCGTTCCGGAATCAGGAAGGGAAAAAGGTGAATCCCTTGTCTTTGATGAGCCTGCTGGTGTGCGGGGGCCTTCAGGTCTCTGGGTCCCACCAGACAATGAAGCAACGCCGGTAGAAGGTTTGAGGAATTGTACGTCTGAAACGGCCCCGCCAGGAGAGAAAGGCAAGCTCAGGTGTCAGGAGGACGTGAGGCTTTGTCGCTGCCATCCAGGCACCTGCCTAGGAGGCAGCATCTCGTGCCTTGGATGTCTGGGGCAGGGCCGGCGGGCTCGGCTCGGGGTTGGGGGACAGGAGGCCCTTCCCCTCGTCAGGGGCAATTCCAACTTGTATGCCAGCGTAGAGGAAACTGGGGGACAGATACTCCTCGGGAGGGGGATGGGTCTGCTGGTCACCCATGGCTGATTCCCAGGCAACCTCTCCCCGGGCCAGGGCCACATGACCACCTTCAGACAGGGGCCACGTGTGGCTGTCCCCAGGGTCCCCAGGGCATGTGAGAGTCAGGGCTCTGCAGAGAAATGGAACCACAGGGACAGGGAGGGAGGTGGACAGATACACAGATGGGCAGACTCACATAGGACAGGGATGCATGCATGGACACGCATGATAGATGGATATAACACATGGATGTAGATGGGGGAATTGATGGATAGACATGCAGACATACAGACCACGGATAAACCACACATGCAGATAGAGAAGAGACAGATATGAACACATGCATACATACGATGGATGGAGGGATGGATGCGTGGAGGAGGGTATGATTGGTAGCTACAGAGGTGTGATACAGACATAAGACAGATGGTAGATTTGACCCGTGAATAGACGATGAATAGATATCGGTGGAGACAGCTAAGTGGATACTTCATAGATGTGACGGAGAGGTTTAGCGCCCTGTGACGTCTGGCTTTTCCCACAACTAAAATCACCATTGAAAGGGAAGACATTTCAGACTGTCGATGAGATTCAGGAAAATAGGACAGGGCAGCAGATGGCGATTGGGAGAACCGTGTGAGGTCCCCAACGTGCCTACTTTGAAGGGGACGGAGGCGTCACTGTCCTGTGTACAATGTTTCTTGTATCTTGCATCTCCTTCCATTGATGTGTCTATTCTTCGTATTCCACGGCTGCATCCCTTCTGGGCAGACCTTGTGCATAGTACTCTCACGCGAGGATACTATGTTTCTTCTTATAGGAGACCCAGTACAGACTGTGTTGCTTTCTGTAGCAAACTGAATACATATACTGTGTTTCTTCTTATCTGCATGCCGATGACAAATTTCACACAGCAATGAGCCCAGTCAGCGGTGAGTGGTGACTCATCATAAAATAGGACAATTGTAGCAAGTTATCCTCACATGAGGATACATTTACTGATTTTACAGAGAGAGAGAAATGAGGGGGGAAGAGAGAGAGAGGGAGAAACATCGACTGGTTGTCTGCTGTACATGCCCGGACCAGGAATCGAACCTGAAACTTTCCAGTTTGTGAGATGACACTCCCAGCCACTGTGCCACCCGGCCAGGGCAGCATGGGGGGTTGAAACGAGTGTTGCTGCCGTTTAAAACATACACAAGAAAAGTAATTATTTGGAGCGTGCGGGCACGACGGATGGGATACGCGTGTATCTGTGAATACCTGCACGTGTGTGAAATCTCTCAGGCGTGTGAGGCAGAGGCTGGGTTTTCGCGCAGAAACTGACCCAGAGCCGGCCCCACGGCCCTGCTTCCCGGACAGACGTGTGCGGTCCGTCACGCCGGCGGCCGCCCGGGGGACCCGTGATGGGACGGAGGGGACACACGCACTCCCGGCCGGGCGATAAATCATGGATCCATAAAACAATTAGCCGTGAACTAATAATGCCACGTGAGTGCTGTTCTTTCGATTCGTGTGTAAATAATTTAACAGAGTGTTTCTCTGCTCTGTGGAGTGTTGCTCGTGATTTACAGGGCTGGCCCGGTCGGCGGCGGGCGCCCCAACATAGGGAGCGTCCACGCACAGGGCTGGTGGGGCTTTGTGCTCCTAAGGGGGAGCATCAGGCCGGCTATTAAGTGGCCGATTAACATAAGCCATGGCGATAGATCATGGGATGCAAGTGCGTCTTCAGAGCGGAATGGCACGGGGGCGACAGTGTGGCAGAGTTTATGATACAATAACTATCCATTTGATGAGCAATTAAGCAGATGTGTGGACGCAGAGAGAGAGAGAAGCCAATGGATGGGGGGCAGGGGGCAGAGAGAGAGGGACTGGCTTCTGCAGGGTGCTGTTGAGGGTCGTTCAGCCTCCCTGCTGGCCGACACCCTCTGGGCCCCAGAATGGGGGCAGATGGGTTGAACCCATGGCTTCGTGCAGGGGCTCCAAAGGGCACCCTGAGTCGGGACAAAGATGGGGTCCCCACGCCAAAGCCACACGCCAGTTCTCGGAACGTCCCCTCCTTCCCTGCAATCCAGTCTTTGTCTGGAGTGGTGCAGCCAAAATATGGACCTGATTGTGGGCGTCGACGAGTGTGGGTTACGAACTTTCATTCTTTAATTTAAAAAATGCTTACATTGGCCCTGGCTGGTGTGGCTTAGGGGATTGAGAGCCAGCCTGCAGACCGAAAGGTCACCAGTTTGATTCCCAGTCAGGGCACAGGCCTGGGTTGCAGGCCAGGACCCCAGTAGGGGGCGCTCGAGAGGCGACCACACACAGATGTTTCTCTCCCTCTCTTTCTCCCTCCCTTCCCAACTCTCTAAAAATAAATAAATACAGTCTTTTTTTAAAAAAAGCTTACATTTTTACAAGCCGTGTGTGTGTGTGTATTATACGTACGGCGTATGTGCACCGATGTAGTATATTTCAAGTTCCACCCCCCCACCCCCGCCGTGGCTCACTACACACCCGTCACCATCACGAGCGTCCACAAGCTTCTCTCTGTCTTCAGGCCCCCAGCCCCTGGTGGCCTCTGCTCTCTGCGGTGTCTCCTTGGGCCTCCCTGGTTTAGGAAACAGTTACGGCACAATCTCAGCATGTCTGAGCCTGTGTGCCTGGCGCCTGTCACGGAATCTCCTGTGTTCAAGCTCCGTCCGCACGGCAGCCGGAGTCAGAGGTCGCTCCTGTTCACGGCTGCGTACTATTCCACCTTGTGCCCGGGCCTCGTTTTATTCCTTTGTTCGTCCACAAAGCACAGTGTGGTTTACGGGCATGTGAGTCTTTTTCCAGCAGCACAGAACCTCACAGACCCTCACTCCAGGGCCCCCAAATTCCCTTTATTGTGTGTTCACATCCGCCATCGGGGGTCCCGAATTCTTGCCACCGTCAGAGACGCCTGCCTCCTATGCCATGGCACGAAGCCACGAAAAGCGGGAGGGGCCTTCAGTGCGGGTGACGCTGTGAAAGAGACCCGTCCGAGCAGGTGACATGCTGTGTGGTCCAACTCGGGGACTTTCTGGAAAAGGCGAATGTCTGGACACAGTGCAGAGATCCGAGGCCGCAGGATCGCGGGGAGGGCTGCGTGTTATTCTGTGGAGCTGCAGGGGAGCGGTGAAGTGGGGGGTCACCCCTGAGTGGCCCAGGACCAGCTGAGCAGCACCACTGTGGTACAGGACGGCCCTGTGACTCGGTTTCCCCCGCCACCAGTCAGGGGAGGCGCTGGTGTGCAGTGTGCTTGTCAGACGCTGCTGGGAAGTGAAAAAGACCCAGCGCCTTCCCCTGGGTGTGAGTGAGTAAGAGTGTGAGTGTGTGTGCCTGCCCTGGGCCCCTGCCGCTCCGTCGGTGGGAGGGGTCCTCACGGTCCGTCGGAGCCTAGCATTGTCCAGCTCACGGGCCTGGGGGGTGGGGCACTCCAGGGAGAGGCCAGTGCAGCAGACCAGGCACAGAAATAGGCACAGCTAACAACCAGGGCCCCTGGGAGACAGCGAGGCCACCCAACCACCTCTGGGCCCAGGACAACAGGTAGCCGCATCTCCCACCCTTCCTGCCGCGATCTGCTCCCACCCTGTGACTTTACTCCTCGCGCCCGGCCGCTGATGGATGCTGGGGAGGGGGGGGGTGCCTGTCGCTATTTCCACGCCCCACCCCCCACCCCCGCAGTCTCTGACACTCTGCTGACAAGCCCTCCGCCTCATTTACATTTCAATCTCGGCCTCATGAATGTAAACTCCGGCTGCAAATTAATAACCGCGACTGGACGAGGTGCCCGGAGTGTGTGTGTGTGGGGGGGCCAAGCCACCCCCACCCGCCCGTACGCACGTCATTGTGTTCTGCCGGTGCCTCATTTATCGGCCGCGCTGAATGACATTAGAGAGAAAGGCGGATACGGAGTGACACAAATTTATTTCTGTCCCCGGTGCCGTGGTATATTGCCGCCACACGGGGCGGCGGGCGTTGGGAGGGGGCCGGGATGTCCGGGGAGAATTTAGTTTCCATGAAAAATTTAAACGGTTTCTGTAGCGCGAGAGCAGCGAAATGCAATTTGTTTCTCATTTGGTACAGCAGGTAGGAGAAAGGAGAGAACCGGGTGTCGGATGGACTGCCAGGGGTCCGTGTCCTCCTGGCGGTGTCCCCCCAAGGCCGGCCGGGGGGTTCCCGGGGACGCGGTGGGCAGCCCCATCTGTCAGCCCGCCCCGCCCCCTCGGAGAAGCGGTCACCTTAAACCAACTTACAGCAACCCTTTGGGGAGGCTGCCAATCACCCGGAAAACCACATTTGCATCGATCGGCTGTCTGCGTGATTTATGGCTTCATTTTACCGTAATTGAGAATTAGTGGGAAAATTAACAAGACTCAACACCCTGGCTGGATCCACGTGCTAAGCACGGCAATTTGTCAAGACGGGCCGTGGGGTGCTTTACGGGATCCGCGGGGTCCCCCTCTAATTGAATTTGGGGAGGACGTGGAAATTAATTGGGCGCAGGGAGCTGGGGCCCAGGGCCTGGGGTGGGGGGCAGGGGTCCCCGCCCTGGTGAGGCCGCCCCCGCGCCCGCCGTCCGGGGCCTGCAGCCGGGCCTGGGCCCCGCGATGGACGCCAGCTGGACCCCGTTCATGCGTTCAGATTCGGGCCCAGCACCCCAGCCGGTGAGGAAGAGGAGGGTGCGTGTCCTCAGACGGCATAGGGGCAAGTTGTGAACATTTACTTCAGTGCTGGCCGGGCATCTCATGTGTCAGATCAACAGGCCGGATCGATGTGGCGGGGTGGTGGTGGCGTGAGCTGCTTCAGGGCGGTTTCCTCCTTGGGGGGTGCTAGCCACACCTTTGAGAGCTCAGTGGGTTCTGGGGCGCCAGCCTAGCCCCACCCCATCCCTGGGAGCCTCTCCCCACCCGATCAGCCTATTTGCAGCCGGGACTGTGAAGGAGCATCTCTCTGGTTGGTAAAGGACAGCTGTTCGGGATTCTCTACCCTCTGCCTTCTCCCTGGGACTCGGTGAGGGACAGGTTTGGAGTTTGTGCGGGAAAGTGGGTGTCGGCTCCTTCCGCCTCTTCCTTTTCCATCTAAGTCTGCAGCAGATGCTGTTAGAAGGGGAAGGCGGGGAGACGGGGCCCCGCCCTGCCTCTGAGACCCCCAAGCCCCTGTCCCCTATGCAGCAGGGTGGGGGAGGGCACCCCTGCACAGCTCAGTTGTCATTGGAGGGAGGGTCACTGAGGCAGGCGTCTGGGGGCGGTCCCCTCCCTGGGACCCGCCCTCACTGGGAAATGCGCAGTGGTTATGAGTTATGGCTGGGGGTTGGGAGGCAGAGGTGGTGCTCATGTCGGGGATTTAAACACACATTCACACACATGCTTACATGCTTGCCGACGTGCCACATGCTTATACACACATGCACATTCACGGGTGTGTCCACACATGCACACACAATCACACACACATGTGCGCGGACTGGCACATGTTCCCACATGGATATACACACATGCACCCGAGGATGCACGGCTCCACAAGCTCATACCGATACACGCATGCACGCACAGAGGAGGCTGTGAGATTCTGCTCTGGGTCATCCAGTGGGGGGCGCCCCGTCCCCCAGGGTGGGCAGCTGGCGTCCAGGGCCCTGGGGACACTGTGTGTGGAGACGTACCCACCTGTCCACTGAAGTCCCCGTGTCAGAACCGAAGCCCTCCCACGACCCAGGCCACTGAGGTGCGTGCTGCAGGGTCCAACACACATCCTCAGAGTCCTCTCCTCAGCAGCCTGTCTTGGGAGCATGTGGCCTTGTTGGGGTTCTGCGTATGGGGGCCAGAGGGTCTTCTTTTGTAGCAGATTCCAGGGTGGCCTCTTCTGTACCCCCAGATCCGAGTCCCCAGTCCCTTTCCCCCTAGGCTGGCTGCATTTTGCCCAATTTCCATGCTGGCCAGGGCGACAGGTACCCATGAGGTCCCCACGCTGTAGCTGTGTCCCAGATTCAGCCCTGTTTTGTGGGTGCAGCTGCTCAGGCGGTGGCCCCTCGGAGTCCCCCCACGTTGGGTTCTCTGTCCCCAGACGCAGGTGACTTGGGTCTCTGACATATCAGCATGATGCTCTCACCCACTCAGCTACCCGGCCGGAGGTGGGTGTTAAATCTTGTCCTTCAAACCTGATTTCCCTTTGGGGTTTGTGTCTGCTTGTGTCCAGCTCAGCCGTGGCAGATGGGCCCCACAGGCACCCGGGATGGCTGGCCAGCAGCTGAAGGACTCAGGATTCGCTGGAAGCTGCAATGTTTGTGGTGGGTGGGAGGGTGGATGACAGAGAAAGGACAGAGACGGAGGGACAAGGGACCCACAGCACCATCCAGGTGGTCTGAGCCTGTGGCATCTGGGCGTCTGGTGCCAGGGGATGAGGACTGTGCTATTGTCCTCACAGCGACGTGGGGCACCCTGCCCAGGGCGTGGCCGCCCGCCAACCCTCCGAGGCTCGGTGGGCGCGGTGCTTATTATGACTTCGTTACATAAATGTGGTTGGCGGTCCACATGGCTGGCCTGAGTTTGCGGCCAGTCCCGACACCAGCTGCTTCCTCATCCCCGAAGATGCCCACGCGAGGTCCCTTGGCTGGGGAGGCTCCAAACCCCCACATTAAACCCTGTTATTGTCATCTGTGTGGCCGAAGGAGCCTCAGTTGACAAAGACACACATATTGGATGGCACGTCCCAAACTCACAGGTGACGGCCAGGGAGCTGTGGCCACGGCCGCACTGGGCTTTGGGGAGATGACCTTCTTCACTGCACAGGGTCCCAGGTCGAAGGTGCCCACCCCCACCCCATGCTGAATCTCCACGGAGCGGACCCGCAGAGGTCTCATTTCAAACGCGGCCGAGAGCCCCTGCAGGTCTCCGGTCAGCAGCCTGGACCCCAGGCACAGAGACGCAGGGTGATGCCATGGCTGAGTGTCCAGTGTGAGCCCCCATCCTGGGACCCCCAGCCGTGAGACAGATGGGACCTGATTTTACCCCGATGGGGACAATCTTCAGTGCTTATGTGTTCTGTCTCTGGAAAACCTAGAAATACAATGAAGGATGTGAGAGGAGGTCGTCCTGGGTCAGGGGGGCCCTGCGTCCAATGACAGTGTCCTGAGAAGAGACAGAAGAGGAGACGCAGACCCAGAGGAGAAGCCACGTGGAGACAGAGGCAGAGACGGGAGGGACGCGGCCACCAGCCCGGGGACGCCTGGAGCCCCCGGAGGTAGAAGAGGCGGGAAGGCCCCTCCCTGGAGCCTGTGGAGGGAGCACAGCCCTGGGACACCTGGACCTCAGACATCCGGTCTCCAGGACAGGAGCCAACGAATATCTGTGGTTTAAGCCCCTGGGTTCAGAGACATGTATCACAGCAGCCACAGGACACCGAAGTGAGGGAAGGTCTGAAAACGAACTGGGACCCTGCGTGGGCAGCCACACCTGGCTGGGGTCTCCGACGGGCCAGCGGACTCACACGCCCAGAAAGCCTGTCCTCAGGCAACCGTCAGCAGCTAGGACCTCAGCTTTGCGGCCCTGAGTGTGTTTGTGGAAACAGACACACCCACGCCTGTGCATGCTTGTTTGCTTCTGGGGCCCCGAGCGAGGTTCCCGGCCCCCCGGTTTGTGCCTGGGTTTGGGCACTGACCCCTCTGCTGGGCCCCCAGGCCGGGGAGACAAATGTTCCCATCTGCGCCACCCCAGATGCCGGAACGGCCTCGCTTGCCTTAAATAAAAAGGTGCTTATTCACATCCCCGCGGGGAAGCTGTTATTACCGCACCTCGATTCGGGGCCGGGGGAGCGCAGGCGGCCTCTCCGGAATCGCAGTAAATCCCGCCGGGGAGGATGAATTCCTCCAGATCGGAATTGGGTCCTCCGCCGGCTTTCATTACAGCTTTCGGGAAAAAAAAAAAGGAATGGCGTTTCCGTTGGTTATTTATGCCCCTCTCGGCGTGTAACGGTTGTGATGATTAATCCGGAATTTCTGAATTTATTCTAAAGAGGCACTTCATAAATATTGAACAGCGCCATTATCCGAAGGGAGGCCCATTTATTTTATTAAAATGGGAATCCAGAAATCATCAATAAGAGCAGGCGGGGTGCGGTGAGGTTGGCGTGGGGTGGGGGGGCAGAGCTGCTTCCTTACCCGTGCATCCATCAGGGCAGCGAGCGGAGCGCACGGCTGGCTGCTGAGTGTGGGCGCCGCCGCGGAGCTGTGCATGCAGGGATCGGAGAGCAAGGCGATCCATACGAGGATTGGCACCGGGCTGATCGGGGCGAGCCTTCTTATGAGTTTAACTTCCCCCCAACCCTGGGCCGGAGGACCCCGGAGACGCGGGCACCACGTGTTTGCAATCAGGCCTGATCTGTACAGTATCACTTTCCGGAACATTCGTACAAAGGGGTCAGAGAACTTTCCAAACAGAATCTTGTGAATCCTCTCCGTGAGGCCAGGAGGCAGGCCCTGGGGAGTTTGACCTCCAGGGGCCTGGAGGGAACATTCCAGAAAGCGGGGCACCTGTGGTGGACCCCGGATGCAAAGCGGAGGCCGGGTTTGCGATGCGTCCACACCGCTGCTGCTGCAGAGAAAACCCAAAGTCCACGGAGCCTAGAAGGACAGATGTGAAGGACGCAAGTGTGGCCCCTGTGAGATTTGTCCTCGAAGATTTATTGAGCACCAGCTGGATACTGCACGCTGGGGGTTGGGCCTGGTCACCCTGGCCCCACCCTCTGGGAACCAGCATATTTGTAAAAAAAATAAAAAGAAATAAGAAACGGACATTGGCACAAAGGGTAGGAGCTCCTTCTTTCTCTGTGCTGCGTAGTATTCCATTGTGTAAATGTACCATGTTTTTTTGACCCACTCATCTGCTGATAGGCACTTAGGCTGCTTCCAGCAGTTGGCTATTGTGAATTGTGCTGCTATGAACATTGGGGTGCACAGGTTCTTTGGCGTTGCTCTGGGGTCATTTGTCACAACAGCCCAGGAAGCTTACCCAGCAGGTGCTTTTCAGTGCAAAACAGCATCGCAGGGGCCACCGGCCTGTTGTCCAGGTAGCACATGACTCAGTCCCTGAGCCGTCTGGACGCCTGGTGACAGAGTCCCGCCGCACACTCAAATGTGGCTGGATTGGGTCTGGAAGCTCCTGTGTCCTGGAGCCTGGGTGGGTGACGTCGGCGGCCCCTCCCCGTGTGTCCCCGACTGTGTCCCTGAAGGTGAGCAGGGAAGACGGTCACACCTGAGCTTATGATGGGCCACAAGGGGCTAATGGGATGCCGCGGAGACACTGGGATATTATGGCATGGCGGTGGCTGCCCCTCGGCCCCAGTTAGTGTCCCCTTTTCAAGTCCAGCAAAACGTCCATGTCAACCTCAGCAAATCACGTCCACCAGCCCGGACGTCCGCTCACTTCAAAGGCCACTTTCGTCCGCCGCCTGCCCCTTGCCCAGCGTGACGAGGAAACCAGTGGGTAGTGTGTGTGGGAGCGCTTACCAAGCATGCTGTTTGACGGAGCTGCCAATCAACCCCCCGTTTCATCTGAGGGGAAAGAAAGTTCCAGAAAAGCGTGGCGGACAGGTTTGGGTTGCCCGTCCACGCCGGCATGCGGGGCTGTGGAAGTGGAGAATCGGTGGGCTCTCAGAGCAGGTTTCTTGGGGGGCGCGAGGCTTCCGGTGATAAAGATCACGCCACATCGAGCCGGTACCCAACGCCGTGTCCGGGGCCCCGAACAAAGAAAACCCCCTCACAGACCCCCTCCTGTGTCTAATTTCGTTTTACAAAATTAGATCCTCAGAATTTTGCATAAAATAACTGTGTTACGGCAATGCAATTTGGTCGGGCTCGCTGGTGTTCGCGCATGCGGAGCCTTAATAAAACGTGTCAGTTAAAATGAAAATACAGCTCGGGTAATTAAATTTAATTGGATCTTGTCACTTTAAATCGTCTTCGTTTTGGAGGGTTTCCACAGAATTGCAGCTTCTGGTTTGCTAATTTCTTTATTGCAAGCTGCTGCCCAACCTGACCCCCCTCTAATAAACTGAGACCTTGTTTTTGCTGGGGCTGTGAACCGCGAAGGGGCCGGCACACTGAACATGGTCGTGGGGGAGGGAGGGCGGGACGGGGGAGGTGGTCACCTGTGGGTCACGGGCGTTTGCTGGCGGCTGGCAGGGAACGCTGGAGATGCCAGGAGTGGGAATCCCTTTGTGGCAGACACACGATGTGTCCCGAAGCGGATACAGTATCCACAGATGTTCTTTGCCTACACTGTAGTTCCTGTGCCGATCTGAGCCGGTGAGCGTGCGTGAGTTCCCCCTCGGTGCCTATCCCAAGCACCCGCCAATACGGCAGCTGAACGCACCACGGCCGTTCTCTGGGGAGAACACAGTTCCGTGCTTTTCCCAGTGGCCAAGGGCGCCTCCTGCATTCTCTGAAGATCTTACCTGAATCACTGCTCGATGCATCTTTTGGCCCTGAAATGGGGGCTGTTCTCCACCAGAATACATGCATTTTACAGGTGTGGCTAAGCTGGTGGGTGCGGTGGGCCGGGGGCTGCAAACTAAAGTTTCCGTCCAGCGGCTGGTGAGCTGTGGCTGCTAACCCCGCACGCTCGCTGGCCCAGCTCATCCTTTCAGGCTCTGTCTCCTCGGGCTACCTTTCTGCAGGCCCAGCACTCAATCTCAGAGGAGTTTCTTCACCCCCCTTGCAGGAAAGGTGAAGGCACACGCCGTGGCCCGGGAATCGTAAATGTTGCAAGGGTTTGTAAGACACCTCGTGGCTCATTCTCACAGCAGGCAGCTGGCCGAGTCTGCCCTGTGTCCTCGGAACTAAGGTTTTCCTGTGCCCACAGTCTGGTGACATTCCCAGAGTTGCCATTTGCTTTATAAAGGACTCGTGCTGGGGACTGACTGAGAGAGCGGGAGGCTTGCTGGCTGACTGCGGGGGTGTCCGTCCTGGCAGAGCCCCGCCTGGTCCACAGGTGCTGAGCACAGGGCGGACGACCTGGAGGTCCTTCTTCTTCGTCTGCTCAAAGCGTCTGCATGTCGAGCCTACACCTGCCTGCATGTCTCCCGGGGCTGTCGCTCGGCGGAGCGCATGTCGTGTGGAGATTTCAGCCCACGTGGGCTCGCTGGTGGCAGAGGTGGGCGGGCGACGCCAACGGACATCTTCATGCACCTGCCCGTCAAGCCGAGGCGAGGCACATCCAGGGAAGGTTGCCGTGGGTTCGCTCGTACCTGGGATGCAGGGGATCTCAGCATGCCCTGTGTTCTGTCTGCCCCCGTTCTCCGTGGGGCCGACCGCCATGAGCGGGGAACGAGGTACCCGAGACCGAGATACTATCAGGGGCACCGAGCTGTTTCACGCCGCCGCTTATACAGCCGTAGAAGGAGGGTACGAGTCAAGGTCCTCCTGGATTGGACAAGCGATGGTTGTACGTGAGACAGGGGGTCCTTCCCAGGATGCGTGTGAGTGGACACAGGGCCTGTAAACCCGGTGGGGACTGAGCCGCCCACACTGGGACCTCCGACGTGTGAGCGGTGAGAACGTATGTTTGTGGGGTTTCAGCCACCCGTTTCTGGGACGTTGTCACGGCGGCCTTGTGAAGGTAATTCCGCTGGCGATCTGGGGGACGAATGGCGGGTGATGTACGCACGAGTGGCATAAGCGTGGGGTCTGTCGAACCCCGTGGAGTGGAGGAGGGGCCCTGTAGCCCGGGCTTGCTGTCCTGTGTCTCTCCTCCTGCTGACCGACCACCAGCGCATTCGTGGGATGGGCGGGAGGGAGAAGGTCCCCACTGTGCAGGCTGGGTTCGCAGCCTGCCTCCCAAGCAGAGTGTGGTCCATCCACACATACACAGTGGAATAGTACGCAGCCAGGAACAGGAGTGAGGCTCTGACTCTGGCTGCAATGTGGATGGACCTTGAACGCAGGAGGCTCCATGAGAGACGCCAGACACCCACGGTCCCATGGGGTGGATTCCCTGTGTGGGAAACGTCCAGAGCAGCCCAATCCGCAGGGACCGAGAGGGGGTCAGTGGCTGTCAGGGCCTGGGGCAAGGGGGACAGGGAAAGATGTGTCTATGAAATGGGAATATTCACAATCCCACGGAAATGCAAGGCGTTGGAGGATGGACATCACCATCCTCTGCCCTCCACATTCGACGGTGTTCTGACCTCTGGCGGCCACGTTCCTGCCATCAGCATTTCCGCATGGCCGTCTGTCCCGGCTGGAGGCCACGGGGTCCCTTCCTGTGTCCCGAGCCCTGGCAGGTGTCCCCTGGCCCCCGGCCACACCACCCCAGGCCTGAGGCTGGCACGCTGGGCATCTCCCATTCTTGGGCTCGGGGGTGTGTACATGCCCGGAAGGGAAATGTCACTTGGTACACTTTGGCCTGTCCCCACTGTGAGGAGCTGCTGTGAGGGTTGAGCCTGAGACGGACAGGTTATCTGTCCCTTGGGCTGGACCTCAGGACGTTCGCCGCCCACCCTCACTCAGCTTGGCCTCTATAGCCAAGTTTCTATAGCAGGGACGGTCCCCAGAACATGGGCGCGTCCACAGGTCCACCCCCATTCAGGGCAGATGCCCCTGCGTGCGGCCTCTGCCCTTCCCCGTCTCATATTTTCAAAGCATCAGAGTGCTGTTTGGTTTTTATTTCTTATTTTTCAGCCTCACTCAAGGGTATGATTATTGATTTTAGAGAGAGAGGAAGGGGGAGAGAGAGAGAGAGAGAGAGAAACATCGATTGGTTGCCTCCCGAAAGCACCCCAACCAGGATGGACATACAACCAAGGCATGTGCCCGGACTGGGAATCGAACCGGCGACCTTTTGCAGTAACAGGGCGATGTTCCAACTGAGTCACCCGGCCAAGGGCAGAATGTTTTTAATTTTTTAACAGTTTTTGGCAATTCCAGTTGACACTCAATACTTTAACTAGCTATGGAAGACTACGCCAAGGTTGTTGGCGCTGAAGGCAGGGTGTGAAAAGTCTCTTTTACCCCGTTTCCCCCCTTTACCTGCCTCCCCCCACCACTGCCCCCTTCCCTGTGTCTGCACCACACGCTGTCCGTGTCTGTGGGTCCATCATGCGTGTTCTTTGGCTGCTCCCTTCCCCTTCTTTCCCCCAGTCCCCTCCCCGCCCCTCTGACAGCTGTCTGTCCGTCCAGGTGTCCATGCGTCTGTCTCTGTATTGAAATGACAGCCAGTGAGCCCCCCTGTTCTAACCACATGGTGACGGGGGTGTCCGCTCCCTGCTGTACACACACACACCATACAGGTGCCCCCCCGTCCCTCCGCGCCTGAAGGGACAGATGCCGGCCTTACGGATGCTGCCGGTCGCGCGCTGGCTGGGCGAGAACGCAAGGTGGCATTCACTGCCCTCCCCACCCCCCCGTGCACCCCCCCTCCACCCGATCTCCGCTCCAGCCTGATCTGGATTCAATCCATTACCCGGTCCTTCCCCGGCCCCTCGCCACCCTGACTTCTAATTTGACAATGACAAAGAGATCCACGGCGATTTTAAATTTCATAATTTTAATCTGTCAAGCCTGACATTTAATTAGTGCCCTTTCTAACCCGACGCCGCGTGCGCCGAGCGCGGCCGCCCGGTGTTCCTGCGGAAATTTTTTCCTTTCCACCCCCCGCCCCCCACCCCACCGTGGAAGAGTGGATTAATCAGCCCGTGCATCCCGGCTCTGCGGATGACGGCCAGCCCTGGACGGTTTATTAGCCCCGGAACGTAGAGAGAGGATGTTAGTGATTATTTTCCAGCGCGCCACGATCGCATCGGGCGTCCTGAAGCTGGGCGCGGCCCACGCACAGCATGCTGCCCGCCAACTTGAAAATAGGGTCCTCTTCCCGGTCTGCAAGCAGAGAGGTGTTTTAATCTGCGGTTTATCTATTTGCTCTTTGAGGCAGTTGTTCTCGCCGGGCTTGGAAAGGACAGAAGTAGAAGGACCCCCGCGTGATGTGGCGTGGGACGTGCTTCCCAAGCGTGGCAGTCCCGCGTTCCACGGCTTTGGCCACGTTGTGGGCTCTGCGGGGCGTTCGGGGTGAAGTTCATCTCATCGTGCTGGTCTGTGGGCGGCTGTGGAAGATTGGGGGAGATCCCAGGACTCTGCCGGGCACCCCAGAGAAGCCCCGTCCGTGGGGACACCCGTCACAACAGGGTGCATTAGAGATGGGAGCAGTTCTGGGGTATAAAGTTGCATACGTGTTCCTCGGTGGCCGCTGCCGGGAAACACAGACGGAACCGGGACAGCGTGTCGGCGAAGGTGTCGGCTCACTGTGACATGCAGACATGTCCCCAAATACGCAGATCTTTGTTCATTAAATACTGTCATCATCTTTTCTCTTTCTTGCGATTTGTACATAATGGGGTCTTTTCTCTGGCTAGCTCTATGGCGAGAATACCTTGTCTAAACCATATAACATGCAAGTAACGTGTTTGCTGACCACAAAGGACCGGTCAGTGTTCCTTCCACAGGAGGGTGTACATGACGCTTTGGGGAAGACAAGTTACACGTGGAACTGTGACGTTGTGGGGGCATCAGCACCCCAAAACCCCTGTGTGCCCGTAACTGCATTTCTCTTTACGCTAACCACCACCGCGACTTCCTTTTATCAGAATTTCTGTAAGTGTGCCCCCCCACGCTGTCCCCTCCCCCATCGATCTGCCTGCTCTCCCGACGAACCCCACACAATTTGGATTCGAAACGAGCAGAGTGGCCCCGGTCCGGGGAGTTTGCCCGCAGACACTCAAACGTGCGAGTCACGTTCAACCACCCGCTGTTGAAGAGACCGGGGACCACTGGCTTGTGCCCCCTCCTCTGAGCCTGTGGCCAAGCTCGGAGGACGTGCTGGAGGGCGGTGGGCTTTTCAAACTCTGGGGCGTGTGCTGGGCTCTCCCGTCGCGCTGTGCGTGGGGAGGCGGTTAACGAATCGCGGTTGACGATGGTTTTCTAGGGGGGCAGGTTCTCCTCCCCAGTGAGCGGGGAGATTGTCTGTTGTTGCTCAGCACAAACATGATGCATAGGGCGTCCACGTTTGGTGGCTCCCCTGGCCACCGAGGGACCCACGCTATGGATTCCAGGTATGAAGCCTCCAAGGACGTCCCATGGGGGGAGCTACGATCCTAGTGCATCGTGCCATTGATTTCTTAGGGCGGCTCTTTGGAGGGAGAGAACAGAGTGGCATCGCTTTGAGTTTGGTGGGAGATAAATCTCGGGTTTTCTGAACGTGGTCATTTCAGAAGCTGAGGGGCAGGTAGTTCAAAAGGAGCCGCACCTTGTCCTTTGTAGGGAGGCTGCAATAAACCCACCTCGTTCTTTCTTTATTAACTTAAAAAAAAAAAACCCACATTGTGTTAATAGTTCATCTTAAAGGTTTCATGTTTGCTCACAAATGAGATGGCTCAGCACTTTGGTTTTTCCGTGATTCCTTGCTGAGGTTTGGCCTTGTAAAAGAACTTGAGTTCATGGAGGATTCTGTGTTATTGAAGATTCCGGAAGCTTCTACAAAGTTGGCATTTTTTCCTAAGTGTTTGTTCAATTTCACCAGCCAAGGTAAGATAGATGGACCCGGCGACTTCCCTATGGGAAAATTTTAAACTATACGATAAATGTGTTGGTGTTTACATTCATAAGAACTTCATAATTTTACGTAAGTTGTAAATGTTGGCAGAAAGTTGTTTTTAACATCCTTATTTTATATATATGTATATATGATTCACAGGCATATCTCATATTCTTCTCCTGATCTTGCTATTTAGTGTTTCTTCTGTATTTTATTTTATCTTTTATCTTAGCTTTATCTTATCTCTTTCTTGAGGAATGCTGTCAGGGGTACGTAATTTTTGTTAGGCGCAGGCACCAATTTTGGCTCTGTGCGTTTTCTCTGTGCTCTTTTCTTTATTTAATTGATCCGTTTGTGGTGTTTCTTCAGGTTTCATTACTTGTCTGATATCTTGGGGTGTGTTCCCAACTTTCAGCCTTTCTTCCTTTTCAGAAAAGCATTTGAAGCCGTAAATCCCCTACATAAGTTTGGGTAAGCCTTGACAGGTCATATTCTGATTCTCTTTCAGCTCAGAATACCTAGTGTTTGGTCTGATTTTATCTTTGACTCCTGGATTTTATTGCTGTCCATTTCTTATTTATTTCCAGCTTAATAGCACTTGAGTCAGAAAATGTTCGCTGAGTGATTTCAGCCTCTGATGTTTCTCGAATGTGTTTAATGGACCAACATACAGTGAGATCGTGTGAATGTCTCATGAGGACATAAGGTTCCAAACGCCCTCGCTAGGGTGCAAAAATGAGTCCGAGCAGGTGATCCACACACAGTGAAAATCTCACACCCATCCCAGGTGGGGACATGTGTGTTCTATTTCTTACTGACAAAGTCAGTTCAAGTGTCTGAAAAAAAAAAACTAGCGCATTTGTTTATTTTTCTTTCGACCGACGTTGGCTTTATATGTTGTGCATTACTGTTAGTAGGTGCATACATGTTCGTAATTGTTTTATACTCCTGGTGAGTTGACCTGAGATTGTGACCACAATTTTTCTTTTCGTCTTTAGTATCTATGTTTTATTCACTTCTCCTTTGATACTGTGGCTTCACTCGTTCTTTTTTGGTTAATATTGACACAGTGCAGTCAATCGTTATGATTCGTGGTAGACGCGCTCTATAATTCTCCGTGAATTTGTGCGCGCGGGCCCTTTGCTTCTGTGGAAACACAGGTTTAGGTTCCCGTGCGTGCCTGCTTTCATTTTCATCAACTGATCGGAATCTAGTCTTGTTGCATGTTTGCTTCTCACTGAAAACACCTCGTTGGATGTCCGTGGTGGATTCAGCGGCGTGGGACTCAGAGCCATAAGCTCTATACCCCGTGTGTGAAGGAAGTCCATCCAACACCTGCGTTTTCTCCCTAAGGTGCTCCGCAGCCTCTTAGTGCTACGTAACCCCAGACAGAGCTTCACGCAATGGTTGGGAGACCTCTCAAAAAGGGAAACCAGCCACGGAATGCACAATAAATGCAAAAACACCCAAAACAAAGCAAAACCCAAATCCTGGCATTCCACAGACTGGGAATAAGAGAGTTGTTTGCAGCTGAAACGGCACAAAGCTCCCAGGCAAGGAGGAATTAGCAAAGGACGTGACGTGTGTTCTGAAATATTTGTAAGCCTGCCAAGGGAGGGAGGCGCTCCGTCTGCCAGCACACAGAGGAGGAATCCTAGACCCCGGGGGCCAAGGTCAGGTCCGCACCAAGCAGGGATGCCGGAACACCACCACGGCCCAAAGATGGAATGGTTGCTCCCCCCAGCACGAGGGGGTCGGTTGTCTGTCGTGGACGTCCCCTACCACAGCCGGGATTCGCGCTCAGGGAAAACAGAAGGCCAGTTCTCGAGCAGGTCCGAGTCTGCACATCGCGATCCCACAGGTGTCTTCTCAGCCGTGGACAAGTGCCTTCCTCTGGCCCCACGCCAGGTGTCTCTGTGCACACCCAGCAATGCGAAACGGATCCTTTCCAGATTGCAAAGGCTTCTCCGAGTCTCTCAGGGCCCCGGAGTTCGTCCAGCGGAAAGAATGTCCTCATCGTCCCTTGCAGGGCTTGGCAGTGACCTGGAGAAATGAAGGATCGCATAACATCGTCTCGCTCCCGCGCCCCATGCTCTCCGTCCATCGTCCCCAAAGGAAAGGGGACCATTTTCGACAGTGTGAGAAACACGAATCCTTCCAGTCTACCCAAGAAACTCCTGAACGGTTGGATTTTCTTTGCTTTTGATAAATTCAGACGTTGAGTCCAGAATAATCATGCCATTAAGTAAAAAAAACCCAAAAACCCAAAACTTGCATTTATTCTGGGAACATCCCCAGGGCCTTAAATTCCGCAGGCAGAGCGGGGTGAGTTTGGAACTTGGCAAGGTGCTCTGGAATGTGGGCCGGCGGAGCAAAGGAGTTTCTCGGGTAATTTCCCACAACACGAGGCTCAGTGCAATTAGGAAAGAAGGAGGAGGGTCTCTGTAATTTCGCTGAGAATTAACAAGAGATAATAGCGATTTCCAGGTGGGGAAAATACCTTGGGGGTTTTTTTTTTTGGTTTGTTTCTCCAAAGGCTCAATCAAGGCAGATTCAGGAAAGAGAGATATTAAAAGGTTCTTGTAGCCCTGGCTGGTGAGGCTCAGTGGGTGGGGTGTCGCCCTGCAAAGAGAAAGGTCACGGGTTCGATTCCTGGTCAGGGCACAAGCCTGGGCTCTGGGTTTGATGCCCGGTCAGTCACTGCTTCTCTGTTACACTGATGGCTCTCTCCCTTTTTCTGGATTTTCACCTTTACGTCCTGGATTCCCCTTTTATTTTCTGGGTTTCGATGTTTGCTCTCTGGATCCCTGTTTTCTTTTCTTCGCCGTCGGGGTTCTCGCTGGCGCTAGCGGGGGGACCTGTGTGAAGTGCACCCCAGTAGCTCCCGGCTGCGGGGAGACAGGAGGTTCAGCCATCACGTGATTTGATTGGTTTCCCATCGCTGCGTCTTTTGAAGCCGACCTCGTTGTGCCAGCAGCCTGCTGAGGGTTTCACCCAACTCCGTCCCACCGTGAATCAACTCAGCTGCCTTTTATCTTTTTTTTTTTAAATCACCTTCATTGAGGTCTGATTGCCATATGCTTTTTTAAAGAAAAATCTCCTCTTTAAAAATTAAAAAAAATGTCAGCTTTATGGAGGTAGAATGGACATAGGGTCTTTTTATAAAAAAACAATTGCTTCTCTGTATGCACTTCAAAAACGCCAGCTTTACGGAGGGACGAGGGACGTGGAACGCCGTCAGCTACTTGAAGGACATAGCTCGGTGGGCTGGCAGCCGTACACACTGGGGAAAGCCTCCCCCCACCTTTTTGTTGTATTCCCTTTTGGAGGGGGAGCACACGTATGGTTGTATGTCAGCAACAGTACAGGGGAACATCATGTGAACATCGTCCCCACGTTGCGGCTCAGGCCCCCAGACCCCCTTTGTCTTAGAGAAGAAGTTTGCACCCCCTGCGAGCCTCCCCCCACCCCCAGCTTCTCAGCAACGCTGCCTGGTGCTTATTTAGGGACAACGCAGGAAGTCCCACAGCGTCCCGTCCACAGGCCCCGCTGAGCGCACTCGGACATCGAAGCGGACGGCGGCTTCGCTCCTGAGCTACCAAGTCCAGGCAGCCGTTCATGTATCCCTGTCTGCCTGTCAGATACATTCTGTAGAGGTATCACGGTGTGATGGTAGCTAGTTCACCTAGACTGGAAGTCAGCTGGGCTACATGTCTGTGTACGTAACACACACACTCACAGCTAGGGAAAGATATTTTGTACATGTATCTTTGTTATAGGCACACTTATTTGTATACATTGTAATACCTTTGTATAGATCCTTTATATGCTTCTGTAACTGTTTATCTCTTTTACATATTTGTACAGGTGTCTGTTTATGTTTCATACATGTGAGACCTATGTATACAGATGAGGTACTCACGTAGATTTCCACCTGTGGATCTATATTTATCTTTTCTATGTGTGTGTATATATATGTGCATTTGTGTATATGCATTATATTTTTATACAAATTCACATATATTTCTGCATCTATTTATGTCTACTCTATGTATGTACATGTGTGTCTATTTTTACCTGTTTGGTTTCGATTTTAGATCTATCACTATAGACGTGTATAAGTTAGCTCTATGCATTTCATGTATATTGTGTGTCATATGTAACAATATACAACATACATGTTTTCTACGCATACGTGTACACACATCCCTTTATGTGTGCGCACGTGCATGTTTTTACACGCACATATCTGGGCATAGAGTTTGGTGTCACGTTACAAGACGGGGTGTGCAGGCGGCTTCGGAAGAAACGGGAAACACGTTTTTTTCTGTCTTCTGGGAAGCGACACGTGGTTACATAGCAGTCTGCCCTTAAACAGAGATTTCTGATGCGTGATGCTTCCGTAACTTGCTGACTTTGAGGGCAGGGGACGTGTTTTCCCCTGCATGTCCCGTCCCGGTGCCTTTGTAGTTGGTCGATGTTTCATCAGTATTGCTGGAGAGAGAGCCCTGGCCCGGCGGTGATTACGGGGGAGAGCAGGCACGCGGGGGAGGGATTCGGCCGCCTGCAAATTCCAAGGACAGAGAGTTCATGGACAACGACCTTCCCCCCCCCCCGCTGCAAGAAGCAAGAATGTGTTACCCAGCTCTCCCGGCGGTGGTGGCGTGTCTGCATTTTTAAAACACAAGTCTGACCCAGATCAGCGAAAAGCATGTGAAAAATGTGTTAATGTGTATACGCCCTTCATTTCCCCGTCGCTGGACGGCTCAAAAATAGATGAATGGATTCCTGAGACGTTCCCAGAAAGTCCCCGTTGGGCGAAAATTCACATCGGCTGCAGAAAACTAATGGGTTGAGCATAAAATATCCAAAAAAAAAAGGGGGGGAGGGACTGAGAGTCAAATTATACATTCAGTCTGAAGAACAGCCTGGCTATGCTAACGTGAAAATCCCATTTCAGGTCGCTTTTCGAAATCTAATCCGGTGATGTTGAAACTGAAAATCTTTCCCAGCGATTTCCATCCCCGATCCAAGGAACGGAGTCACAGATTTGTAAAAATCTGGCTCCTGGTTTTGGCACCAAAACAGTTAAGTTAAACGCTTTTTAAATAAATAAACTTCTGTTAGAGAAACGTATAGCAGCTTTTTCAACGATTCAGAGCAGCAGTTTTGTGCTTGTTTTATCACAAAAACTTCCTGGTGCTGCCTCTGCTGAGCTCCCAGTGGTCTGGCATGAAGCAACACCATTTTTGCTGCAAAAGAGGCAGATTCGGGAATCAGAAACGAAAAATGAGCATGCAGAGGCACACAGCGAAAAGACGCAGGAAATATTTTCATCCATTCTGTGCCTTTTAGAAGTTGAAAAATGAAGTGTTCGGGACGGGGGAACTATCACGGCAGGCAACACGGCCGATCTCTTTTCTGCCTCCTAGACTTTGCTTATTAGGGTGGAATTAGAAACCCATCCAGAGAAACTAGGAGAATTTTAATGCTGATCATAAACTCCAAGTCCGTTTGGATCGTGAGCCTCAGCTTCGATAGGGTTTCACGCGTGCTGAGGATACGACCAGAATCCCTTTCATGTTACAAAAAAAAAAAAAAAAATCACGCTCAGGGACCCGGCTTCGGTTTCGATGAGCTCACACAGAATGGAGAAAGCAGACACACTAATGGACCTCGCAAGGGTAGGATTTCCATCCCGTGCAAACCCGGAGCCTCGGCCCGGCTTCGGGAGAGACGCTGCATCGGGCTCTACACACGCCTCCCTTTCCTGATAATCTTTTTTCCATCTTGTGGTGCCGAGAGCTGCGTGTTTCTCGGCCTCTCCTTGGCAGGTCAGTTGCCAAGTCATTCTCTGCTTTACACTTTGCAGGTGACAAGTGCGAAATGTATCCGGTGCCTGCAGAATACACCCGCCCCATTGCTTTCTCCTCTATTTCTTCTGACCTGGTCTCCCATTTCTCTGAAAGATGTGTGTTATGATTAAACATGAGTCTTTAAAAGACTTAAAAGAGCGTGTAGTTTTGTTTTGGGATTGGCGGCTGCATTTCCCATCAATTCCCCCACTGTTTTTTTTTCCCCCCTCCCTCTCTCTTTCCACTCTCTGCCTCAGGCACATCTCTACTTTGGTTTGAGGATTGAAATCTCGTGCCCTCTGCTGCTTGAATGGTTGTGTTCAGCTTCTGTTCTACCTTTCCAAGTTTCTCCATACAAGCATGTGGCAAAGCAGTGCCTGCCTGTGACATCAATGCACAGGCCTCTGGAATTCTCTCTCTCTCTCTCTCTCTCTCTCAGGTGATAGGAAACCTGCAGGTAAGCTGCACATGGCTGGTGCAAGGCCTCAAAGAGGCTGGACAACATCTCCAGAATTCTTTTTGCTTTTTCCTCACACACCATCACAAAGTGGCTGCTGCAGCTCCTGCCATTGCGTCTAGATCCCAGCTGCAAAGAATAAGAAAAAGCTAAAGGGAAAAAGGCCCCAAAGGTGGAGGAGGGGAAACTGGATGACTCTGCAGAATTTCGTGCTTAGTGCAAGAGCTCTGAATATTTCTAGGAAAAGGAGGGAGGAGAAACATGGTAATAAGATGTTTCCATTCTGGAAAACTTTGGAGGTTCCTCACATGTGTGCGAGCTGCTGAGCTGTGCATGGTGGTTCTCGTGTGAATCATGGAGGGTAGACCAAGCCCACACATTCCCAGAAAACAGAGCCAAATAATGAAGATTGAACACAAAGAGGAGGATACAGATTGCGGGCGTATTAGGAAGCCCTGGAATGGGTCAACCGCCATCCAAAAACACCACAATTTTGTTTATCCAGATTCAACAAAGACGGATCTCTGCATCTTTCCACTTTGGGGCTGAAAGGAATAAGCTGCTGCAAAGATTTGTGCACACGTCCTCTGAGAACATAAGTCTTTATTTATTTTTTTTTCTGGGATAAATGCCCAGAAGCGCAATTGCTAGGTCTTAGGATAGTTCCATGTTTATTTTATTTAAGAAACCACCCAGCCGCGCGGCAGAGTGGCTTTTAAGTTTTCGCATCACCCTCAGCGGTCCGAGGGACTGAATTTCTCCGCCTCCTGCCCACTAGTGAGTATTCTCAGAATTTTGAATTCTGAGAGTCGTGCCCTGATATCTCCTTCTGGTTTGAATTTGAATGTCCTGAATGCCTAATCATGTGGAACATCTTTTTTTTTTTTTTTTTTTTTTTTTTTTTTACTGTTCAGTTTTGAGAATTTTTTGTATATTCTACATACTCGCCGTTTGTTGGTATGTGACTTGCCAATATTTTTCTCTCCCTTCTAAGTCCCTTTTCACAGGGTCTTTGGATGAAGTTCAATTTATCATTTTTTCCTGTACGGATGAAGCTGGCGATGTTGAGAAACTTTCTGCCCAGCCGTACACCCCAAAGACTCTATACTATGCTTGTTTTATTTTTCCTAGGAGTGTTATCGTTTCTTAATTTGTTTATCGTGCACTTTTTCAACCTCATTGGAGGGTATGATTATTGATTTTAGAGAGAGAGAGAAGAGAGGAAGAAAGAGAGAGAGAGAAACATCGATGTGAAAGAGAAACATTGATTTGTTGCCTCCCGTACGCATCCCGACTGGGGATCGAACCCACAACCCAGGCAAGTGCCCTGACTGGGGATCGAACCCACAAACTGTGCAGGACAATGCTCCAACCAAGTGAGCCACCCAGCCGGGGCTGTTTATCGCACATTTTGAGTTAAATTTCGTATAGAGCGTGAGACCTAGTTTGAGGTTCTTTTCTGCCCCATGCAAAGGCCCTATTCATTGCCACCAATGTCTGTGTATCCGCTCAACTCACTGGTTTGCCACCTTTGTTGGAAATCACTGGGCAGGTGTGTGTGGGTGGACCTGTCGCTTCTCTACCCCGTTGCACGGACGGTGAGAACTGAGGCCCGAGACCACAGTCAGCTCCCGGTGACCTGTAATCCTGGGTTCCAGCGGTCAGCCTTTGCGCTGCAAACTCACGTGGCAGAAACAGAGGAAACACTCAGTGGTTTTTTTTTTTTCTTCTTCTAGGGACTACAGTCCTTTCCCTAAGCCCCGTCCCCAAGCACCCCATTGCCAGTTAAAGCTTCTGTAAGAGTTTTTTTGGGGGTCACACACATTGAGTCCCTAGAATTTGGGATGATCTTGAAGGAGGCTCATAGCATCTTCCCCCTGGGGACACAGGCCCAGCTTTGTGTGGGGTGTTCTTTGTAGCTCCCGGACTTGGTTTCCCGGTGGGCCTGCCTCCCGCAAATGTGAGAAGGCAATCCCTGGTGTTAGGAGACCGGAGTGAAAGCTGACGTCACGCCCGCCATCAGGAGGCCGAAGTGCTCTCTCTTGGACACGACACAGAGTACAGCAATGTCTCCGTGGCTGGCCAGCTCCGCTTTTCCACCCAACGAAGGCATCCTGGTGCCTCGGGTGCTCATTTTCTGTCGCTTCTTCCAGGGTGAAGAAAGGGACCGTCCAAAAGCCGCCTGGTGCAGAATTCGGGCCTCTTCTGACAGCTGGTTCCCCTCAGGGCGGGACGCAGGGTGTGACTGCTTCCTAGAGCCCTGTGGCCCTGGTTTGAAATTAGTTTTGCATGGAGAGGCAACTCCCGGAGAGCGTGCACAGTATGGGATGGACAGCAGATCTGACTTCTCTCCAACCTGTGCAGGGCTGAGTCCTACATCTGGAATACCATCAAATCATCTTTATTCTGCTTCTCATGCACACAGAGGACGACTCGAAAGCAGCGTTTGCATCCTGAAGGCTACTATGTATCTTCCTGAGAGATTGTGGGCTTCCCCAGAGCACGGCAGAGAGCTGAGTTCCAAGTCCGGCGGTGCATTCTGCCCCCCGGGGCACCATAGCTCCCCCACATGTCCTCCTGGAAAGAGTCGGCAGAACCAGTCGGCCACGGGAACGTGGCCCCCAAACCCACAGAGAAACGGCCCTTCCAGACACTTCCAGAGGCCGCGGCTGGACCGCTGAGCATGTCTCCAATTTTCCGTAATTTGGCTTTACGTCTCAATATGGTTCAATTGGATTAAAGCAAAATAATCAATGTGCTTCATACGGCATGGGCTTGTAATATTTTCAGGGGGCTGCGAGTTGGGTTCGCCGGGATGAGAGATGATTTTAAAAATTGCTAAAGGTAATGATTTTTTATAGCTTAATTTAGATTATATTGCAAATTATAACGGGATGGGGGAGGGGAATAAACACGAACTCCGAAACGCGGGCCCCCTTATTAAACATCTCCACGCTTTTGCAATTTACACGGCAGAGTTGCTCTTGTATTTTCTGTGTGTGCGTCAGAACAATAAGCACTAATAAGATGGTAATATCTTCATTCCCGCACTGGTGTCTTAATATACCAGGGGGGGCCGGAAGCCACGTTCCCTCAACAAGTATTTGCATTAAAACAAACAGATTTGGGGAAAGAGCTCTGATTTTCTGCAATGTGTGGGAAAATCTCTCTTCTGCGGCCCCTGCCCTGTGGGAACCCATGGCAACTGCAGTTTGAAAGGGCCCAGAGTCCCTGTCTTGTCTGTCCGTGTGTCCCGCTCGTCCTCAGCTTCCCTGGACGCGTGTTTCTGCAGCCGGTTAGCTGTGACATGCAGCCAGGGAGCCGCCACGGTGTGCTGTCCCATTTCACCTGCGCGGGAGGTCTGGCTTCTTACGACGCCCTCAGGCAGTGGGCTGCGTGGTTTGGGTGCTGGCCTGTGGCTCCGGGCTTGGCCCAGCGTGTGCGGGCGGGTGGCGTGGGGGCCCTTCCCGGGGAGGGTGGCTGAGGGGACCGAGTCTGGTGCACGCAGCTGTGACTCTGGGTTGTGTTGGAGGCCCCGTGCAAAAGTCAAATGGGCCCTTGACTGAAATCTCAGGAAGCTGCGGGCTCGGACGTGCTGGCAGCGGAGGAAGCTGCAAAAAACACAGACAGGTGCCCGGGGGGACGATGCAGGGTGTCAAGGTGTCAACACCGTGGGTATACAGGACATGGGGCAAATGAGGGACCAGGGTCCCCAGGGAGCAGGGGCCACGTCAGACGGTGAGGGGCCAGTTCTGTGGGTGCAGAGTGGGCCGTGCCGCAGAATCCGTGTGCTCCGCAGAATCCGTGTGCTCCGCCATGCGTCACACATGGAAATCTCATTGCAAATGTATCCTCCGAGACTATACGTTCAGGGGTCGTTTCCACAGTTTGTTATAATGTTTCCTCAGGTGTGGGAGGCCTGTTCTAAATGGACAGACGTGTGTGAGTGCACAGGCGTGTGCTTGTTTGGGAGACTCCATACACGTGTGTGAGAGCGTGTTTACCCAGCAGACTTCACACACGTACGGTCTGTCTCTCCTGGCAAATGACAAATCCCATTTTCATGTAAGGTATAAACCAATCTTTTTATTGTATTTTTTCACTTTTTTTTTTACTGTTGCTCATTAGGTTTCTGTTCGCATTTTTAATTTGCAAAGAAGTCTTAAAGCAAACAGAGAGCTGTGCCTCTGTAAGCACATTCCAGCCGTCGGAATGCCTGGCACAGGCCCACGGCGCTCCTCAAACGTTCTTCCGGGAGGCCGCACAGCAGGACACGCAGGCATTCACACTGCCAGCTGCTCGGGCACCACGGTTTCCTTTTATTTCAGCGAGAATTTGTGTGCGTTTGTTGGGTTGCGTATGTATTAGTTGCCAGGGCAAGAATGTTTCCCCAGAAAGCGAGCCCCCTTCCAAAGGTCCCCGGAGTGGGTGGCCGGTGGCCCCTTTCATGGGGCAGGTCAGGAAAAGCCGCGGGGCCTCCTGGAA
This sequence comes from Desmodus rotundus, assembly GCF_022682495.2. Classification (NCBI taxonomy): domain Eukaryota; kingdom Metazoa; phylum Chordata; class Mammalia; order Chiroptera; family Phyllostomidae; genus Desmodus; species Desmodus rotundus. The sequence goes on along the minus strand of NC_071400.1, from coordinate 101,166,923 downwards.
CACCCTGGTTCCGGATTCTAAAACGGTAAGTAAGGTCCCGGCAGGTACCCCGCCCGGCCGTGGCCCATGAGCACGGGGTGTTCCTGCAGGGTTGGCAGGAGACCCCGGCTTCTGTCTGGGAACTGGCCCCACTCCCAAGGGACTGTCTCCCCCGAGGGGACACTCGGGTTCTGTTGGAAGGAGTGGGATCCTGCAATACCGCAGGCCTGGGTCTGGGCCGCATGGGCGGGCAGCCGGATGGGACAGGAGCTTGTCCCCACCCCGCGCTCAGCTGCGTGGGGGCTGGATGACCAGTACTTTCCACAGAAGAGGGGAGACCGGTTTGAATTCTCTGTGTCTGTACGTGAGGCTGAAGGGTTTTCGCTGGGCTCCTGTACAGATTCACAGGTGTCCCTATGAAACGTAAGACCCTAATTAGTCAAACACTGCAGCCCAAGAATCAGCTGTTTTATGAGCTCATAAACTGCTGTGCTCGGCTGTGTGTTCACAGCTAATGTACGTCTAGGTGTGATTTTCACTGTAGTTATATTTGTATCGAATATCTGTGCATAGCTACACTGTGTCTCTACCTGTATGTGTCTCCATAGGTATCTCTAAACCTGTGTCTGTGTCTGTATTTGTGCCTATACCGTCTATACCTGTATCTCACCATAACATTTCTGTCTCCGTGTTTCTATAAAGTATAACCCCACGTCGCAAATTTGAGACGGGAAAACCATCTTTGGTGACACTGTTTTTTCCTGTTTTTATTGCACGGTTTTCCACGTCCAGTGGGACACACGCGTTTGAGGAAGAAGTTGGACCTGATGCTCACACATGGAATAGCAGAGTGCTCACCGACCCAGGGCGTGTGGTCCAGCAGGGTGCCCTCGCCTGTCCCTGCTGGTCAGGGTGCTGTCCCGGCTCTGTGCTCTTCTCCCCTCCCCATCTGCAGCCCGTTAGCTGCTCCCTGGTCCCCTGCCCTCCCCACCGTGTGATGGGACCCACCTGAGACTCTAAGATGCGGTCCCAGGAACCCAGGGGACGGCCACTGGACGGGTTAAACAGCATCTTACCAAGTGGTCGTGCGTTCTTCTCCCTGATTCACTCTCTCTCTCCTCCCCTTCCTCTGGAGTTTCAGCTTGTCTTTCTGAACTAAGAGGAATCCACGTGAATGATAAGACAAAGCATAATACAGATTCGGTACAACGTAGCACATGCCTTTATGATAGATCCGAACTTCACAGCAACGCTCAGTGGAGGCTACTTTGTAGCAAAATACCCTGCGCTTCCTGTAGCACCTATTAGAGTATCGAATTTCACCATAAAGCTCCCATCAGCTCGTTGTGTAGCAAAGTGCCCTGGGCTCCCCCCAGCACAGAAAGACATTTTTTGTTTCTATTTCAAAAAGTGAGGCAGGTTAATGTGTCCTGGACCCTGCGGCCCACAGCTGGGGCTGACTGGGTAGATGGGGGGAGCGTGGGGCGCAGCTTGGGGAGGGCTGGAGACGGTCAGAACACACCGGGCCTTGTTTCTGTTGGGCGTCTGCCTCTTCGTCTCACACGAGAGACTGATGGATGCGGCATTCCTGTGATTGAGGACGCTGGGCACCAGTGCTCGGTCCGTGTGTCTGTCTGCCCCTCCATCCGCTGGACCCCGAAACCCAGCACCCACGCTCACGATTCTGTGGGTGTCTGAGTTTGCCCAATACCCACAGATGCACAACAAGCAAAGTGGCAAGAACCTCTGTTACATTTTATGTTTTCATGTCCCTTTTTAAAAAGTTCAATTCGTTAAGATATCACGGGTGCATCAGATTTTGTTTTAAAAAGCTACCTGTCTCCACAGTGCTTTGTAAGCTGAGCCGGGGGTCCTTCCCCGAGCTTGCGGCTTTTGTGTGATCGAAGCGCCACAGAAACACAGGACCACTCCCTGTGTTGGCCGTCCCTCCAAACACGGCCCACTTTTTGTGTTCTTTCCGGGAGAGTTTCCGAATCTTACGTGCCTCATTGGCTCGGTGGGTGAATTCGTGACCACAGCTAATGTACCCGCAGCTCCCAAGCTCACCCATTTCCCTGCCTGCGCAGCCGACCGGTCACTTTTTAAAACAGAAACTGGTGCCAAGTTGGTGCTCCCTGAACTGCGGGTTCAGCTCACTCAGGGACGCGAGCGAACTGGGCTTCTGTGCTTGGCCCGTTTCGTCCCCAGAACTCGGCAGGGTTTGATGGGGCAGGTACCACTTTCGAACAAGACGGTGTCATAATTACAGTAGGACACGGCACACTCTTCACGTCAGGTGGCATAGTGCTTGAACTCACAGATGCAGAGAGGACTGGGGGTGAGGGAGAGGGGTGTACATTCAGAACTGTCCCTGTACCCCGTAGCTGGGTGTCCCCGACCCCTTGTAAGAAGCAGCCAAGGGGCTGGCGCCTCCCTTTTCATTGCTGTGCCCCCCGCGTCTGGTGTCCCCTCGGTCTCACCTCGGCATTTGCATCCCGGGGCTCCTCGTGCTGAATTCGTCTAACGCGATCCAATCTCCACCTCTCGGCAGCACCATTAATATTTTAATCTAATCAGGGTTCCGTGAACTTGCCTGGTAGGCCGCGTAACCTCGTTACCTGTCAGCCTGCATCAGCTTGTCAGATTAGGAGGGATTGGCCCCCTGAATTCAATCTCCTCTACATGCTTGCGTGGGGCCGGCCGTTTATAAATCACCGTGGAGTCACCCTGCGCGACACGGGAAGGTTGCGGTGGGTGAGCGCACCCCTGCTGGGCGTGCTCCGGGGAGCCGTGAACTTCCTTCTATGCCCTTCCCAGGGATGCGTGAGCCCCGGGAGGTCGGAAAAAGTGTGGTACTTTCCATAGAAAAACATTATTACCGTGAGGGAGCGGCCCTAATTAGGACGAGCTCCACCGAGAGCCGGTGGTGAATTTCCACGGCGCCCTCCCAGAGTTTGAAAGGATTCGCTCATTTCCGAAAGGTTAATGTTCTTCCCTGTGCTGTGTAAACAGAGATTAGGGGGCTATTAAGGGGTTTGGAGGCCTCGAGGAGGTCAAGTTCAGCTTCTCCAAGCAACTGGGGACCAGGTGAGATGGGGCGCGCTGTGAGGAGAGGGATGAGGGTGCCGGCTGTCCGGTGAAGCTGAGGGGGAGTCCTGAGGACATAGCATAGGACATAGGCACAGAGACACAAACACACACACCAGCTCACACACAGACACACGTGTGTGCCCACCAGCACACGCCACCACACACACACACACACACACACACACACACACACTTATCTGTGATGGTTCGGAAGATGCAGCCAGAACCCGCACGGCCCTCACAGGTGACTTTGAACTTGCAGCCAACATAACCCATGAACAGCCGCAGGGAACACGCAGCCACACGTGTGACTCACACACACAGCAACACGGACAGACCCAGACTCGGCTTCTGCTGTCCAGACCCACGGGACGGGGGTTTTCTGGGAGGGGAGGCATCCCCCCCGAGGGGGAACGGGCCGACAAATACATACAAACACCGAACAAAGGCCAAGTTCTCATGGCGCCATTCCTTCTCCCTCCACTGGCTCCGGAGGCAGGGTTGAAGCTGCAGAAGGAGCGCCTGGGGTGTGGGGTGTGGAGGGCGGGGCCGGGGGCACATTTTAACATAAATATGGAATTCTAACATCCACCCTAAGCGCCACTGAGGCGGACGTGGGGCGGGCTGGGTTACACCTCAGTGCCCGTCCTGTAGAAATGGCCCATTTCTAGGTGTTTCATAGAGTAAGGCAGCCGTGGGGCAGCGGCTTGGGAACACACCTTCGAGTGCTGTAAAGGCTGGGCGTGGGACGTAACCGGCACCCACGTGTATCTGCATTTTTGCATGGACGTCGTCTTTGGCTGGAACGGGCCGTGATTTCCGAACGGCAGCACATAGTGTGTCTGCGGACGGGTTCATCCCAGGGTGCCACCGATGAGCAAGAGTTACGTGTGAGTTAAGAGCTGACACTTTGTTCTTAATTCAGGGTGCCTTGGGTGTGGGCAGGAGGGTCAAACCCAGGCTGTGACTCAGTCCCAGCGGGGGTGGGGGAGAGTTTCCGGAGCTTACCCGGATCCCTGGCTATAAACTGTAACTGCGGTGGGTAAGCTTCAGCGGGGAGGAAAGCGTGCTTGTGAGAAACAGTGTTGCCGTCCTGGGAGGCAGGCAGATGCTGGGAGGAAAGCGTGCTTGTGAGAAACAGTGTTGCCGTCCTGGGAGGCAGGCAGATGCTGGGAGGAAAGTGTGCTTGTGAGAAACAATGTTGCCGTCCTGGGAGGCAGGGAGATGCTCCCCGGAGACTTTGGGGGGTCGCCTGCGGGCTGCCTTAAACCGACTCCAACACCTCGACCCCTCTGCTTACCTCCACGACCCAGCTGTGAGAGATGGTCGTGGGTGGCCGACACTTTATTTTGGGAGGAATAATACCGCGACGCTGTCTTTCACCAAACACCCTCAAAGACCACTTGCAAAACAGAATTTTTCAATGCAAAACCCAGAGGGAGGCATTGCGGGCCGTCTCGGATATTTTATTACAATTCCCTTCCGGACTCCTGGTGGAGTTTAGAAGCGATCCTCCAGTCTTTGTCTTGATTTTGAGCGATTTTCCGTGATATTTTTAGTGATATCTGTTTGGTTCGGTGACATCAAGTCACTCACCCCCTCTTAAAAAATGATATCCCAATGCTTATATATTTTTTGAATTAAAAAAGGCACTACAAATGGTATGGATTGGAAAGGCATCTCTTGCTGGGCTTGTTGGTGGGATGGTGGGCCGAAGACGTTGTAAAATTTGCAGTTCTGCGTTTGGAATTGTTCTCGCGGGTTTTGGGAAGTGGCATCGGACAGGAATTGCCGTCGCTTTGGATGAAAACTTGTGGCAGAACATCGGGGGGTGTAGCATCCTAACCTGCCTTGTAACCAGGAAAGAATAAAATGTATGGACGATTGATTTAGAGGGGGCGTGGGGAGGGCTCTGGCAGCCCTGTCACAAAGCAAAGTGGATGATGGATTCAACAACACGGACTTTTATTTCGCGTTTATTGCCGGGGTCCTGAATTTCTCAGCTACAGCCTGAAGCCGCAGGCCCACATTTTTCATAAAATAACTCCTCTGTGGAAGGCTGGGGCTGCATTTATATGAGAAATACAATTTCGATGCAGGTGGTGAATGTGCGGTAATTACTTCCCACGTCGAGAACGCAACACCGAAACTTTTTACGACAGAACGGGTGATGGGTGCACAGCTTCGTGGGGGGTCATTTAATGAGGGTGTATTTGCGGGCGATCTTCACTCCGCTCGAGTGTCTAACACTCGGGGGGACCCCGAGTTTCCTTTCCTGGTGTGATTAAAGTCTCGGGTGTGTTGTGTTTGCTTCCAGTACGATGCAAAAAGTTTTTACATTGAGGGAAAAAAATGTGAGTGAATAAAATAATATGTTTGTTCCTATCCGCCCCCTCCCCCCCAATCAGCCCCCTGGGTTTCCCTTCATATTTCTCTCTCTTTTTGTCAAATCATAAACATGGGGTATCGTGACCCATCTCATCCCACCGCTCTTGGCCTGGCTTTCACGTAGAAGCGCCGGGGGGTTGTGGAGACAGAAGCCAGGGCCGCGGGGCCTCTGGTCCAGGTATCAGGCCCAGAACAGCTTGGATTCTCAGCATCACTGGTGTGTTTTCCTATTCCCCAGCCAGTGGAAAAGCCACTGTGTCAGGTGACAGAGAGAGGGGGACATTCGCCAGCCCAGGGGACCCTCCCTCCGCCCCCGAAGGGCCCAGGGTCTCCGGGTCTGACAAAGGATGGCAGGCACGACGGACCTGCAGAGAAACTCTGAACATTTCAGAAACATTCTCCGCCTGCATGCTGAGCGCAATGCAAATGTAGGTTCGAAGCATTCAGTACAAGCCTGTCCTGCAGGTGTCTTGGGATAAACCGACAGTAAACACAAATCTTTGTTTAAATAAAATTGAAACGTAGCTAAGCGTGTGGTCTTTTTTTTTTTTTAATTGCTAAACATGGCAACCACGCACCTGAAAACGAGGGACCCATTGCGATCCCTTTCACAACGAGGTGCCCAGAGGGGCCCCAACAACTGGTCCTGTTGGGACGCTGGTCTCACGTGGGGACAGGTTTGGGGGCTGGTGCAGCTTCTTCCCAGCTCTGAGCTGGAGGGAGTCTGAGGTTCATGAGCTCAGACCTCTGCTCCTCATACTCAGGGGCTGTAGTAGGCCTTGGGAGGGGCCCACGCAGGGTTTTCACGGACGTACCTGTTTCTGTGAAACTCGCAGGAGAAGGTTAGCTGCCAAAAGGCCGCTCTGGGGTTCAGTTCAGATGGGGAGAGGAGTATAATTTGTGGAAGGCTCCGGTGCATTCCCTACACATCTAATTTTATTTTTAGAATTTCTCATGCTTTTCCCTAAATTGACTGCCCCCGAATGCAAACTCTTTAGCCTCCGTGTGACCTGCGTCTTCCCAGAGGGCCCGGTCGGCACTCCTGCGGGGCAGCGGAGCCTGTGGAGATGGAGGGACGCTGCTTATCCTAGGAGGTGGCTTGTCAGCCGTTTCTGGGAATATTCCAGAACTCTGGGCTTTGACGCAACTGGAAACAAAGTCACAGGAGGCAACAGATTGCCATTCAAGACCTTTACTCACTCGCATGCAACCACAAGTAAGAAACCCCAGCACTGGGTGTTTGTCCGAAGAACCCCGAACATCGATTCCAAAGGGCGTACGTGCCCCTGTGTTCATAGCAGCATCATTCCCAATAACCAAGCTCTGGAAACAGCCCAAGTGCCTGCCCCTCAGCAGAGAAGTGGATGCAAAAGCGTTGGGACATGTATGCAGTGGAATACTACGCAGCCATGAAAAGGAAGGAAATCTTATCTTTGCGACAGCGTGGATGGAACTGGAGAGTGTTCCTCTCAGTGACATAAGCCAGGCAGCGAAAGACAAGTACCATATCATCTCCCTTATAAGCGGAACATGATGAACAAAATAAATGAACGAGCAGAATTCTCCGGTTATTCCAGCAGCGTCTGCCCTCTCTTTGCAGCTGCCATGGCAGGAGGGAAGGAAAAATGCTTTTGTTGCTTTCGAACCAACTCCCACACGTCTTTGTGTGTTTGCCTTGTAGGGACCCCCAGTGGGAAGGTTTCTGATTAATGCATGTCCCTCTTGAAAGTGGCGTCTGCAGCTAGTTGGAGGGAAGAGTATTGATACTCAGCAGGCGACCTCCTGCTACAGGGGTTAAATGGCAAGGTGCCTCAGCCATCGGGGGAGGACCCCCCGCATCTCAGTCCCAAAGGGCTATCTGTGACCCGGAGGTGCCGAGCACCCAGCCTCTGTGCAAGACCTCAGCTTTGGGTCTGCGTGCAGGCAGCCACCTGGACACGCCCACCTCTGCACTTTGCAAGTTTGTTGCCAGCCACAGGGTGGTTTTTAACACTGAATTCAGTACTTTCACCGGTTGGTCGTTTCTGGCAACAATGTATTACGTCCTGACAGCAGATTCCCTCCTGCAGCTTCGCCTCTCCTTCCCCGAGTCAAGCCCAGCTCCTGGGTCCCCGGCAGAGGCGTGTGGCCATTTGAAATGAAAATCGCCAGCAGTAAATCTACACTTTATATATTTTTCCTTAATGATGTTGTAAGGCAGTGAAAAGACGGAATCAAGCAAAGGAAATGATGGAAACTGACTTTATTTTTTCGTCTTTGGTGTTGGCCCTTCACACAGGTGGCCCGAACCCCGAGGGCTACGCCGTCAACCCGAAAGTGCATGTTATTCCCAGCCGATGTTTTGGCATCGCCACGGAGACCCAAGAACACGGTGACGTCACCTCTCGTAATCTGGTAGGAGGAGATTCTGGCAACCAGGAAAGGCATCCAGAAGGAATGGGAAAGTAACTTTGAAACGGGAGCGGCGCTGTGGACTGGGGACGCAGAACGGAGCGGGGTATTCTACAGGTGCTCGTGTGACAACGCAGTCAGAGTCCCCTGTGTGTGTCATTGTCCTCAGAGTCGAAGGCTTGGTGGACGTCCCGGTGGATGGCAGCCGGGGCTGGGGACAGGGCTACTCTCGGGGGGAATCCCCAAGCGTCCCAGACGCAGCACCTACCCCCTGGCCTCACCCGCTGCCCTGAGGCTGGACAGCTCCGTCCCTTGTCCCTCCTGAACTTCACGCTGAGTCTGCATTTGCAGGGGCCGTAGGCCACCAGCTCCTGAGCTCTGACAGAGGAAGCAGCATTCGGGGCTCAGAGACAGGCTGGGGACCCCTCCCAGGAGGACGTGGGCTTGGCCACGTTTCAAAAGCACCAGGCAACTGGACCCTCACCCAGCTCCTTCAAAACAGGAAGAGCACAGGAAAGTAACACCTCTCAGGGCGCACAGGGTGTGAGTCGTGCACACCGTGGCCTGGGCAGCTTCGTCACCACGGGGAGTTTCTCGGTTGCAGTTGGGCAGCCCTCGTGGGGAGCTGGATGATCCTAGAGATAGATGTTCCCGTATGGCAACGAGGCTCTTTGCATCCCCCCAGTGCAGAGAGACGGCGGGTCCCCCCCCCCCCAGCCCCCTGTGAAAGCCAGGATGATATTGCATGAGGAGAGTGTCGGGAGAGAAAATTGTCTGCAGAATCCCGGGTGCCGCTGGAATATTAAAGAGGGAGCCCGTGCCCCTGCGTGGGTTTGCAGGGGTGTTCCTGTCGGAGCGTGTGAGGCGTCCTTCCGGGCAAAGGGTCTGCTGCTGGGCTTCGGAAGGGGCAGCTGGGGGTCAGGGAGCACCACACCCATGTGTATGCACACACACTGAGCCACACGCACACAGCGGCAAATGCACACACACGCAGAGGCGCACACGGCCACAAACATGGACACAGGTGAGCTCACACACGCACAGCACCGCGTGGCCCGCTGACACCTTTCCCATTTTCGCAAAGGTGTTCTGCTCTTTTCCGTCTGAAAAGTTACAGCGCAGCCTGGAGACCAAGGACCCAGCTGCATCTGTCAGTGAAAAATGTTCAAGCACCCAACAGCCTGATGTCCCAGAAGAAACAACGGTTAGGCCCGTTTTCCCTTGTTGAAAGATTGTCTCCCACTCCCCTGTGGGAGGAAGTAACTTATTCTCCTCGCTGTGGCGGCTGCAGCCCACGTCCCCCTCGGCGGCTCCATGCTGCGAAGGGAAATCGCTTTGGGGTGGAATTGGGCTTTTTGGCTGAGCCTGGGACCCTGAGAGGCATGGGTGGGGGCGTCCGATGGAACATGCCCAGCGCCGGCTGTCCCCGACTCTCCCGGAATGTGGGGAGTCCAGGAACATGGGCTGGGGCTTGCAGCCCCTAATGAGCTTGGGTTTATGAGCCGCCATTAAAGAGGGCTCTGGGTCAACATTTCTGAACGTCGTACCACAGCCCCACGCCCCCTCCGCCCCGTCCCACCCCGCCTCGGGCCGTGGAAGCGCACGAATGACTGCCTTCCAGCAGACACGCAGGCCCTGCCGTCTGGCCGCCTGCTGGGAGCAGCCGCTGTGACCTGTACGCTTGGGTGGGGCCACAGCACAGTCCTCTCTGTCCTCCCCCGTGTCCCCTGCTTGTCACTCCCGGCGGATGGCAGGACTCGGAGGACGTGCGCAGTCGGCTCTGATGTGAGTGTCATTCCGTGCTGTTTGGGCCGCGGCAAAGTTTGCGCTGCGAACAGGCCGGCTGGCCTCCCCGGGTGAACGTCAGCCCGTCCCAGGCCGGCTGGCCTCCCCGGGTGAAGCGTCAGCCCGACGCTTGTGTGATGTAAGCGTATTTGAATCCTGCCTCGGTCTTCCACAAATGGGTGCCGAGGCCTCCGGGTGAGCTGCTGACGGTCTCTTGATGTTCCAGGCTGCCTGGCCAGCTGGGAGAACTTCCCTATGTGTGCCGACCGCTCACGGCTGGTTGGCAGCAGGAATGTGTTCTGGACGTGTGGGCGGTTTATTCCGGAACCTGAGGCTCCCAGCTCCTCTGTTGCCCTGCAGACATGTCACTGGACTATGAAGAACGGACAGGACGCTGCCTGGGTTGAAAAGCCACAGTGTCAGAAGGAAGGGGCTTTGCCAAAAGCCACGTGAGCCGGGGTTACGCTACAGAAAAGCAAGGGCCGTGAGCTGTGCATGGATTGAGGTCCCCCTTGAGTCCCCTCTCCGGGACTTGGCAGGCCCTGGGAGCTGCACCGTCCCTGCCCCCAGCTGCTGCTGCGCACGGTCCCTACCCTGCCAGCCGGACTCCAGGTTCCTAAGTCACACCTTCCTGGAAGCCCCTCCGCCTGGCCAGCCGGCCGTCAGCCAGAGCTGGAAAGGGCCAGGACTTCGGTCGCCGTCCCTGTGGGGGGCTCACGCCCCGTGGACCTCCTTCCCCGTGCCAAAGCAAACGGAGGATTACGCTCCATGTTCTTCATGTTCGTTTTCCTGCCCACGTAAGCAAATTACAGGCAAAGAGCTGTGGGACAGACCCGCATGTGCGGGCCATGTAATGCGGTTTCTGGTATATATTGGGGCCGGGGGCCGGGGGAGGGGGGCGGGAAATCCTACACTTCCTTTCATTGCTGTCAGAAGCAATCACCGTGCACGAAGCAGACCGTAATCTCTGGGAAAGAAAACGAGGCTTTTCCAGCGGAATGAGCCTCCTCCATGTGGCCACGTGCCCATAGTTAAGAGGTCTGTGTTTTAGGGTTTTAAAAAAAAAAAAAAATCATGCCTAATTAGTTTTTTTTTAATCACCCCCACCACGACGCCTCCGTACCTGAATAATTTATGGCAGCGAAGGGCCCGGTGTCAGAAATCAAATGTTGTAAATTAAAAATAACAAGTTTGGGACCAGTGATTCAATTAAAACTGGGGGAAAACATTGGATTATGCATAATGGAGAGTGCGGGAGCAAACGCCCACGTCTGGCCTGTCAGCCCGGGCGGCAGATTGCAAGGGGGCTGTCAGGCATGTTTAAATCACCTCGGTAAAAAAATTAGAAAACAAAAGTGATATTTATTATTAACTTCCCGTGTTCAGAGATCACCCCGAGATGTCTTCAAGTTGGACGGTTAACACGGCGAGGCTTTGTTTGGAAGGGGGGAGCCCTGAACTCCGGAGGCCGGGCTGGTACGCGGGTGCTGCCCCCCTTTCCCTGTGCCGGGCTGTTGGAGGGGTCCCGGTAGGACTGATACAGAAGGATGGGCTGCTCAGAACGGAGTGTGGGAGGCCGGCGGAGCCTGGGTGTCTCCTGGTGACAAATGGGTCACCGTGTCCCCAGGGAGGAGGGGCGCAGGAACTCTTGCTTCCCTTCTCGATCTGGAGATAGGGGTGCTGCACACTGAGGGTGAATGTGATTCTTCCCACGGCCTGGCTTCCAGGCACGATGAAGAGGCAGGGTGCCCTGGGGGAAGGGACCCTCCGGGGAGGCATGTCCGTCCCCTAAGCTGCTCTCCGGGACTTTCCACGGAGCCAGGGCACAGGACAACCCCGTGAAGGGACACTCCGTCTGACTAAGGATGGCCTGGAGTGGGCCAGGGTCCCGCCGGGGCTGGTGGTACACAGGACTCAGCTCAGAGCCCGAACGCTGCTCCTGGCCAGGGCTCTGGGCTGCCCACCTGGCCTCCCCATGCCTTGGTTTCCTCTGCGGTGAATTGGCTCAATGGCTTCTAACGCCCCGGGGCGCCAGAGTCCCTGCGTTCTTACAGGTGCGGCTGAGAGCAGAGCCCACTTCACCTATGACCACGGACCTCATACCACGGCTACTCCGAGGGCTCACGCAGGGCTTCCGAATGGGCGGATGCTCCTTCCCGCGAGCATCCTGTTCTCTAGGACGTGGTCCCCCGTGTCCCCTGCGCACACCTGTCCCCGTCGCCGTGCCCTTTGCAGGTGAGTAGACCTCAGACGGAGGCTGGGCTGCCCCACGTGGCTGACGTGGGTACATGTACGTTTCAGAGGGAGACGCCGTGAAGAAATCCAGTGGGGGCACATCTGTGGTCTCAGGTCAAGCGCCACGAAGCATCCCGGCGAGGGACAGGCTCCTGTGTATTTGCACCTTCTGTTCTCTCTCTCGATGGTGTTTGGTTGCTGCCTGAGTAGATTTCTTGATCACTTGGTGAGAGGAGGAGGAGGTGGAGCAGGTGGAGGAGGTAGAGGAGGAGATGGAGGAAGAGAGGGGGGAAACGGAGGAGGGGGAGCAGGAGGAAGAGGAACGGGAAGGTCACCCTGGGCCATAGATCTTGCGCCTCCTCTACCCCAAAATCTGCAGACCCGGTGTTGTGACACCCCACCCACTGAGGAGGCTCCCGCGTGAGCCCGGGTGGGCAGGTGACAGACTCAGGGGTGCCGGGGTCAGCCCGCCCAGGGCCGCACCAGGCAGTGGCTCCCAGCGCATGGCCCAGGCCAGAACAAGCTTGCATGGCCTGAGGGACACGACCTCAGGTTGGGGTAATCTCTGCAGCAGGGCCTCAGGGGCCGGCCCCTGGGTCTCACGGCTCTGCCGCTTCCTCTCAGACCTTTCCTTCCATCACATCCCCGAAGACCCTTTGTCCGTCGATGCTCCCGTCCTGAGGTTCTGGGTGCACGTAAATATTTTGGGGGAGGTCGCCTTTTGCAGCTTCGTACCTGACGGTGAGCCCACGGGTGCACCCACCCCACGCCCGCTCTGCGCTCCGAGCCCGGCCTCAGCCCTCCGCCCCTAGCAGCGAAGAGATCAGCGTGGGCCACTGCGGGCTGCAGAGTGCGGCAGATGGTTCTGTGGTCTGTCAACCCTTCCCAGCCGTGTCTGACCGTGACCGAGCTCACACACCCCGTGTGAACTCGCCGGGCCTCAGAAGCATCCCTCAGTCCACGTGCCCGCCCAGCGCCCCCGTTTCATCTCCCTTTCATGTATGATTGCGTGCCAGGTTTATTCTCAGAAATCCCCGCGCTGCCTCTTTCAGACAAGAAATCAAAGATGCAGACCTGTGAAAAGGGAAGGGACTCTCAAATTTCCCTTCCGAGGAGGGGAGCGGGGAGCGTTTCGGCAGGAAGCCAAGCGAGACAGACAAGAAAAGCGTCTGTTATTCCCGCCGTCCGTGGAACCCGGTGTTCGGGCTGACAGTTTCGCAGGCGAAATGCTGCTCAGCTTTCAAATGAGAAGCGGTTTCGTGGCGCTGAAAATTGCGAACACGTGGCAGCCACAAGCACGCCCTTCTTCTGTCTCTGCTGTGACGGAGTGAGGCTGAGATTCTTGTTTTAAAAGCTAATCCTCACCCAAAGTAATGCTTTTATTATTGATCTGAGAGAGAGAGAGAGAAAGGAGAGAGAGAAACATCAATTGGTTGCCTCCCATTCGCACCCTGATTGGGAATCGAACCCACAACCTTTTGGTGCCTGGGATGGACGATGCTCCCACCCACTGAGCCTCTGGCCAGGGCCAGCTTGTGATTCTTTTTCAAGTCCTCCATGTGGGACCCATAAAGAGCAGGTGAAGGTCAGCATTTGAGCAGCCGGCAGTTGGCATGAACACTTTCCCCGAACGAAGCATGTGTTCAGGGAACTGCTGTATCCCTTCAAGGACTTTCCAGGGACGCAAGGGAACCTGTGGGGTTGAATGCTTCCCAGGAGCTCTGGGCCATTTCCGCAAAGTCCAAAAGGACAGAGAGAAGAAGGACACGGTCAGCAAGGACACCGTAGAAACAGCAGTGACGGTACTCAGGAGGCTCTCCATTTCTGTTCTTGGATATCGATGTGTTCATTGTGTCTTTTCCATCTTTGCTCCGTGTTTGATATGCATTGTATCATGCCTCATCGTGTGGAAATCCTTCTGTCTGTCCCTGAGGCAGAGCGAGACTTTATTTGGGGGTGGGAAGAAGAGAAGAGAGAAGAGAAGGGAAGGGGAGGGAAGGGAAGGGAAGGGGAGGGAAGGGAAGGGAAGGGAAGGGAAGGGAAGGGAAGGGAAGGGAAGGGAAGGGAAGGGAAGGGAAGGGAAGGGAAGGGAAGGGAAGGGAAGGGAAGGGAAGGGGCTGGAAATCAGGTCTTTGCGGAAGTGACGAGGTGTGTATAAACAGCGAGGTTGTTGAGGTGCGACCCAACCCAGCGACCAGGGTCCTTATAAACACAGGGAATTTGGACGCAGACGTGGGTATGGGCGGACCTGCTGGTGGTCATCTCCTCGCCAAGGAGAGAGGCACACCAAGCTTCCTCCCTCTCAGCGCTTGGATGGACCCAGTCCGCCGACACCTGGACCTTGGTGTTTGGTCCAAGGGACTGAGGGATGACACATCCCTGTCATCTGAAATCCTTGCAAGTCCCAGGTGCCCCAGGAGAACGCTGGTGGTTTCATCAGTCTCTGAGAGAGGACTTCATACGAGACAAACTCGAAAGTGGGCTTGACAAATCCACACATGTTATCTGTTTGTAACTCATCATGTTCATGTCTAACCGACATGCTCGGTATGCAGACTGGCACCCACGTTCCTCCCAGACCGCGTACCCTGGTCTCCCGGGGAGATTCCCACTGAGTCTCGGTCCCTGGCGCACAGTAGGAGGGCAGCACCCATGGCCACGGCGGCAAAGCCAGTCTGACAAAGTTCCTTCTGACCCGAGCAAAGGGCTTCTCAGGGACTGGAACTGGTAGGACTGTCCCTAGACACAGCACCTGCATCACCACCAGAGCACGGGGACACGAGACAGCTTCCCAGATTCAAAAGGATGTCAGCCGCGGCGGTGGGTGGAATTCCCACCACAGAACATCAGAAGCTCTTCAAAGCCGGCACTGCCAAGCACAGCGATGCTCTTTCATCTCGAAATAGTGAAGTGATCACAGGGCTCCCCAGAGACGGGTCAGGACAAACTCACCCGCGTGCGGGGCGTTCTCCGGGCTGGGGTCGTGCGTGCCGGCAGAGTCAGCCACCCTGTCGCCGTCCTGCTGGGCGTTCGCTGGGGGACCCCCTTTGCGGAGGCAAAAGAAGGTTCCCCAAACTAAGGCACATTTTAAGGAGGTCACCCTAACAGTTACAAAGTTCTTTGGTTCTCAGGCAGCGAGATTCCGGCAGGTAACGCCGCCCCACGGCTCAGAGTAACCAGGGCGGGAGAAACTTTCCACGCAGGAAACACCCCGAAAGCAAATCTTTAAAGGAAAAAATCCCTTTCAGAATAGACACAGCCATTTGAGTGAACAATTAGTGAACGTTTTTCAAGGAGAGTTCCTGTACAATACACAGCCGTAAGAATAACCAATCAGCATATCTGTTCGCAAAGCCTTTTCTACGTTCCGACGACAGATGGCTTCCTTCCTCAAACCTACAGACAGATTTGCTGAGAAAACGTCTTGCATTTTTCCTTACAGCAAAAGGAAAACACCTACCCACTCCTTACTGAGCAGACACGCATGCGGAAGGCGAGGTCTCGATTGTAGGGACTCGGAGGTTTTTAAATGGAACACGCCTTGAGGTCAGCTTTGGGCACACTGGGCACCCCTG
Source organism: Desmodus rotundus (assembly GCF_022682495.2). NCBI lineage: Eukaryota > Metazoa > Chordata > Mammalia > Chiroptera > Phyllostomidae > Desmodus > Desmodus rotundus. The sequence goes on along the minus strand of NC_071400.1, from coordinate 101,151,480 downwards.
TTCTGGAAAGAAATCCAGTTGAAAGATTTTGTCATCGGTTCATCAGCTTTTGTGGGGGCTGCAGACCCTGATTTCCGAATTATTGCCACAAGACAGTAATTGATTAGATGAAGACAAGAGAAGGTGGGTCGTGTCTTCTGACAAATCAGTACCGCTCTCGACATATACTGGCTATCGATTTGGGTTCTTTGCCTTCTTTGAGCCGAATACGATGTTGCTTCTCCTCCGTGATCTCTGTTCTTTGGAGATGGGAAATCACGTGGTTACTTGTAAGTTTTTCTCTGGGAAATTGTGCTTGCCTGGGGCCACAGACGATGTGTCACCTTGGAGGCTCTTGTGGCGTCGAAGGGAGTGTGTGTGTGTGTGTGTGTGTGTGTGTGTGTGCCGTGAAATTCTGGTTCTCAGGTGAGGCTTCATCAGGGGCCGTGGCTGTGGCCACCTCTACGCGTTCTTGTAAGCGTGCTTTGTGGAGTCTTACATCCTGAGATGGTTCCACCCACCGTGGCATCCCTGAGCCTGGCCTGGAGCTGTCCTTTCAATGCTCGGCTCCTCAAGTTTCCAAGCTGGGGAGCCTCTCTCGAAGGGAAGGCCGGGTCAGGGACAAGGCCACGGTCAGTCCGTCACAGTTCTCTTTGGAGACCTCGCGTTCAGTGGAAAGGAGCCAACAGGTAGAGTCTGGTCAGCCTTGCAGCAGACCACGGCATTTCTGCTCCCACGGGGGACACGGGGACCTGTCTGGGGTAATTTCTGGTGGTGGTAACAGCTGGAGGGGGGCTGTTGCAGGCAGGGATGCTGCTCAACACCCTACAGGCACAGAACACCCCACAATCAGCACTGTTCACAGTGAAATGAATATCTGTGCCCCTCATACTCATAGCAAAGCGCTGACCTCTGACTGGGAGGCAGCACCTTGGGGAGGGGATCAGGGTAGAAGAGGCCATAAGGATGGATTCCCAGGATGCGATTTGTGCCCTTACAAGGAGAGAGAGAGAGAGACCGCAGCTCTGCCTTGCTCTCCATGGGAAGACACAGAGGGAGCGTGGCCATCCGTGAATCGTGGACCAGAACCAACCACGAGGAAACCTTGCTCTTGGACTTCTGGCCTCTGGGCAGCGACCAGCCCGTGTCTCTTGTCCCAGCAGCTCTCTGGGAGATTCTGTCACGACAGCGTGAGCTGGCCAATGCACACCACAGGTGTTAATAGTGTTGCCCTGGGGGACCTCTCCTCTAGACTTCCCTGCAGCATTTCCTGGGGTGAGAAACATGGGAACAGGTACGGGGCAAACACACAGGCTTAGAGGGGACCAAGGACTCACGGGTACAAACTGGAGAGTCCCCAAGACCCCTGTTAATTCTCCAATGACCCTTCCCTGCCATATGTCCATCGACAGCCTAGGACAGTGCCTGGTTCCCGAGAGTGGCCGAAGAAACACGGCTGAATCGCTCCAGGAATCAGCAAAAAGACACACACCAAACTTTCTGAGGGCATCGGCCCAAGCAGAAGGTTCTGTGAAATGGATCACGTTGGGAACGCCAGGCGGGTCGCACCACCGAGGACCTACGATGCCGTACTCAAAAAAACGTAGAGTTGGTACTTGACACCAGGGATGCAAAGCGTGTTTTACGTGACAGGGAGCAGCCAGCCTCAGAAATGGGAGCGATTGGTCCAAGCCATGTGAGGTCCCATCTGGTCTCATGGACCAAGCGCTGCTTGGGGTTAAAGATGCTTGCTGTTGTTACTTTGTTGCCATGGTTTTTTCCCCCATCTTTGCTCAGGCGAAGAAAAGACACGGAAAATTTTGACTGCGGCGTGGAGCGTGACAGTGATGTCATAGGCAGATTATACCAGGGAGGGGAAGCTGAAGTGAGAGAGACCAGGAAATGCTTTGCGCCAGGAAATGGTACTTGGCCCGAGCTGCCGCTACTGTGGAAGAAAATCCCAGCCCGTGGGTCTCGTGAAAGCGTCGCTGACTCCCTTCCAAGGCACAAGAGTGTTTATTTTATAAATGCCAAGGGTACACACGTCCATTCTGAGGCCTGTTTGCAAACTCTTGGAGTAACCTTGGCAGGGCCACGGCAGTGTGGTTTAAAAGTGTCTGTGTACCAGGCAAATCGCTAGGTGCTGGGGGCTTGGGACTGAATCAGACACAATGACAGATAGAAAATCAGATGGATAGATAGATATACATATAGATTAGAGATAAATAGATGCACATAGATGCACATAAAGAGAGATAGATCGACAGGTGAATACGTATTTAACAACATATTATGAAAACAAACAGCAATTTGAATGAGGTGGAAGTTATTTCTCTTTATCATGATAGGAGGTCAGGATAAGGACTCCAGGGCTCTCCTGGAGAGCTAGTTTCACTGTGCTCAGCCTGTGCCTTCTTCCTCATGGCCCAAAATGGCTGCATGGGCTCCAGCCATCACGTCTGCATCCCAGCCAGCAGGAAAAGGTGAGAGAACCGGCCAACCTTACTTGTTAAGACGTTAAAGAGAGTTTTATGAGCCTAAGATATTTCCCTTTTCTTTCCTTGGGCCGAGACTTTATCACGTGGCAACAAATACCTGCAAGGGAGTCCAGGAGAGGTCGTCCGACCAAGTGGGAATGGGCAGCTTCTTGGGGACTCCCTGAGACTCTCTGTCACACTTTCACTTCTCTGCCTTCCAGGTTGAACTTTCTCACAGCAGCCAGTCTTGCTCCAGGAGGCAGGCGGGCCAAACTACCTGTGGTAGCTCTGGATTGACCGGGTCTGAGCTTCTCTCTTCCTCTCTCAGCGTTTGCCGATTAAGGTGCAGGGAAGGGCTGGCTAGCCTGGCTTGTAGCAGGGGTCTGTCCCTGGGACAATCTCTGCGTGTGAAAATGTGCCCACGGCAGGTGTCCCGGAGAATAGGATGTTTTCTGGTAAACCTCAAAAGTTGCACCAGACTTTGGGATCACTCAGGGCTCGGTGGGCTGAGCCAGAACACGGAGCAAGTGGTAGATGGAGTCTTGGATCGGGGGTTGGAGGTGGCAGCATGAGGGGCAGGTAAGGAGACCAGACCTGTCTCTGTGAGGGGTTACAAAGGGACTCACAAGGGACATCAGGAAACATCCGCTTGCTGGTCACACCAACGTTTGACAGCCCTGGTCTTGGGACCCATGTGCAGAACGGAGGACGAGAGCTGACCCTGGATGGCATGTCCCAGGGGGGTGGGGACCACGGAGCGCTGGGACCTGACCCGTCGTGTGGGAAGGAGGAAGGTGAAAGGAACCACAGAAGCAAGTGGACGTGGGACCTTCTGCCTGCCCTGCGCTCCTGGGAAATGCATTATTTCTCACCTGCCCCTGGGGACTGGAGGGTCAGCATCTCCCCTTCGCCCTGCTGTTTAAATGAAACGATGCAGGAAACCTGCCCGGCAGGTGGTTTTGAGTCTCTCCGGGGTAAAGGATCGGCATTCGTAGAGCCTTTGGTGGGGAGCTCTAGGGGGGAAGGAGACATAGTGGGCCGGTTTCTAGATTTCTAGGTGGGAGTGGGGAGGGACTGCCTTGCGGGTACAGGTGAAGGGACAGCAGCTGGTCCCCTCCAGAAACGCGTGACGAGTGCCCGGACACTCTCTCTCTCTCAGAGGTTCCTTCCACACACCCCGCCGCCCACGGATGGATGTCAGCCAAGGGTGATTTCCAGCTGAAGGCGTCCGTGGTGGTGGGAGAGACTGGAAATGGAAAAACGCTTCGGTTCCGAGAAAATTTAATCGTTGCCATCTGTGGTCGTGGCTCGCTTGTGTTCATCTTCCCCAGACGTGTTTCCAGGCTCTGTCTTCTTCAATAACGATGTAAATGTGGAAAGTAAGAGGTTTCGGGGTGGGGGAGGAGTTTACGTGCCGACGAGCCGCTGTCAGGAACGGCTGTCCCTCTGTCCAGAGGTGGCCTTGACTTTGAACTTGGAGGATGGTTTTTGAAAAGTCAGATGGGATGAATCTCCCATCAATCTCCGCCAACTGTGCCCGGGTCTGGTGGCTTGTGTACGTGACAGGCGTGGACGGGGACTCCGCCGAGGGTCTGATACGATGCTGATACGCTGGTGGTATGGATGCTGAAACGAATATGGCTATTGATCACCGGTGCTAATCCGGATACCGGTGTTGACACTAATACTCACGTGGCTGCTGAGGCTCACATGGGCACTGATATTCATATCGATGCTCATGTTCATACTAATGCTGGTATGGACGAGTGATGGTGATACCGACTCTGACGCCGATATTGATATCGCTACTGTCACGAACACCGAAACTGACGTCGAGATGGACGTGCGTATTGGTTCTCATAACGGATGCTCGTACTGTTATTGATCACGGAGGGTTTTTTTTCCCTTTCCCCACGTTGGACTCAGCGGCCTTGCCCGTCCCCCCAAAAGTCCTCTTGAAAATCATTCGGTCAGTTTGCATGGATGTCCTGCCTTGGACCGGGGGGCATGATAAAAAGAGACCCCGGCCTCCTTCCTCTGTGATGCTGAGCTCTGAGTTAAGCTTCAATTGGCATGAAATACACAGAATGAGAGAAAAGTCACCGTTTTAACCAAACGGCCTATTGGGTGGGATGTAGCTCAGGCATGTTCACCCCCTAAAAGGAGACCTGTCCCCATGAGCTGTATCCCCCCCCAACCCCCGGTGACCCTCAACCTCCTGTCCAGTTTACATTCATGGCCTCAGATGCTATGCGGTCTTTTCTCCCTGGTTTCTTTTACTCCTTTTGGCTTCAGTATTGTAAGCCACAGGTTGCAGACCCAGAACTCCATTCTCAGAAGACCCTAGAGAGGGTTCTAAGCTTGCCACCTGGATGTGGGGTCCCCAACCTGGGGTCTTATGTGCGACTCCTCCAAGACGTGTTATCATAACCCCAGTTTTTTCTTTTTTTCCCAAAAGCTTCCGCTTTTCACAGAATTATGCTTTTACTTCAAACACATCTTCCTCCATAATATCGTCGAACTGAACCAATGAGCAATCCCTTCTCACAAGGCCACGAGAATGACAACTCTGTATTTTTTAATTTTTTCCTTATTTTTCTTCTGCGCTGATTTCCTAAGTTGGGGGGAGGGCGAGTAGGACATCTCCATCGAAGACACTGATGGTGCGTCCTTATCTTTTTAAACAAAGAATCGCAGCACTTTTAGCTGTCAAAACTCTAAATGTTCAAGGGAAAGTTAGGATGCGGTTCTTGCGACCGCTGGAGCGATGGGCCCCCTCCCCAGCACTGATTGGCACGTTGCTTTGAGTCCTGGTTTGCTCAGCAGACAGATACCTTGTCGCAAATTTACCTGCCCCCCCACCCACTCTGGTGAGCTCAGGCTGTCACAGGTGGACCCGCGTTCTGAGGCCACAGCGCAGGCCCCGCCCAGCTGTGTCCAGCAGAGACGCAGGGATGAGGAATCGCGTTTGGTATAAGCGCACAGGGGCGCAGCAGGGTCTCCGGGAGGAGACGCAGCTGGCGCATAAGTAGCAGAGGCCCGCTTGTAACTGCCCCGGACGCAGTTGGTAGTAGTCCTAAAGCTTCAGGAACCCAGGAACCGGCCACCCTCCCCAAGCCAACGCCCTCCTCCTCCTCCTGGGGAACATGTGGGCGAAGTGCGCCCGCGCCCCCACCAATTTCAGGGCGAGCAATTTCCGAGCGCAATTACGCGTCCGGCGCGCAGCTCCCCGAGCGCAGCGGCGATGCCCGCGGCGCTGTAATTGCAACCAGACGGTAACCTCCGTGTGGCCCGTGTCCCGGCCGTAACCCGGGGCCGGCCCGCTGTTCCCACATGTGGGACGGTTTTCCCGGCTGATTGCAGCGACCTGATGGAGGGCAGGCGGGCGGCTCCCCTTAGGAGCTCAGGCAGCTGCTCCGGAGGCGCACGCAGGCGCGCGCGCGCAAAGGAGCCTCCCTCACTCCGAGAAGGCGAATAAGGTGAAGAGGAGGGGGGAGTGGGGGAGCGTAGTGGGGGAGGGGAGGTGAAAGAGGGAAATCCAGGAGGGAAATGGGGAGAGGGATGGGGATGGGAGCAGGAGAGGAGAGAAAACAAGAGCCCACGTGATTTAATCTGAGCCCCTGCCTGCAGTTCTGGCCACCGATCACATCCTGCGTGGGGACGCGGCCCAAGTGTGTGCACCGTGATAGGGGACAAAAGCCTGTGTCCCGGGGAACCGATAGCCATGACCCCTATGTCCCACACTCGTGTGCCAAAGATTCAGAGAGAACCACCGCCCAGACCCTGTGCTGAGTGAGGGGGTGGGGGGGGGGGGTTGCAGTTGGTTCTGGAACCAGCAGCTCTTCACAGTCAGTTGTTTGCAAACTGTGTACGGGGCTCGCACGGGTCTGTCTGAAATGATGACACCACGTAACAAACAGCCCTCAGATCCCTGGGGCTCCCAACAGCAAAAGGTTTGGTTCTTGCCCTCTTGCGGGTCTCTGGTGGGTGAATGTTCAGAACCGGGAGGCCACGCTCGACGGCACACGCGTCCCTTCTCTCCCAGGTTTCTCCTGTGACTTGGGATGAGACGTGCCAGGCCGTGCCTGCGTGGGGTGGTGGGAGCCACGGGGAGGTGACCCCGGACGCTGCCTGTGAAGGGCCCTGCTGAGGATGCAGGGGAACCAGCCCTGAGCTGCGTGGTCGGTGGGAACCAGGGAGCCCCGCAATGCTGAGGGCCCCAAACTCACAGGTGCACGTTAAGGTCCCGGAAGTCGGATTTTCCGCAGCAGGAGAGGTGCAATAATAGGACGTGCGCCTCCGAGCGCCGGTCTGCAGGAGGCGCTGGACTAGGGTAACTAAGACGCCAGCCAGCTGCTGGCAGATGTGTTTCTCACTGGGTCACAGGCACTCAGTTTTTAAAAATCTGTATTTTATTTTATTTTTTTTTATTATGGTGCAATACAATATAAAATTACATAGCGGCCGGGGGAGGGGGCAAAAGCAGGTTTACAGTTGTGACTTTGTGGAACAGTTTATTCCTATGTTACGAGTTTGTAATTACTGCATTATTTTCCCCAGGAAGAACGTAAACTTCCTTTCGCTGCACCCTGGGCTAGAAAATACAACGTAGAGCATAAAATTGGCCGTTTTCCACCATTTTCAGGGCACAGGACACATGGTTGGTTGGGTGACTGTCCCCACTGTCCTCTCCAGGACTTTCTCATCGTCCCACAAGGAAGCTCTGCCCCCGGAAAACACTCGCTCCCACCCTCCGCCCCAGCCCCAGCCGCCCACCGTCCACGCTCTGTCTCTGTGAATCCAGGTCCCCCGAGGGCCTCGTACGGGTGCAAACACACAGTCTTTTCCTTGTAGTGACTGACTGGTTTGACTGAGCGATACGTCCTCCAGCCCCATCCATGGTGCGGCAACCCTCAGAAGTCGGTTCTTTTTCATGGCCGAGTAATATTCCACGCTGCGGACGGACTTCATGTTGCGTATCCATCCGTCTGCGCAGGGACGACAGTATTTTGGACGCGTAGATTGTCTTCCGCTCTTCAGACACGTTTAAGGTGCTCCTAAAAATAACGGTTATACCAGAAAGCAGGTCTGTTACCTCCTTGGTGAAATGGATTCCTAGGTATTTCATTTTATGGTTTTTTTTATGCAGTTGTAGATGGAGTTGTTGTCTTAATTGCTCCTCCAGATAATTTGTGATCAACGTATAAACATGTAACTGATTTTGCAGAATTCCTTTTGTGTCTTTCTGCTTTGGTTCATTCTTGTATCTCTTCTAGCAGGGTTTTTTTTTTTTTTTTTTTTTGGTGGGATCATTACTGTTGCCTCTGCATGCCATGATATTTTCTGCAAATATGGGCCGTTTTACTTCTTTCCCTGCGATGTGGATGGCTTTTGCTTCACCTGAACCAGATGCAGAGTCATGTGGCATATGAACTCTGTGTGAAAAAATAATAGAAAAAGGGAAATAAATGTAAAGGACTAAAAGGAAGCATTACAGGGACTTCACATCTGTGCAGAGAGAGGTGAGGGGCCGGCTCCCTGCCCCGCAGGGATCGTGTTACAGAACGTCCCCCATTCCCTGACACCATCGTGGCCCCCCCCCCGAAATGGAGATGCCCAGCCCATGGCGCTACTTTTCATTGCTTTAAAAATAAATAAATAAATCTCCGTTCACAAATAAACTTGGACATTCCTCTGTCAGCGTGCGAACCTGTTCCCAATTTCTTGTGCAAACAATGGAGAATACACCAGTGCCTTTTCGGTGGGAGCGCTACTGACCTTGGGCAGGGAACGGGGGCCCCCCACCCCCACTGGTGCGCTCAGAGGTTGCTGCTCTCTCGGCTTTGATGTGAGGAGGCACAGGACAGCTGTTTCTCCAGCTCAGCATCTCCCCCCACCCCCCACCTCACTGGGCTTGGCGGGCTGACGTTTGGAGCCCTGCAGATCTGAGCTGCAGAAATCACACACTCAGACATTTCTCAACTGTGGCAGTGGCTCCCGCACACTGAGTGGGGTTGCGTGTGGACGGGATCGGTACCAAACTGAAAAGAGAGGTTAGATGATTCAACTTATCCTGCAGCACCTTGGAAAAACACTTCTCTGTGTGTGCATGCCTCCCTCTCTCTGTGTATAAAGAGAAACAAATGTATCACAGGCAGATACATAGACAAATAGGCAGATACAAGGTATATGAGATAGAGGATACATAATACATACACATATACAATGCCGGGCCGGGCATTGCTATGCTTGGAGCCTTGCGCATGGTCTCGCCCAAGAGTGATCGTTGGGGAAAGGCTTCCCCAGGGGATAGCATTGTGTGACTCTCAGCGTCGGAGTCAGAACAACACCCTCAGAGTCCCGGTCTGAGGGAGCCTGTGTCCCCAGCACACCCCGGAGGGATGAGCAGATGTGGCAGGAGTAACACAGACAGGGCCCCAAAGGGGGTCTGGGGCACATCCTTGGGCCTGACTTACTCAGCCTTTCTCGATCCACGTGCTTTGTGAGTGGCTCACGGTCACTTCCAGAGAACCCAGAATGTCTTGCCGGTTTGGAGAACTCCGTGCCAGGACACTGGGGGACCCTCCTGGTGCTCCGGAGCAACCCCAGCACCCCAAAAGATGACGCCATGCAGGAGGGTCCTGGCGGAAAATAAGCCTGTTAACGTGAAGGAGACCCACTGATGGGCTTCTCTCTGTGATCAGTGTGAGCACAGTGAATGTAATTGCCTCAGACACATTCAGAGCGAGTGTGTTGGGCTGACCCTCTGCGGAGGTGTTGTGACATCATTCAGATAGTTCGCACGTATGTATACAAATTGTCCACCTGTCTACAGGTGTGGCTTCCGCCGCTGCCCCCTCTGGACAAGTTTGCAGGGACAGCTGTGAGATGCCTTGTTATCGCCTCTGACCTCGGCACCGTGTGCCCCTCACAGAGGGCCCTGGCCTTCCTTCGAATGACGTCACAGGTTGGGGGTCAGCGGGCAGGTGGCGTGGGTCTTGGTTTTAGTGTGCGAAGCCGACAGGGGCTGTTGGAGCAATGTGAGCCGTGCAAACGGAGCTGGAAGATGAAGCACCGGGCTCCCACCACACCTGGATTTGGCAGAAACGAGAGACAGGTTTTCAGGATGAGGATGCGTCCCAAAATCGATGAGGCACTCAGCGCCTTTTGGGGCTCAGTGTAGCCACCTGTAAACAACTAACGGTTTGTGAAACATTTCTGTCTCACTGGCTACTTAGCTCAAACCAAAGGTCAGGCACTGGATACCAAGTAGCAACATTGGTCCAGGCACTGGTTACAATGTAGCAACTTTGCTCAAACCAAAGCTCCAGCACGGGATATGTTGTGTCGGCTCCAGCAGAGGCTACCTGACCCCGGAGCTCTGCACTCCAGTGGTGGCCGCCGGTTCTGGCTGCAGTCAGAGACACATACCCAGAGAGCACACAGCGGCCCATTTGGGACCTCTTTGCTGGGGGAGCTCAGGGGCCACTTGCGGCCGGCCCAAGGCCCTGGAAATCTCGGAATAAATTTGTGAACTCGCTGCAGAGGAGTGCATAAAACCAGATGAGGCGTGACGGGATTAGGGCCGGTGAGCCCGAGGCCGGCGTGGCGTGAAGCCAGCTGCCAGGCAGCCGTGCAGGCCCCCCCGGACCACGGTTCCAATTAGATCCCCGGATGACCTCATGCGGAGGGTATGGCCCGAATATTAAAAATTCCTGCAGCGAATGAAAGGAGCCTGGCATCGGGGAAGGGGACGGGGGTGCAAACAGGCTTCATTTTATTTCAACACTCGCCCGGCCAGCCGGAGAGGAAATTGCAAGTTCCTGGCAGCATGTTTCTCTGAAACGGCAGACAGATTTACAACACATGGAAGGGACAATTAGGATGGGGGTCCGCCGACTACAAAGCGGGGACATAAATCCCCGTAATGAGACGGGGAAAGCGCCGGGCGGGAAGGAGCTGCGTGCCGGCGTCCAGAGGGTAAAATGTCAAACCCCGCAGGTCGCATGAGCTGCCCTCGGCACCAGATGGCCCTCGGCTCGCCCCCACCGCCTGGCCCTCCCTGTCTCACCCGTTCCCAAGCCTGCGGGCCTGAAATGTCGCTGGAACATGCTGGTGTTGATATCAGTCCACTGAGAACTGTAAATGCCACCTGGGGTGTCGAGGAGGGAGGGACCGAGGTGACTGGTGAGGAGTGGTGGCTGGTGAATGTGACGGCACTGCTTGCTATCAGAGACACAGACGGCAAGCTGGCGCCGTGGAATAGTACGCAGCCAGGAACAGGAGTGAGGCTCTCACTCAGGCTGCAGCGTGGACGGACCTTGAACACAGGAGGCTCTGTGAGAGATGCCAGACACCCATGGTCCTGTGGTGTGGATTCCGTGTGTGGGAAACGTCCAGAGCAGGCCGATCCGCAGGGACAGAGAGGGGGTCAGTGGTGGCCAGGGGCTGTGGGAGGGGATGGGGTGACTGTTCACGAGGATGGGTTTCTTTCGGGGTGAGGAGAATATTCTAGAAGCAGACAGGTGTTGGTTGCCCAACGCTGTGAACTGCACACCTGGGGAGGAAGAACTTGGTGCTGTGACAGATGAGATGCAGGTGATAGGAAACAGGTAGTAGGTAATGGTAGATGGACAAGTGATGGGTGATACACAGGCATGGACAGATACACTTGTGCACTCAGCAGGCACCGAAATAACAGACAATACACAGAGCAGACGGACGCCTACGTGGCAGGGAGATAATACAGACCCTCTCCTGCTCAGTCAGGGTCTCTCAGCCCTCACACCTTGACCTTGGGGCTGCAGGGCTCTGTGACGGGGGGTGTCCTGGGCCCCGGGATGGTGTGGATCAGCCTCCCTGGTCCCACCCACCAGCGGCCAATTAAAACCCCCTTGTCCAGCATGCCAACCAAAAATGCCCCCCAACATCGCCACACGTCATCACCCAAGTTCAGGTGACGTGCCCCAGCCCCATAATGTCGGGCCAAGTCCAAGAAAAACGCCCATCACATAGTTGTTCCCGCCTGTGAGTTTGCGCCCTGGGCCAGCGGGAGTCCGGTCCCTGGTCCCTGGGGCCACAGGCAATGTGTCCCCCGTCTGAGCTGTGCCCCTGACCTGCCTCTTCGGGGGGAAGCCACACACCCTCTGCCAGCTTCCCAGGAGCTGGGGTGAGGCCGTGGCCTGGCCTCCACCCATGGATGCACCACTGCAGACACTTCAGAAGCCAGGAGCTCGAGGAAGCCGGCTGGGAGGCTCCCAGCCCCGTGCGGGGCAGACGTGGGCCCGAGCCTGTGCATTCTGTCCGTCTGGGAGCCCGACGCAGGCCGACGAAGCCTTGGCATGCGTGGGGTCCCCACAGCCGGGACGCCCAGGCCGATGGGCACCTCTCTGCTCCCCACACTGGCAGGGACGTGACCCACACTCGACGCTTCCTCTTCCTGCTGGGAGCACAGGGATCTCCGATAGTTATGCAGCGTGATTTGGGAAACGCCAACACTTACACATTTGGAGAAGTCCTTCACAGACCAGATTCTGTTATTGTGTTAAAATACACGTCACAGAAAATTTGCCACAGTAATTTTTTTTTAAGTGGACAACTCACTGGCATTCAATTCACTGTGTTGAGCAACCGCCATCTCTGTCTGCTGCCAGAACATTCTCATCACCCATCATCAAAACCCGGAGATGCCCCCCCACACCGCCCTGCCTTGCAGTGGGCTCCCCAGCGTGAACCCGCGGTGCTTACCATGTGGCCAAGGACCGACCATGGAAATTAACATGACAAGGCATACGCTGGGTTTGAGGGACTGTCCCCGTCCTTGATTGGTGCCCGTGCTGAATGATTCAACCCCTCTTCCCTCCGCAACGCTGGCGCTTGGGGTCTGCAGGCAGGTTGGACAAACGCACATGCATTTCTGCTTCTCACGGGGGGACTGGGCCGCGGGAGGGAGCTTCTTATCGACGAGGGGGTCTTTAGAAATGAGAGAACAGCTTCTCCGGAGGGTGCTGTGCTGTCCACTTGCTGAGGGTGAAGGAGGCCAGTCGAGGGTGGCTCCCTGGCGTTTGAGGACTTTCTCCTGCAAAGGCCTGTCTGTTTCGTGGGGGCGAAGCCACACAGCCAGGCTGGATGACGCATCAACCTTCCCACGTCCCGTCCACGGACGCAACTGTGTATGGGCCTTTCTCTTCCGCGTCTGTGGTCCAGCCGTGAGCACATGAATGAGCATGGAAGTCTCTCTTTGCGAAAGCCATCGACCCCGTTCACAGCGTTTTCCTCGTGTCCGATCCAAGAAAATTAGTGGCTGAATTCTTGGCGTGTGGCTTCACCATAAAACGGTGGTGACGTGTGCCCGGGACAGGCCAACAAAGACCCCCCAGTCTGTTCCTCCTTGCAGACCTTGGGTGGTGGTCATTAACCAATTGGGTTACGGGCATTTTGGGGATTCAGGGGCAGCCCCCGGGGGTTGAGTAGGGATTTCACTCACTCGTGGGCTTGCCCCTCCCGGCCAGCCCGTTGGACTCCCTAAGAGCAGAGTGTTGAAATGCGGGTCTGCAGACACGCCGTGTTGAAATAAAGTTAATTTAACACCGAGTGCATCGCGCTGAAGGGGTTTGCCTTTCAACACAGCAATCCCACAAAGACAGCTGGGCGGGGGGGGAGTTAAAAGCAGGAAAAGTGTAGGAAATGCAGCTCGAATGTCTGACAGGGGCTGGGACCCCCCGGGGCAGAGCTGAGCAGAGCTCGTCCTGCCGCTCCCCTGCCTGGTCGGAACTGTTGGGACCCAGGGCTGCCTCTGACCCACGTCGCCAAAGATGAGGCACAGCCTGCATGCAGGGTCCATCAGCGATCAATAAAGGACTGATCGAAAGCTTAGTGTGCGGTTTCCTAGACACGACGAGAAAGGCAACAGGCAGCACAGAGGAAAAACAGATAAACTGGACTTTCATCCACATTTCAAAAAACAACATCTTTGGCGTGTCGGAGGACATTATCAAGGAAGCAAAAGTGCAACCCACGGACTGGGAGAAAATATTTGCCAGTCATTTATCCGACGAGGACCTAGCATCTGGAGCCTGTTAAGGAACCTCTTTTTTTTTTATAAAGATGTAAGATTGGTACAGACACAGTCATGTCAGGGGTGGGTACAGGGCCCGGAGAGTGGAGAGGGTGTGTGTTCCAGCAGACACTTGTAAACGCCTGTTCTCAGCAGCCCAGCATTCCAACGCTTAGAGAGGATGCCCACGAAGCTCCAGTCCCTGAGTGCCTCTCAGGACTTCACCTGGTCCTCAGGCACTGCACAGACGTGGCAGGTGAGGGCAGAGGGACCAGCCTGGCCAGTCTCTCTGTACCCCGCAAAAGGGCAGGGTTTCCTCGCACTGTGAGCCTCAGCTTTCGGGGTGCACGAAACCTTGAGACAGCCAAAATCCCGAGATGCACCGCTCACATATGAGTTTTCTGCACTCCCGCCCCGTCTGGGTTTGGGCAGGCGGTCTCTGGTGGGGACGTGTGAGTCAACAAATGTTTGTTTTTAGGGCCTTTTGTGCAGGTGAGCGAGAAGGGGTGGATTGGGAGTTACCTGGCTGTGGCCCCGGGGTGATAACGTACTTCAGTGCAGGGATGAGTTTGGTGTTAGTCTAGGGTTAGTGTATAAGGTCTGTGCAGAAGGAATCCAGCCACATAACAGGAGAAATAGAGATGCTTATTGAAGAAGATACAAGATACAAGAAACATTGTAAATAGGACAAGGATGTCTCAGTCCCCTTCAAAGCAGGCAGCTGGGGACCTCACACAGCTCTCCCAATCGCCATCAGCTTCCCCGGTATATTTTCCTGAATCTCATCAACGGTCTGAAATCTCTTCCTTTTTAGCCATTCCTCTTTCCGACTTCAGGCCAAAATCTCCCACCACCTCATGATTCACCAAGAACGAGTAACCACGTCTTAACTTCTTCGATATTTTGGGGGGCGAGGCCATATAAAATAATCGCACTGGGTTGGCGTCTCTCAAAAAAAAATTATCTTCAAACTAGGAGTAGACTGCCCTGTGGAATGAATGATGGGTCCCCTGTTCCAAAAGCGGTTAAGAAGTCCAAGCCGCCTGGGCAGACCGTGGAGCCCGCCCTGCGCGGCTGTGTGTGGGTTATTCATCATCCTTCCGTCTCTGGGTCTGGGAGTTGCCTCAAAGCCTTAGCATATCTGGGAGTGACTTTCCTTCACCCACAGCCTCCCTTCGCATTGAGCCTCTGGCGAAATCAACGACCGTGTTTACTGAAACCGAATCCCACAGACTCATAACCCCAGACGTCGGAAGCCCCACGCTGGCTGCAAACCTCAGTGTGAGGTGGTCCGTTAAGAGACGTCAACAGTGCAGGAGCTAAAACACAGTGCAGACGGCCCTGGCCGGGTAGCTCCGTGGGTTAAAGCATCATCCCGATGTCCCAAGGTTGCGGGTTTGATCCCCGGTCACGGCACAGACAAGAATCAAGCAACGATGAATCAATAACCGAGACCACAAATCGATGTTTGTTTGTGTGTCTGTCTGTCTGTCTCTGACATCCTTATACCTCCCAACTCGCCCGCCCCAACAAACG
This sequence comes from Desmodus rotundus, assembly GCF_022682495.2. NCBI lineage: Eukaryota > Metazoa > Chordata > Mammalia > Chiroptera > Phyllostomidae > Desmodus > Desmodus rotundus. Next base: position 101,136,432 of record NC_071400.1, on the reverse strand, counting down.
CTCATTGGAAATGTGTTAACTCTGCATGGTCGAGGTTTTCCCTGGCTCTACATGGTGTTTTCCATCCTTCATCCTCATGGATGTTTTACTGACACACGGTAAGGACTCATAACCTAGCTGCTGCCTTTCTCTCTGCGTCCAAGTTCTGCGCTCTCAAATCCGCTTTTAGGGCTTCCTTCACCGTGCCGCGCTCTTACTCCGTTCGTCCCCGACGTATCCGCGGAGAAGCAGGCTACCTTCGCCGCTACCCCCGTCCTCTGTGTTTTTTACCAACACGTGTTCCCGGAGCCACGCGCACGCAGTTGACCCCTGAGTGGATGGAAGCATTGCGCTCGAAAAGCGAAAAGCGAGGAAGAGCGGGGAGGGGCGCAGAGCGCGGCAGGAATGCCAAACGGGTGCCGCAGCCACGTGGTGCGCATCAAAGACACCCGCGCTTTGCATTCGGACCTGTAGGAAAGGCTGCCCTGGGGAGGGGGGATGGGCCCCCCGGGACCGCCTCTGAACCTTTGCGGGGGAGGGCGCAGCGCCGATTAGCATGCTCTGCGTTCTCATTTGAATTTTATTTTCCAGCGGGGTCGCAGGGTCAGGGGGAACGTGTCCAGGGTGAGGTTGGCAGCAATTAAATTTCAGGAGAGGCGCCTCATCTGGCTGCAATTGACTCGAAGTTCTCCCTGCTCTGCTGAACCTGACCCAAGAATGTGGTGGGCCCTGGAAACTGGGGGGCGGGGGCGGGGGGGGGCAGGTAGGGAAGAAAGAAACTTTTCAAATAAAGCGTTGTGACTCTCACTCACTGCTGAGGGAAAACTCACCTGCCGCTCTCGGAACGTGAATGGGACTCCGGGCCTCGGTTTACCTTGCAAGAGGGGAGAGCGGGTACCCAAGGGGCAGGCACCCGCCTGGAGCACCTGTACAAGGATTAAGATGGGTTTTGGGGGGCAGGCAAACTCGGAGATGGGGGGGTCAGCGTACGGGAGGATTATTGGGGGGCTGTTCACAAAAACACCCTGAGTGAAGGAAGCGGGGTGTGCACAGGAAGCAGCCGGCTCTTCACTCAATCACAGCACAATCCCACCCAGTCCCACCAGGCGCCGAGGCGGCTCCTTAGGACCCCCAGGCTGTGGCCGAAGCGTGGTTTTGGGGGCAGCCATGAGGCAAAAAAACAGAAACTATGCCAGATGGAGAGGAAAAACGGGGAGATGAAGATGCACCTGCTTTAATTGCAGACAGCGTCACAGGACGCAATGGGAGGCCGAGAGTGCAGCCCGCAGCCCGGTCACCGTCACCGAGGGGCATGTTTTGCACAATTCAGAGGGAGAGCTACTTCATGAACCAAAGTCGGGCTCCGTGGCGAGCAGGGGTGAGGGGCGTGAGGGGCGTGAACCCCAACCCCTCCTCAGGGCTGCCCTCACCGCCTGTGTGAAGACACAGGTATGGACACATTAATAGGCATAATCGGCCTTACGGGTCCAAGTGAATTGCTCAAAATTGAGGTTAAAAATGGCAGAAATTCTTCCTCTGAGACTGGACGTCGGAGGTCCAGGGGTCCCAGGGCCCTGCTCCCTCCACAGGCTCCAGGGAGGGGCCTTCCCGCCTCTTCCAGCTCTGGGGGCTCCAGGTGTCCCTGGGCACTGGTGGCTGTGTCCCTCCCGTCTCTGCCTCCGTCTCCACATGGCTTCTCCTCTGGGTCTGCGTCTCCTCTTCTGTCCCTTCTCAGGATACTGTCATTGGACATAGGGCCACCTGACCCAGGACGACCTCCTCTCAGATCCTCCCCTCATCCTGTCTGCAAAGGGCCTGTTTGCAGATAAGGTCCCGTTCCCAGGCTCCACCTGTTGGGATGTGACGTGTCTCCCCTCCATGCACTTGGCAACGTGCTTTGCTCCACGGGCGTCAAGGCCATAAGGCACGCAGAAGCTTGCCCGTGTTCCCCAGCCGGGCTTGCGTCCCTGTACCTCTGCTTGTAACCCACGCCAAGGGCCAACCCCAGGTAGCTGCTGCCGCCTCACCTGGGCTGCAGAGGGGACATGCGGAACCCAGCACGTCCAAGGTACAAGGGACGCCAGGCCTGTTGCCCGCACACATACCCGGGCCCAGCTGCTGCCGGAGCTTGGAGCGTGGGACCCAGCCACTCCGACTCGACTGCAGCTGACCCACAGATGTGCCACACACGTCAGCGCTGGCCACGAAACTCACGGTCATTTGTTAGACAGAGTTTTGGTGGCTGGAGCGGAGTGTCCCGATCCCACAGACGGGTGGATGGGGGCATCTGTTACAGTTTTCCCACAAACTGTCCCAGGGGCCCGCCTTGTCTCACGAGGAGTTTTCTGTGTGTTCAAAGATCTTTCGGCACTCGACAGGCAGAGAGCCCCCGGCAGCAACCCAGGTGGCCGAGGAACCACCCTGCTGTGGGGCGTCCAGCCGGTGGAGCTATGAGGAATGCATTTCTCCTGGCCCAGCCACCCGGCCTGGTTTGCTGAAGGAGCAGCCCAGAGGCTCGCCTTGAACTGTAGGCTCCGAGGTGGACATTCCCACCCGCCTCCCATCAAGCTGCCTGTGTTCTGGCTCTCTCATCCCGAAGCTGACGTCTCCCAGCCAACCTGTGACCGCTTTTCCCCCAGCCCATTTCCCTCCCGTCCTGAGGCTGCAGACCCCAACCCCCGTGCACGCGGTGGGGCTTCCAGAGGTGCGGCAAGGAGAAGCTCTCCTCGGAGACGCTGTTACTTCATTAGGCCCCTTCCGCACCGATCCGGCGCGTTTTATGACAGCGACGTAGAAGGGGCCCGAGCATCATAAAGTGCTTGCATGGGCCTGGGGCAAGCTTTTACTACATACAAAACATCTGAGGACAATTAGGCGCTTTTCCATAATTCCTCAATTACCGCTGCCTTAGCTTGTTTTCTGTACAGGCTCAGGGTTTCTGAGACGTTCTCTACGCCGCGGGCGCAATTGAAGAACAAAATAGAGCTCTTATTTGCGAGCCAGGGGGGGCGTGCGGGAGGGGCAGGGTCCACAGAGCTTTGTCTGCCTCGTGGGGTTCTGTGAGTGGACGGAGGGCTGTGTCGGAAATCGTCACTGCACGGCATCTCTGGTGAAGGCTGCTGTCCGAGCTGATCGTGGTTATACTCTGAACAGGTGAGCGTCCGCGCCTGACCTGCTGGACACACAGGCATTCCTATGCGGACGCCGAGTCCCATCCAGGGATCTGGGTGTTCCATCCAGCCAGGGGCCCGGCATGTGCTCCCACAGACGGAAGCTTGCGGGTAAAGGCACGGGACCACCGAGAACCGACGGCCAAGCCCGGCTTGGGAACGGAATCTGAACGGGGGCCCAAGGGGCCCCTCGGTGCCACCGGAGCAAACGGGCAAGACTTTCCAAGCAAGGTGGTGATGGTGTTGTTGGATGTGACGGAAGTGGGGGCGCAGGGGGTGCATTTTGAGTGCCTCGCTCTGCTGGGCAAGGGGATGCGCAGGTCGGCCTGGGAGGCTCCCCGGAGTCGGAAGAAAGAGCAAGGATGTTCCGCAGATATTCTTCCTGTCTTGTCGCTGAATTACAGGGGACGTTTAATATTGTAGCACGCACAGCACAGTGAGTAGACAGGAATATTCCTCCCACTAAGCCTGGTGCCCACCTGGCACCTTACACTTTGGGCTGTTTATCCGAAGAAACCCCACACGCGAACTGGAGAAGGTCTCTGCACCTCTATGTCCATTGCAGCGAACATTCGCCATCGCCGAGCGACGGAAGCAAGCCTAGTGCCCATCGGTACACGGGCGGATGAAGACGATGCGGAACAAATATGCAGTAGAATACCACTCGTCCGTAAGAGGCAGGACGTCATACCCTCGGTGACCACGTGGAAGGACCTGGAGGGGATTAAGCTCAATGACGTAAGCCAGTCAGAGAAAGACAGACAGCCCGTGATCTCATTCCCATGTGGAAGCGAACGAAGAAAATAAATACAGAAGGAAAACAGAAGCAGACTCACAGACGCAGACAGCAGGATGGTGGGTACCGGAGAGGAGGGGTTGGGGGGCTGGGGGAAAGAGGTGGGGGCATTGAGACAGACAGACGTGAGTGGCAGAGCAGTCCCCGGGCACACAGTGCAGCCCAGGGAATCGTGTGAATCACATTGGAAGAACCAGGCATCACAGCTACTTCCAAAGGAGGCATCTCAGCAGTGACAGGGATGAAGCCACTAGAAGGGACGACCTTCAGATATTCTCAGCAAAGGCCGGGTTCGCTCTGCAAACTTGCATCTGAGAAACCGAGGCTTTCCAAACCTCTGTTGTCCGCCGAAAATGCATTTCAAGTTGCGACGCGGCGGCGTGTACCCCTGAGACTCCCGATGATGCCCCAGATTTTTATATGAGACTCACTCACACACGTTTATGAGACAGCCCTTCCCCCCGCATGAGAGATTAGAGCCAGAATTGAAACGAGCAACGTACCAGATTTCCCTCAACAAGGCCGCGTGAAAAGATGGATGTAATTGTAAATAAGGAATTTATGAAATACGGTCGCGAAAGCTCATTCCCGCAAGACAGCGGCAGGGGTGCCTCGCGGAGCAGCGTCCTGCCTGCGGTCGGTCGGGGCGATGCTGCTGGCTTGCTTTCTCCTCGTCTGCATCTCGAGTCCTTGGAATCTGTCTGTTGGTGGACCAGATGGACGCTCGGTCCAAGGGGGACGGACCCAGTGCGGCTGAATCTTCTCGGTCTCATTAAAATGTCAGTCTCCCAACAAGGAATCCCTACCATGCAGCCCAGCCAGGGCTGTCACGTGAGATGCACAGAAGTCGGAGGAAAGGGTGGAGGTCAAGACTGTGAACTCAGTGCAGCTCCAATCGCAGCCTAGTCTGCCCCATCGCCCGGGGGTCGAGCTGCACCATCATTTCGCGTAGAAACGAGAGTCAACGTGGTGGGACGTGGTGTTATGGTCTGCTTCCTGATTTCTCCCACACCGTCGGGCTTCCGAGAGACCACGCGGCACCCTCATGCATCCGCCATGTTCTCCGGCGAAATGAAGACGCACCTGGAAAGGTGATGTCGACGTCGTGGGGTTATTGCCTCGGAAGATGTCAGCTCTGCCTGCGGACACAGTACAAGATCAGAAGGGGCCAGAGGATAAGGGTGGAAGGAGGGATGAACAGGCAGAACTCAGAGGATGCTCCGGGCAGTGAAACTAACTCTGCGTGACCTTGTCCTGGTGGGTTCCCATCATCGTCTCTGTGTCCAGAGCCATAGAATGTGGGACACCAAGATGAACCCCGACAGCATCTGGGGACTTCACTCAGTAATGAGGTATCAACACTGCCTCGTCAATGCTCGCTACCACAGACATCAGTAATTGGAGACTCTGGGGTGGGGGTGGGCCCCAGGCTCCATGCGAACTCTTTGCTTTCTGCTCAGTTTTCCTGTGAACCTAAAGATGCACAAAGAATAAAGTCTCGGCTCCAGCCAGGTAGCTGAGGGGGTTGGAGCATCGTCCTGGTACACCAGGGTTGAGGGTTCGATCCCTGGCCAGGGCACATACAAGAATCAACCAATGAGTGCATGGATAAGTGGAACAACAAGTCGATGTTTCTCTCTCTCTCCTTCTCTCTCTCTCAAATCAGTTAATACAAAATAGTCTACTAATTTAAAAAAATTACGTAAGTAATACATGCAGGATAAGATCCCCTTGGGCAAGAAACTTTGCTCATCCTTTTCCCCCCTGAAGATTTCTCTGGGCTGGTACATGTACACTCCGCCGGCCTGAGATGGATTGAGCTCTGGGTGCTAAGAATCCGGTGGTGGACATAGGCCACGTTGAGTGAGTCAGGTGTGGCTCCATCCAAGAGCTGTGCGTACGCTTCTCGTCCTGCGCAGGAAAATAGAGTCGAGAGCCCAGAGTGAGGAGGGGGTGCGCCGAGCAGGGGGGAGGAGGGGCGGCCCCGTCTGTGCTGGGACACGCCAGGTGGCGCAGGTGCAGAGGGGTTTGCATGCAGACAGGCAGCCCACGCTTGCAAACGAACGCTGAGGGGGCGAGGACCAGCGAGGGGGGATCCTGGGGTCCCAGCATCACAGTTCACTGACAGGCATCTTCATGTAGGTGCTTCAGACAAAAACAGGTGGCAGGCGATAACCAAGGCAGCTTACGACGGCTTAAATGTGCCCCCACATGCAAGAGGACTTTGAAAACCTGCCCAGGGGCACGCCGTTCATCCCAATCATATTTGCAGACCTATGCCCTCCTGCCGAGAATTTTAATTGTCCCCGAAATTACACATGGAAACCGCAGGTTCTAAAAGTCTTTGTAAAATGAGAACTTGGATTCCTCCTCAGAACAAGGAAACGCAAACTTCCTTCCTTGTGCAGACACATTTATTATTCAAAAGGCAATCTACATATTTGCATATAAGATTCTAAATAAGACCCATCTCCTCCTAATAGCCCTAAAACAAGGCACGGTTGCCGTACAACAGAAAATCCCTTTATTAAAAAAGTGTTAGCACGAAACGTGTGTGTCTGCAGATATTTGGGTACACACTTCGCAGAACAGTTGATACCTACGTTTTGCATTAGGAGCACATTGGGGAAGGTTACAGGTGTGAAGCCGGCATATTCATTTTCTCTCCCGGAAAGCCTGCTGTCGGCTGAGAGACAGGTTCTCGGCGCCGACGCACCGGTAAATTCACTTACTCTCGCCCCGTGGGTGGGGAATTCCTCCTTTCTCTAATACGCCGTGTGGCGATTGATGCTATTGATCTGATGTTATTAGAGATATTAAAACTCCAAAACTGCTTTTGACAACAGAACCGCTCTGCAAGTTTTCAGACACTTAAGAACATTAAAGGAAAAAAAATAACTCATAACCGAACATTTGGCAAAATGTAACTCTCGGTGAGTGAATAAAATCGTCTTTGCTGTGGCCCCAGAAAAGCTCGCAGAAATATCTGTCATGTTCTAGCAACTGTGGCTAAATACCGCCGGCAGAAAGGAAGAGGACAGCTTAATCTTCGGGGTTAAATTTCTTCTGGAAAATGAGCGGTGCAAGAAATCTTTGAAACAGCCCCAAATTGCTGATTGGCTCATATGCTGAGCGTTATTTCTTCCTCTGACGCAAAGTCTCTATGGCATGAAGAAAGAGGAAAATGGGGCCAGGAAAAGGTTTTAAGTGATTACAATTATAGTTGTCCATCACAAAGTACGAGGAAATTATAAACCCCTCTGGAATGGATGGGGTTGGGGGGGGGACTGAAATCAACTCCTGCTTTTAACCTTCGCGACTCCCTCCTGAAGGCCAATGCTCACAGCTTCACGGCTTTGAAAAGGGAAGTTCAGTACAACCCAGGGAGTGCATCTCATCGCTCGCGTGTGGCTGCGTGAGACATTGCTACGAGCAGGTTGACGAACCCAGCGAGCACACACGGTTTGCCTAAATGGCCTTGGGTTTTGCGTACGCATTTGCATGGCCCCTTTTTCAGGGAGTGTGAGGTTTACAGAAGTGGAAATGGTTGGAGGCGGGTTCCAGAGGACACGGGGCGGGCGGTGTCCTGACACTAAAGTCTTTTCGACGTTCTCAAATAAAGGGGTTTGGGAGGCGGTCCTTGTGGCTTTTCCAGGAGGGCCACATGGTTTACAGACGGGGTGGCCCAGAGCCATCCTGTGGTGAGAGGGGACACGTTGATGTGCTCCTCATCCCCCTGGGTGTCTCACCCCCCTGTGCTGGGTTTTCTGCCCTCCGGCCCTTCCCGAGGTGCTCGAGAGTCAGTACCTGGTAACCTGATTTCTGTTGAAGAGTTCTGTTCAATTCAGCAAACACGGAGTTTCATCCATCCATCTATCCATCCATCTATTAATCCATTTATCAGCCATCGATCCATCCATCCACCCATCCACCCATCCACCCACCCAACCACCCATCCATCCATCCATCCACCCACCACCCATCCACCCACCCAACC